>NC_133326.1:304208045-304519862 GCF_042186555.1 Aquarana catesbeiana
GCAGCATTTAATGCCCTATCGAACCCAATCACCCCCCTAGGCAACATGCTAGAAGCGCATGTCGCAGTCATACCTAAAGAAGGCAAAGATCCCTTACAGGTATTTAACTACAGACTCATCTCATTATTGAATGTGGATATCAAAATCTATGCAAATATTTTGGCAAACAGGTTACTACCCTTTATCCCGGAACTCATTTCATCTGACCAAGTAGGTTTTGTCCCCGGTAGAGAGGCCAGGGACAATACAATACGTTCTCTTAACATACACCACTGGCTCACCTCATCAAAAACCAAGGGATTTCTCCTATCACTAGATGCTGAGAAGGTGTTCAACAGGGTGGCCTGGGATTACATGCAGGTAGTACTAAGAGGCATAGGCCTCCGCATGTTTGCACACATTAACGCCCTATATACTAACTCCTCAGCAAGTGTAAAAGCAAACAGCCTCCTGTCGAACGCCTTCCCTATCAGCAATGGTACTTGTCAGGGATCCCCTCTATCCCCTTTGATCTATGTCCTGACATTAGAACCCCTCTTAAATAGAATACGTGCCAATACAAACATTCAAGGAATCTCTATCAACCACAAAGAATTTAAAGTAGCCGCATTCGCGGAAGATATCCTACTGTCATCACAATCACCCCGACTATCTTTACTCAATCTTTTGAAAGATATCAAACGCTTTGGGGCTCTATCAAATCTTAAAATCAACTACTCCAAATCCTACGCCCTGAACATTTCCCTATCCCTGCAAGAAGCACTCCATTGTCAAGATAACTTCCTTTTTCAATGGAAAAAAGAAGACATCACCTACCTGGGCATCCTAATCACCAGAAGAATAACAGACCTTTACAAACACAATTTTCTACATGCCCTTTCAAAACTCCAGACAGACCTGAAAGACTGGGCCAACCTTAACGTCTCATGGTTTGGGCGCTCAGCCCTAATATAAATGGTCATTTTCCCTCGCCTCCTTTATCTCATGCAGACAATCCCAATTAGTCTACTCCCTTCCTTCTTTTCGACATATAAAAAAACCTGTACAACCTTCATTTGGAACAACAACTTGACAAGTGCTAAGACCAAAGGAGGTATCGCACTGCCAGACCTCCACAAATACTATCTGGCATGCCACTTAACCAAAGTTGTTGACTGGAAAGCTCACAAACTGGGGAAGGCCTGGGTCGCATTAGAAAGCTCCTTTATGCGTAACCCATTATACGCCCTTCCTTGGATCTCAACAAAACACTGGCCCCAACCTATCAAAACGCACCCTCTTATATATCCCTCACTAATAGCCTTTAGTAAAGCAGTATCCTCCTACCACATATCCTCACAACCAGGACCACTGACTTCTCTTAGAAGTAATCCGGATTTCCCTCCAGGAGAGTCGGCTACATTCCTAATACAAGAATGGTCAAACGATGATATCCAAGCACACCATTTCTTTCACAAAGGTCGTTTATGATTAGGGATGAGCTTCGTGTTCGAGTCGAACCCATGTTCGACTCGAACATCGGCTGTTCGATCGTTCGTCGAATTGCGAACGATATGGGCCGTTCGCGCCAAATTCGTGTGGCGCGTCACAGCCCATAATTCACTGCGGCATCGCAGTGCATTGCTGGCTGATGATTGGCCAAGCATGCACTATGACCCGCATGCTTGGCCAATCACAGCGCCGTCAGTAGAGAGAGCTGTAATTGGCCAAAGCCAGGGTGGCTTTGGCCAATTATGGCTCAGGGGATTTAGTACACACCCCACACTATATAAGGCCGCCTGCACGGCGGCCCTGTGTAGTGTGTGTTCCGGTGTGCTGAGAGATAGAGAGAGAGAGAGAGACAGTGTCATTTGATTTGAGTTAGATAGATTAGGCAGAACAGTCAGTCAGTTAGCTGCACTTACAGTGTATTGTGTATATATATATGCATCCCAGGTGTTGCATATATATATATACACTGTATTCAGTTTAGCTAGATCCGTTCCTGTTATCTTCTATCTAGACTATTTACATTTAATGCAGTGCGTCCTGCTCACAGTGTTCAGCTAGATCCGTTCCTGCTATTTACATTTAGTGCAGTGCGTCCTGCTCACAGTGTTCAGCTAGATCCGTTCCTGTTATCTTCTAGACTATTTACATTTAGTGCAGTGCGTCCTGCTCACAGTGTTCAGCTAGATCCGTTCCTGCAATTTACATTTAGTGCAGTGCGTCCTGCTCACAGTGTTCAGCTAGATCCGTTCCTGCTATTTACATTTAGTGCAGTGCGTCCTGCTCACAGTGTTCAGCTAGATCCGTTCCTGTTATCTTCTAGACTATTTACATTTAGTGCAGTGCGTCCTGCTCACAGTGTTCAGCTAGATCCGTTCCTGCAATTTACATTTAGTGCAGTGCGTCCTGCTCACAGTGTTCAGCTAGATCCGTTCCTGCTATTTACATTTAGTGCAGTGCGTCCTGCTCACAGTGTTCAGCTAGATCCGTTCCTGCTATTTACATTTAGTGCAGTGCGTCCTGCTCACAGTGTTCAGCTAGATCCGTTCCTGTTATTTACATTTAGTGCAGTGCGTCCTGCTCACAGTGTTCAGCTAGATCCGTTCCTGCTATTTACATTTAGTGCAGTGCGTCCTGCTCACAGTGTTCAGCTAGATCCGTTCCTGCTATTTACATTTAGTGCAGTGCGTCCTGCTCACAGTGTTCAGCTAGATCCGTTCCTGCTATTTACATTTAGTGCAGTGCGTCCTGCTCACAGTGTTCAGCTAGATCCGTTCCTGTTATCTTCTAGACTATTTACATTTAGTGCAGTGCGTCCTGCTCACAGTGTTCAGCTAGATCCGTTCCTGTTATTTACATTTAGTGCAGTGCGTCCTGCTCACAGTGTTCAGCTAGATCCGTTCCTGCTATTTACATTTAGTGCAGTGCGTCCTGCTCACAGTGTTCAGCTAGAGCCGTTCCTGCTATTTACATTTAGTGCAGTGCGTCCTGCTCACAGTGTTCAGCTAGATCCGTTCCTGTTATCTTCTAGACTATTTACATTTAGTGCAGTGCGTCCTGCTCACAGTGTTCAGCTAGATCCGTTCCTGTTATCTTCTAGACTATTTACATTTAGTGCAGTGCGTCCTGCTCACAGTGTTCAGCTAGATCCGTTCCTGTTATCTTCCTACTGACAGGCAGGCTTGTCTGGTTACAGTATATAAAGCTACCTGAAGAAAATTACAGGTGTTCTATTTGATCCTATTAGTACCACGGTCAGGCAGCTAGACTATTTACATTTAGTACAGTGCGTCCTGCTCACAGTGTACAGCTAGATCCATTCCTGTTATCTTCCTACTGACAGGCAGGCTTGTCTGGTTACAGTATATAAAGCTACCTGAAGAAAATTACAGGTGTTCTATTTGATCCTATTAGTACCACGGTCAGGCAGCTAGACTATTTACATTTAGTACAGTGCGTCCTGCTCACAGTGTTCAGCTAGATCCGTTCCTGTTATCTTCCTACTGACAGGCAGGCTTGTCTGGTTACAGTATATAAAGCTACCTGAAGAAAATTACAGGTGTTCTATCCCAGCTTAGTGCAGCTACAGGCCATTAGTATGTCTGGAAGGCCAAGAAGGAGAGGCAGACAGTCACAAGCCAATAAGAGAGGGCAAGCAGGCTCTGTGTCTAGTGCTGGTCGTGGAGACGGTGCATCCTCATCAGCACGTGGCCATGGGACACGCTTGGCCTTTTTTTCGGCAGCTGGCCGTGTTGAGCCGCAACATGCGGAAGACTTGGTCGAGTGGATGACCAAGCCGTCCTCATCCTCCTCATCCTCTCTCATCCATGCCCAGGGTGCTTTGTCTGGCAAAGCAGCGGCCTCTTCCCTCAGCTCAATGTCATCAGTGACTCCTTCCCTAGCTCCACCATGTCCTCATGAGGATTCCCTCGAACTGTTTGACCACAGTGTTGGGTACATGCTCCAGGAGGATGCCCAGCGTTTGGAAGGCTCTGATGACGATACTGAGCTCGATGAAGGCAGTAACATGAGCACGGACAGAGGGGGTGCCCAAGAAGGACAGCAATCTGGCAGTCATGCTCCCCCTGCTGCAGCATACTGCCAGGTTTGCTCCAGTGATGAGGAGGGAGGGGATGATGAGGTCACTGACTCAACGTGGGTGCCTGATAGGAGAGAGGAGGAGGAGGAGGAGGAGGAGGAGGAGGCGGCGGCACATCACCAACGAGGCAGGATGCCCTCCAGGGGCCAGCCTAAGGGCAGCACATTGACTGCATCACACCCCAAAGCTCCACATGTGCAGGGCGCTGCAGTCTCTGCACGTTATTCAAAAAGTTCTTTGGTGTGGGCCTTTTTTGAGACGAGTGCATCAGATCGCACCGCTGCTATTTGCAACATATGTCTCAAGCGTATCTCGCGTGGCCAAAACATCTCCCGCTTGGGTACCACATGCTTGACCAGACATATGTTGACCTGCCATGCAGTTCGTTGGCAAGCGTATCTAAAAGACCCACACCAAAGAACAAAGAGGATCTCTCCTTGCTCCTCATCAGCTGAGATTTCCAACCCCACTAGACCTTCAGTCCTCTCTGAGACCTGCAGTGAGAGGAATGAAGGTGTAGAATTAGGTGTGTCACAGCCAAGTACTTGTGGGCAATCTGCTTTTGGTACACCGACGTCAGATTGTACCAGGCAAATTTCCCTGCCCCAGCTGCTGCACCGCCGAAAGAAGTTTGCTCCCAGCCATCCACATGCCCAGCGGTTGAATGCTAGCTTGGCAAAATTGCTAGCACTTCAACTGCTGCCTTTTCAGTTGGTAGACTCTGCCCCCTTCCGTGAGTTTGTGGAATGTGCGGTTCCTCAGTGGCAGGTACCCAAACGCCACTTTTTCTCACGGAAGGCGATTCCGGCTCTCTACCGGCATGTGGAAGGCAATGTCCATGCCTCGCTGGACAGGGCGGTCAGCGGTAAGGTGCATATTACCGCTGACTCATGGTCCAGCAGGCATGGACAGGGACGTTACCTAAGTTTCACGGCGCATTGGGTGACTCTGCTGGCAGCTGGGAAGAATGCAGGACAAGGTGCAGTAGTGTTGGAGGTTGTTCCGCCACCACGCCTCCAAAATGCTGATTGTGACACACCTCTCTCCTCCACCCCCTCCTCTTCTTCTTCCTCCATGGCCTCTTCCTCGGAACCAGCGGTGCTCCGTAGGCGTTCAAGGGGCTACGCAAGTACGCAGGCCAAAAGATGCCATGCGGTGCTTGAGCTGGTGTGCTTGGGGGACAGGAGCCACACTGGGGCAGAGGTTCTGTCAGCTCTGCAGGGGCAGGTTCAGAGGTGGTTGACGCCACGCCAACTTAAGGCAGGAATGGTGGTTTGCGACAATGGCACCAACCTCCTCTCTGCCCTCCGACAGGGACAAATGACCCATGTGCCCTGTTTGGCTCACGTCCTTAACTTGGTGGTGCAGCGGTTCTTGGGCAGGTACCCGGGCTTACAGGATGTCCTGAGGCAGGCCAGGAAAGTCTGTGTGCATTTCCGCCGGTCATATAATGCCAGTGCTCGGCTGACGGACCTCCAAAAGGAGTTTAACCTGCCCAAGAACCGCCTAATCTGTGACATGCCCACCAGGTGGAACTCAACGTTGGCCATGCTGCAGCGGCTGCACACGCAGCAGAGGGCCATCAATGAGTACCTGTGCGACTATGGCACCAGGACAGGGTCAGGGGAGCTTGGTTTTTTTTCCCCACGCCAGTGGGCCATGATCAGGGATGCATGCACTGTCCTGTCACCATTCGAGGAGGCCACGAGGATGGTGAGCAGTGACAGTGCATGCATCAGTGACACTGTCCCCCTTGTCCACCTGTTGGAGCACACGCTGCGTGGAATAATGGACAGGGCACTTGAGGCAGAACAGAGGCAGGAAGAGGAGGACTTCCTTAGCTCTCAAGGCCCCCTTTATCCAGACAGTGTTCCTGCGTGCCCGCCGATCACACAGGAAGAGGACGAGGAGGAAGAGGAGGAGGAGGAGGAGGAAGATTGTGTCAGTATGGAGGTGGAGCCTGGCACTCAGCATCAGCAGCAGTCTTTAAGGGATCAGTCCCAAGAAACACATGGACTTGTACGTGGCTGGGAGGAGGTGGCTGCGGACCATGTCGTTCTTAGTGACCCAGAGGACTCCGGACCGAATGCCTCAGCAAACCTACGCTGCATGGCCTCCCTGATCCTGCAAAGCCTGCGTAAGGATCCTCGTATTCGTGGTATCAAGGAGAAGGACCAATACTGGCTGGCAACCCTCCTTGATCCACGTTACAAGGGTAAGGTTGCGGACCTTATCTTGCCATCGCAGAGGGAGCAGAGGATGAAACATCTTCGGGAGGCCTTGCAGAAAGGTCTGTGCAACACGTTCCCAGAGACTGGGAGGTTACAAACTCCTGTTTCTGGACAACGTGTTGCTGAGGCTTCGGTCAGTCAAAGAAGGAGCGGTGGAGAAGGTGGCCGTCTGACCGATGCGTTCAGACAATTTTTTGGTCCGCAGCCCCAAGGTATGATCGGTTCCAGCAACCATCGCCAGCGTCTGTTTTACATGGTGCAGGAATACCTAGGGGCAAGATCAGACTTGGACACCTTTCCCACCGAAAATCCTCTGGGTTACTGGGTCTTGAGGATGGATCACTGGCCAGAGCTTGCACAGTATGCAATTGAGCTACTGGCCTGTCCTGCATCCAGCGTTCTTTCGGAACGCACATTCAGTGCTGCTGGAGGCGTGGTAACCGATCACAGGGTGCGTCTGTCCACCGACTCGGTCGATCGGCTGACCTTCATAAAAATGAATGAGTCTTGGATCACCACCAGCTACCAAGCACCTGATGCTGATGTAACCGAATAATTTTTTTTGAAATCTCAGATCCCTTCAAAGACTGCCTATGCTGATGCTGAGTGACTATCCCTGAGTAATTATCCTCTTCCTCCTCAATCATCACGCTGATAGCTTGTAAGAACATTTTTGGTTCTGGGCGCCACCACCAGTGCCTAAGGCACAATTTTTCAGCCCCTGTTTAACAGGGGCGTGTAATTACAATTTTTGATGTAATACTTTGCAGCAGGGCTCGTTCCTGCATTCCAACTAGAATGTCTGTGAGGGGTTGCAGTGTTGTGGCACCAGCACCAGTGCCTAAGGCCCAATTTTTCTGCCCCTGTCTAACAGGGGCGTGTAATTACAATTTTTGATGCAATACTTTGCAGCAGGGCTCGTTCCTGCGTTCCAACTAGAGTGTCTGTGAGGGGTTGCAGTGTTGTGGCACCAGCACCAGTGCCTAAGGCCTAATTTTTCAGCTCCTGTTCAACAGGGGCATGTAATTACAATTCTTGATCTAATATTTCACAGCAGGGCCCTGTGAGGGCTTACAGTGTTGTGGCCACAGCAACACCTAAGGCCCAAATTTCTGCTGAGTATATAGGGCAGGACCCTACTTTCAAACATCTAACTTACAAACGACTCCTACTTGCAAACGGAAGGAGACAACAGGAAGTGAGATGAAATCTACCCCTAGGAAGGGAAATTCTCTCCTGTAAGAGTTAATATGGGAAAACAATTTCTCCTTTCCACTGATGCTTTCCAATCCTTGTTCCACAAAAAAACCCAAATTTTCAAAAAACATTTTTCATTGGGACAAAAAAGTGAGGTGAAATCTTCTGAAGAGGAGGAAAGACAGCAAAACAAATGTCACAGGGGTGATAACCCTTCCCTATGTTTTCCAAAAAGCTTAGAAAAGATTTTTTGGCTGGAGCTAAACACGTTAAAAATGTTCAAAATTACAAACAGATTCTACTTAACAACAAACCTACAGTCCCTGTCTTGTTTGCACCGCCTGTATACTGCTGTTCAGAGTATATAGGGCCTGGTGGCCCCACACCTTTCCTTATTTTAATTTGGGTGCGGGGTTCCCCTTAATATCCATACAAGACCCAAAGGGCCTGGTAATGGACTGGGGGGTACCCATGCCGTTTGTCTCACTGATTTTCATCCATATTGCCATGACCCGACATGACATTAAACCCGCAAGCAGTTTTAAATGAGATTTTTTCCTTTAAAAATGACATTTGGTGCAGGGACTGTTCTAAACATGGGAAACACGCGTCACTTTACAGGCATACTATAGACACCCCCCAGGTACGATATTTAAAGGAATATTTCACTTTTTTTTTTTTACTTTAAGCATCATTAAAATCACTGCTCCCGAAAAAACGGCCGTTTTTAAAAGTTTTTTTTGCATTGATACATGTCCCCTGGGGTAGGACCCGGGTCCCCAAACCCTTTTTAGGACAATACCATGCAAATTAGCCTTTAAAATGAGCACTTTTGATTTCGAACGTTCGAGTCCCATAGACGTCAATGGGGTTCTAATGTTCGTGCGAACTTTCGGTCCGTTCGCGGGTTCTGGTGCGAACCGAACCGGGGGGTGTTCGGCTCATCCCTATTTATGATCCTACGAAAACGTAATATCAATGTCACGCACAAAGAGTTTCCCATTCTGGTCATACAGACAGTTGAGGCATTTCCTTACAATTAAAGATTCAGTAGACACATTGTCCAGAGAATTTACACCATTTGAGATCCTCTATTCCCATAATACACCACAAAGACACTTAATATCTCTCATATACTCTTTCCTTCAAGACGATACCCATCCCACACAGATTGAAACCTCACGACTATCCTGGGGCAAAGACCTGCAAATAATGTTCTCAGACGAAGAAAGGGAAACCATTTACACTTACGCCCACAAGGGATCACTGAACGTAGCGATTCAGGAAAATGGCTACAAAATAATTACAAAATGGTAAAGAACCCCATCTCGCCTACACAAATTCACGCCTTCAATCCCAAATACCTATTGGGGATGCAAAAGGGGGACAGGGTCCATGATCCACATTTGGTGGGAGTGGACTGTGCTTCAACCATTCTGGAGGGAGATACACTCCATAATAACTCGAGTCACCACTCACACTCTGGATTATAATCCTGCGCAATATCTCCTCCATCATACAACCCTGCCTAAACAAACATATCACAAGTCGCTAGCCATGCACATGGTTAATGCGGCCAGACTCTGCATTCCCATTCATTGGCGTTCAACTAACACCCCTACCATCAGGGAATGCTTAACCAGGATTGCAAAGATTGAGCAGATGTAAGAATTGATTTTTACATCACAAGACCTTATACAGAAATTCAGTATTACATGGGCGTGCTGGTCGCACTTCAAGACCGCAGACTGTTATAAGTCCTATTTCCCTTTGTGGTACTCCTTTACCAAACCTTCCTAGAATCGATACCCGCACACCCTGATCGGAATTATGGGCGAGGATTGAGGAGCGACCCCCCCAATATCCCTTCTGCACCCCTTCCCTTCTTCTCCACCCTGCCTTCCCCCCCCAAACAGTCCTTTCCCCCGCTTTCTCCCCTAATTCCTCTTCTTCCACCAAACCCTCTGCATTCATTTACCCCCTCCCTACACACTATACTTCTACCACCATATCGTTATAACCAGCAAAATGTGCTTACTCTTTACACCAGTGGCAAATATACCTGACTCTACTTCGTATACAAGCTTAATGCTCTTCTCAATGCCATGGAAGGACCTGTTGATATTAGCCCTCATGGACAATAACCAAATATGACAATGCTTGTTGCAACCATGGTGTCTTACTTCAAGCTGTATCATTGCTGGGTTTTTCATATAGTGTTTTTACTATTCCTATAAGGCATACTTATGTTTTAAAGAACCATACGGTTCTTCTTTCCATGACCTTTGATGTTAAAAACACTTTCTGTCATACTAATGTGTAAAATGGCCATGGATGCTTCTGTCAAAAACATGTTAAATGTACTGTACTGGCAATTCAGTTTTCCTTCAATAAAATCTTTTGTGGAAAAAAAAATGTAAATCCAATTTCAATCCTGGTCCCAAGACAAAGGAGGGTGCCAAAAATAATAGATACCTCTGCAAGCTATTACATGGTAATTAAAGTCAAAGGTGTTTCACTATTGCTTATTTACCTCTACAGATCTAGTTTTAGGAACCTAGGGCTTTTAGGCCTCCCACACATGCACACACCACAGCCATTTATATTGTTTTTTAGCTTTATACCAAAGATTGTTATTGGGCTCCACCCCATAAATTCTCCATTCAATTGAATTGCTATAGCTTTGATGCAAGAGGGGAGCGTCCACGAATACAAAGTGAAGTATGCTTTCAGACCAAATTGTAGCAGTGACTTTTTGTGTTGAGCAGACATACTTATTTATCCACAAAGCTGGTAGCTTAATATTTTAAGTATGTGCTGTGTTTAGTAAAGGATGATGATTTTTTTTTCTTTTTTGGAAACACTAATAAAGTGGGTTCAGGAACCCTGCCACAAGATGTTGCCTGAATATATTTTAAGTAATAACATTCAGAGAAGAGCCACAGTGGTTACTTAATTAAAGAGTGAGTGACAGTCAAATACCAAGCTTTTGACCCAAACAAGGTTTTGCATTGTATTTTGTACAGACTTTCTGCCCAGAAACTGTTTATATAGAAACCTATCACATGCTTGGTCTCCTAAGGTGTCTCTTAAATAAAGTAAGGCAGCAAGTTTTGGCATGCCTAACGGCAATTCCACAATTTCTGCATAATGCATTTCTTTCTGACATCGAAAGGCATTCAAGGACACTGGAGAATTCAGACTTTTTTTGCCAAGCCAGGTTTAAAGTATTTAAAGATACATATAATCAGTCAGATTTAGAGAAAAATAAAGTTATCCTGTTTCTGTAGACGCATCAAGTGATTGTATAATATTTGAAGAAAGGAGACTTCAAAAGTAATGTCAAAGTGGATCCCCTGTGATAGGAAGGTATTGTGTTCCTAATATATCCATGAAAAGGGATTAGTTATCAGCAATGTTAAGAGTACAAACAGTACAAAAAAAAAATGTTCATAATCTGAAAGCAGCCCAAGGAATGAAAACTCAGTACATACTGTATGACAATGACAGTTTAATTTGTAGAACCGGCTGTTTAGGTTTAAGTAAAAAACAGTCTTGCATTTTATATTTGGTGTTTTAAAATAAAAAAAACTGATACACTTTGAAATATGTGATCATTCTTTCCATTGTACTGAGCAATAATGAATACAGCTATATGCAAAATAAAGAAAGACCTGCCACTCTTTAGATGAACACAAGCAAAAAGAGAGAAAAAAAAGTATTTTATTATGATTTTATGTAATAGACAACAAAAGTGGCCCATAATTGTGAAGTGGAAGGAAAATGATAAATGGTTTTCACATTTTTTTTACAAATAAATATCTGAAAAAAGTGGTGTGCATTTATATTCAGCCCCCCTGAGTCAATACTTTGTAGAACCACCTTTCACTGCAATTACAGCTTCAAGTCTTTTTAGGTATGTCTCTACCAGCTTTGCACATCTAGTGAGTGAAATGTTTGCCCATTCTTCATTGCAAAATATCTCATGCTCTGTCAGATTGGATGGAGAATGCCTGTGAACAGCAATTTTCAAATGCCACAGATTCTCAATTGGATTTAGGTCTGGACTTTGACTGGGCAATTCTAACACATAAATATGCTTTGATCTAAACCATTCCATTGTAGTTCTGGCTATATGTTTAGGTTAGTTGTCCTGCTGGAAGGTGAACCTCCGCCCCAATCTCAAGTCTTTTGCAGACTCTAACACAGTGGTCATCAACCCTGTCCTCAGGGCCCACTAACAAGCCAGGTTTTATGTATTACCTTGGGGAAATGCAGACTAGAATATTGTGATGTATTTTAGTTATCTTGCAAACCTGGCCTGTTAGTAGGCCCTGAGGACAGGTTTGATGACCGCTGCTCTAACAGGTTTTCTTCCAAGATTGCCCTGTATTTGGCTCCATCTATCTTCCCATTAACTCTGACCAGTTTCCCTGTCTCTGCTGAAGAAAAGCATCCTTACAACATGATGCTGCCACCACCATGTTTCATAGTGGGGATGATATGTTCAGGGTGATGTGCAGTGTTAGTTTTCCGCCACACATAGCATTTTGCTTTTAGGCCAAAAAGTTAAATTTTGGTCTCATCTGACCAGAGCACCTTCTTCCGCATGTTTGCTGTGTCCCCCACATGGCTTCTGGCAAACTGCAAACGGGACTCCTCATGGCTTTCTTTAAACATTGGCTTTTTTCTTGCCACTCTTCTATAAAGGTCAGATTTGTGTAGTGCATGACTAATAGTTGTCTTGTGGACAGATTCTCCCACCTGAGCTGTGGATCTCTGCAGCTCCTCTAGAATTACCATGGGCCTCTTGGCTGCTTCTCTGATTAATGCTCTCCTTGCCTGTCAGTTTAGATGGACAGCCATGTCTTGGTAGGTTTGCAGTTGTGCCATACTCTTTCCATTTTCAGATGATGGATTGAACAGTGCTCTGTGAGATGTTTAAAAATATATCTTTTTTAATAACCTAACCCTGCTTTAAACTTCTCCACAACTTTATCCCTGACCTGTCTGGTGTGTTCCTTGGCCTTCATGGTATTGTTTGTTCATTAAGGTTCTCTAACAAACCTCAGAGGGCTTCACAGAACAGTTGCATTTACACTGAGATTAAATGACACACAGGTCCACTCTATTTACTAATTAGGTGACTTCTGAAGGAAATTGGTTCCACTAGATTTTAGTTAGGGGTATCAGAGTTTAGCTCTGGTAGATTTTCATCTACCGCTGATAGGTAAATTTAGTGGGTCGCTTATTATAGGAAGTTAGATTTGCCTCAGTTCCAGCTTGGCTGACGTTGCATGCAGTTCCACATTGTGCCGGTGGGTGTCATTGTCACCATCGGCAGGTGTTGGAAAAGCAACATCTTGAAGCGAATGAGTGCTCCTCTGTCCCGGAGATAACTCGGTGGAGGTGGTCCTCCGAGTTGCATTCTGGGAGAGGGTATTTATGGGACAGACGCCATGTTTTAGGGTTCGTTTTCAGCCACCTGCTGGCCCTCCTGGCCGACAGGTATGCACTAGGAATACCACCTCGTGGTCCTCCGTTCCGGAGGCCCGCGTCGCTGTGGTGTGTGGGTGGGCCCAGAAGCCTGTCTGGGACCTACCACAGCACCGGAGGAATGGTCCTGAGCTGTCTATCTTGAGTGAAGAAGTGGACAACCGAGAAGATCCCAGGGGAGGACCTGTCATGGAAGGATCATGCAGAGTGCTGGTCTGGAGAGGGGCCTGGTGACTCGGTTGGAGGACGCATTCCGAAGTAATCTTATAGTATAGTACTGCCGGGTTGGCTTAAAGGTTCAAGTACTGTATCTGACATTCATCACAAACCAATACATCCTATGGCAGAGGATCGTATGCGTTTTATCCCAGATAAGTCTGTGGCGGAGATTTTTGTTTGTGCTACGTACTGGCTGCTAGGCAAGTGAGAGATGTCTATCCAGGCGGGCAAAGATTAAATCCTACGAAAGGGGGACTATTCAATTGCAAGTGTTCAATTACAAAGAATGTTCTGAAGAAATACAACAGAAAGGTATTTGAGCTTCCCTGCAGCTTTCCTACTACCTCTTTCCTGCTACTTCCCTTGTTCGTTTTATTAAAGCATTGGAAAATCTACTCAAGTGTTTGGTGCTTATATCGTCCAGAGGTAAACTCAACGGAACCCTAGACCCGGTGCTGCTGAAACAGAGGTATTGAGAGTGAAGGTAACAAGCCCACTTAAACCAGCAGCTCCACCGAGAGTTATTGCTACAAGAGTAAAGGGGCTTAAAACAAAAGCACGCCACACTCTTCACACATTTATTTGTAAAAAAAATTGAAAATCATTTATAATTTTCCTTCCACTTCACAATTATGTGCCACTTTGTGTTGATCTATCACATAAAATCCCAATAAAATAAATGTATGTTTCTGATTGTAACATGACAAAATGTGGAAAATGTCAAGGGGTATGAATACTTTTTCAAGGCACTGTAGGTTCCTAGTGTTATGTATGTGCCATATGCTGCCCAGAAGGATGCATAGAACCAATACAATAGGCTGGGTAACATGTGATTGCTGTGACTGGTCATCACAGCAATCACATACTATTATTTACAGTGGTAATCCCTCCTCTTCCCCTTACAACAGAGGAATGAAAGAGAATGAATACTTGTCAGAGGGGGAAGAAATGATTATCAACTGCAGATTCATTCATTCAGTTTTATTGACACAGGCATCAATTTTTTTAAGTCTTTCATGCATTCCTCCTCTCCTTCACATAGTAGCTTCATGCTGTCTCTACTGATTTATACAGTAATTGAACCCTTCTCCTCCCTTATGCTGCGCAGCTGAACATTAATCCCTTCATCTCCATCCTGCCACTGTATGTGACCAGTTCATTAACATTCATTTCCATCTCCCTCTTTTTGACCTGTACATTAAAAGGTGTAGTTCAGCCTGGGTTCACACTTTAGCGATTCCAGTGCCGGTTTCCGCATTGCATCTCTCCCGCAGGCAGTTCACACTGCCTTCTGTGAACCGCTGCGGGTGTCAATATAATGTTATTGACTCCCCAAGATCGGTTCAAAGATCGCAGTGCAAACTGTCGATTCGAAGAAGAATCAGATCGGATGGGTGAGAACACCTATGCAATCTGATTCCAGTGCGGGAAAAAAAGTCCATGCACCTATACAAACTGTATAGCTGAGCTTGCATTACACCACAATGCGGGTGCGAGTCACATGCGATGTCTGTGTTTGCATATGTGTGAACCGAGGCTGGTGAGGAAACTGTAAAATAGTAGATGAGAAAAACAAGATGTTATTATAGTTCTAGTTACATTTACTATATCTTACCTTAAAGCGGTAGTAAACTGCTAAAAAAAAAAAAAAAAAAATTGTGTCCCCTGCAGATTCTTGTCATTCTGTGCTATGTGGTATCTAGGAGCCTGTGTCTATTGTTTGTATGTGCTTGTATTAGCCCCCGTTCACACTGATGTAACTTGTCATGTGATGTGACAGGTCCAAATCACATGACAAGTCGCACCCTATTGTTGGCAATGGAACTGTTCAAGTCAGCCACACCAATTTTAAAAAGTAGTTCCTGTACTATTTTTGGCGATTTCAGGTACGACTTGCATAGACATCTGTGCATGAAGTCGCACAGATGTCAGCCAAGTCGCACTGACATGCTGATTTGAAATTGTGCGATTTCAAGTGAAGTCGCACAATTTCAAAGTCAGATTAGATGTGAACCAGGGCTTACAGTAAGGTGAAGTCTCCATCAGTTAACATGTAATATCTTGCCCCATTGTATTTAGCTGTTTAGTGTGCATTGAGGAGGAGGGAGGGAGCGGGCTGTCATTTATCCCTGTGCGTATGCTCACATGTGTGACTCTATAGTCAAATGGGTTGCAGAAAAGGAAGAAATGGACAGCTTAGAAGGGAACTAAAACTGGAGCATGCTCAGTAAATGTCAATCTCAGACTGCAGCGGTGACACAGACAAGGAAGGTGGGACAGTGAACAGCAGTATCAACCAGGTTTTTTGCAGAATACAGAAAACAAATCCTATAGTGACCGAGGAGTTTGAATATCATATAAATTTAAATCTAAATATACAGTATCTCACAAAAGTGAGTACACCCCTCACATTTTTGTAAATATTTTATTATATCTTTTCATGTGACAACACTGAAGAAATGACACTTTGCTACAATGTAAAGTAGTGAGTGTACAGCTTGTATAGTAGTGTAAATTTGCCGTCCCCTCAAAATAACTCAACACACGGCCAATAATGTCTAAACCGCTGGCAAACAAAGTGCGTACACCCCTAAGTGAAAATGTTCAAAATGGGCCCAAAGTGTCAATATTTTGTGTGGCCACCATTATTTTCCAGCACTGCCTTAACCTTCTTGGGTATGGAGTTCACAGGTTGCCACCGGAGTCCTCTTCCACTCGTCCATGACGACATTAGAGAGGGGTGTACTCACTTTTGTGAGATACTGTATTTGTATGTGGGTTTTATGTTATTATATTATCATCACAGATTGTGAGGCAAAGAATCTTGGTGAGAAATAATGGTGATCCTTGGTAGCCAGATAGTTGCCTAATTTGTCGGATATAAATATTGAACATGTAATGCAAAGATAATGCTTTGATTATTCCATGGATAGTTGCTACTGGGGGTGTGGCATGTTAGAATAGGATGTGGAAGAACTATAATTGTTCCAATGATAATTTGTGATAATATAAATATCTCACTTTATATCACCTCCTTGCATGCATGAGGATAGAAATACAGTAGGTCTAGGAGGTAATTATTTCCTCCCATAGTAGCTGACATAAAGATATAGTGTTACATTTAGCAGATTCACTCTCTGGCACCAGCAAAATTAAAATACAAACAAATGTACATAACTATAATAAATCATTAGAGATCCACAAGAGCCTGCAGTTGATCCCATGTGCCTGGTGCCTTTTTAGCCTTTGTGCCCCTGTGCCCAGCTTAGGAAAATCCACCTTAGGGAAAGTCACAGCCACAGATTTATGGACTTGTATATAGATTTACAGTGTATGTAATACCAAGATATATTCAATTGTACTTTACTTATACTGTTTGTATATTTATTTTGGAATATCATCAGCTATGCTCCTAATGAAGCGGAATCCATATCCAACAGTGTCATAGAGAGAAAGCCCCTGTCCACCACATGTTTAGCAACACATATCTTCTTAAAATAAATACAATTCATATGAATTAATATTAATTTGATATATACAGATGACTAAGAATGTGTTGGATGGCAACAAATGCAGTATATGTAGTAAGGCTTTAAAAATGCTACTGTGAACTATGTATTATTCAAGATTTTAGAAGACTTTGAACAAATTTAGGATTTTAATCATCGGAAATTTTGTCAGCTATTTTTAAAGTCTGCGTCTTTTGCAATTTACATGTAACGATTATATGGATGTGGTACCTTGTATATTAATCCATCCTTGCCTTATGGAAATCTTTTTGGTCTCTCTGTAGAAAAGTTATTGTGTGCTTAGAATGAATGGGCAGAATGATATTGACTAAAACTAGTTTGGTTATTGGCAAAATGCTACCAAAAACAGAATAACTCAGTTTTTCTGATTAACTACTTAAGTCCCGGACCATTTGGCTGGCCAAAGACCAGAGCACTTTTTGCGATTCGGCACTGCGCCGGTTTAACTGACAACTGCGTGGTCGTGCGACGTCGCTCCCAAACAAAATTGACGTCCTTTTTTCTCCACAAATAGAGTTTTCTTTTGGTGGTATTTGATCACCTCAGTGTTTTTTTATTTTTTGCGCTATAAACAAAAAAATTGTGACAATTTTGAAAAGAATGCATTATTTTTTACTTTTTGCTATAATAAATATCCCCCAAAAATATATAAAAAAACTATTTTTATTCTCAGTTTAGGCCGATACGTATTCTTCTACATATTTTTGGTTAAAAAAAATTGCAATAAGCGTTTATTGATTGGTTTGCAAAAAAGTTATAGCCTCTACAAAATAGGGGATAGTTTTATGGCATTTTTATTAATAATTTTTTTTTACTAGTAATGGCGGCGATCAGCGATTTTTATCATGACTGCGACATTATGGTGGACAGATCGCACACTTTTGGCGCTATTTTGGGACCATTCACATTTATACAGGGATCAGTGCGATTAAAAATGCATTGATTACTGTGTAAATGTGACTGGCAGTGAAGGGGTTAACCCAGTGGTGGCTGGTGAAGTTTTAGGATGGGGGGCACCAGACCCCACCCTTCCTTTTTGACCCCTCCCACTTGGTGAAAATGGGTGTGGTTTCAGTGAAATAGTGGGCGTGGCTCTAAGGTATTCTAGATTGTTTAACAATCAACAGATAAAGATACTCCAAACACCTGGTGTTAGCACTTCAATCATCCCGGCACCATGGTTGTTATGGTGTCAGGATGATTGAAGCGCATTATTTCTATTATTACATTGTAATATGAAATTAAATCATTCAACTCACCATAATGCAGAATCAGTGGGAGCCCCAAGTGTGTCACTAGCCACGTCGCCTACAACCAGATGCCATCAGGCATCCCCAGCAGTCCGTCCTTACATCAGGTGCCCCCAGCGGAGTCCCTCCTTACATGCAGCCTGTGTCACATCAAATGCAGCCTCTGTCACATAAAATGCAGCCTCTGTCCCCCCAAATGCAGCCTCTGTCTCCCCCCCAATGCAGCCTCTGTCCCCCCCCAAATGCAGCCTCTGTCCCCCCTCCAAATGCAGCATGCCTGTGTCCAATTACATGCAGCATGCCTGTGTCCCATTAAATGCAGCCTCTGTTCCCATTAAATGCAGCCTCTGTTCTCCCAAATGCAGCCTCTGTCCCCCCCAAATGCAGCCTCTGTCCCCCCCTCAATGCAGCCTCTACCCCCCCAAATACAGCCTCTGTCCCTCCCAAATACAGCCTCTATCCCCCCAAAATGCAGCCTCTGTCCCCCCCAAATGCAGCCTCTGTCCCCCCCCCAAATACAGCCTCTGTCCCCCCCAAATACAGCCTCTATCCCCCCCAAAATGCAGCCTCTGTCCCCCCCAAATGCAGCCTCTGTCCCCCCCCCCAATGCAGCCTCTATCCCCCCCAAAATGCAGCCTCTGTTCCCCCTCCAAAATGCAGCCTCTGCCCCCCCCAAAATGCAGCCTCTGTCCCCCCCAAATGCAGCCTCTATCCCCCCCAAAATGCTGCTTCTCCCCCCAATACAGCCTCTGTCCCCCCAAATGTAGCCTCTGTCCCCCCCATTCTCCACACAGCGGTACTTACCTTGGGTCTCCTGCGGTGTCCTCCTCCTCACACTGGCACCAGCATTCTTCCTGTTTCCTCTCTCGGGCGCAATGAGAGAGCGAAGCAGGAAGTGACATCTGAGTCAGGGCAGATGTCACTCAAATCTGAAGTGCCGAGTAGCTTCCGCCCGGCGCCTGTAGTATGTATTACTATGGCCGGGCAGAAGCTACTCGACGCCTCAGAAAACGCCACAAGGCGGGCTAAAAATTTTTTTTTTTTAACTTTTTTTTTGCTGCCTGGAGGGGGGGGGGTGCCGCCCAGGCGCCCCCTATGGACGGGCCGCCACTGGGTTAACCACTAGGTGGCGCTGTAGGGGTTAAGTGTGTCCTAGGGAGTGATTCTAACTGTGGGGGGCATTGCGGCAAATTTAAGGGGACGTACCTGTATGCCCATTTGCCTGTTCGACGTATATGTACATGCGGCGGTCGGCAAGTGGTTACGTTGTTTAGGCAAAATTTGCTTACAAAAATTTTCTTTAATTTTTGTGGTTTTGACAGAGGTAGTGTATTTCTTTGATTTGTGTTCTCAGTTTTTATATTTTTTAGTCAATTTTGACTGTGCATTTAATTATTATTTGTATACTGTTGCTTTAAAACAAATGTCTGCCTGTTTCTTTCTGTGAAAAAAAGTTAAATACCTGTAATGCTCAGCAAGCATTTAAAGTAAAATGAATCTTTAAAATGCATTAAAAAATCTAAATTTTCCTTTTCCCCCATTGACAGTATAGCATTTAACTATTTTTTTTTTACATTTTGCTCATTCATAGTGCTGAGATTCCTATGTCAGGATTGATCCTTGTAATAAATGTTTATTGTGTTAAACAAATATTGTGTGTACATGGTACAAATACAGATATAAAAAGTTTGAACTTAAACAATGTAAAAAAATTTACACAAAACCAAACTGAGACACCCCTGGTTGGTGCATTACTGGTCAAAATGGGGGGTTGGCATTTTACACAAATGTATACGAAAATCACAATTTCATAAAAAAAAAAAAAAAAAAAAAAAAACAAAACCAGCTTTTGTGCAGGTCATCCCTCCCTTTCCCCTTTCAATTTTAACCTCCCTGACAGTATTCCCGAGTGTGGCTCGGGGTTAAATTTCAGCACCATTAGCGGTAACCCCGAGCCACACTCGGGATTGCATTGCAGGATCCTGGAGCGGTATACTTACCTTGTCCCCAGGATCCTGCAATGTCCCCCCGCGCTGTCTGCGGGCTCTGTCCTCCTCCGAAGCCTCTCTGTGCCAGGCTCCGTTCCCTGCGAGCGTCGCGACGCACGGGGGCGGAGCCTGGCGGCAAATTCAGAAAATGTAAAAATCATAACACATACAGTACTGTAATCTTACAGATTACAGTACTGTATGAAATTATTTCACATCCCTTTTGTCCCCAGTGCTTTGTCCAATGCCCTGCATGCAGTTTTATATTATATATACTGTTCTTTCTGCCTGGAAACTTGAGATTGTCCATAGCAACCAAAAAGTGTCACTTTACGTCAAAAGTGGCTTTAGACCAGCAAGAAAACAGCGATAATAAATTAGAACACTTGCAGAATTGAGCGATAGTGAATCGTTTGGGAAATGTATTTTTTTATTATTATATTATTATTTTTTGAATTATTTATATTTATTTATTATATTATATTTTTTTTTATGTTGTGTTTCAAACTTCATCACACCCGGGATATCTACTAGACTAGTTATTGTTAAGAATTACAGGCCTACAATATAAAACGCCAAATTTCCATGCAAAATAATTGTACCGCTTTCAGCACCTAAAATCCAAAATAATCATACCGCCAGGGAGGTTAACATGTAAGGATCTCTGAGTTTTTGCCTGTTTCGGCTGCCATTTTTGTCTATTTTTAGCCTTCCCTCATTCTTCTGGGTGTGCGTGATCAAGTTACACCCTGGGATATGTGGAGTGTATGCTTGCATGTAAAACCTGTAAGCAGCAGGTACTGTAAGTGCCCATATGTGGCGATATTATGTACAGTACATATTATTCCAGATTTTTTCATATATTGATTTTTTTTTAAGCTTTGTCTGCAAATCTATACCCTGCTTTGTGGAAAAATAGTATCTACAAGGGGTTGGAAGTTCTGAAGAAACAGATAGAGAACACGTGAAACGCGCAGACTGTGGCGATATCCATAAATACACTGAGCAAAATTATAAATGCAACACTTTTGTGTTTGCCCCTATTTATCATGAGCTGAACTTAAAGATTTATCACTTTTTCTATGTAGACAAAAGGCCTATTTCTCTCAAATATTGTTCACAAATGTGTCTAAATCTGTGATAGTGAGCACTTCTCATTTGCTGAGATAATCCATCCACCTTACAGGTGTGGCATATCAAGATGCTGATTAGACAGCATGATTATTGCACAGGTGTGCCTCAGGCAGGCCACAATAAAAGGCCACTGTAAAATGTGCTGTTTTATCACACAGCACAATGCCACAGACATTGCAAGTTTTGAGGGAGCGTGCAATTGGCATGCTGACTGCAGGTATGTCCACAAGAGTTGCTGCCCCTGAATTGAATGTTCATTTCTCTACCATAAGCCATCTCCAAAGGCATTTCAGAGAATTTGGCAGTACATCCAACCGGCCTCACAACCACAGACCACGTGTAACCACACCAGCCCAGGACCTCCACATCCAGCATCTTCACCTCCAAGATCGTCTGAGACCACCCACCTGGACAGCTGCTGCAACAATCTGTTTGCATAACCAAAGGATTTCTGCACAAACTCTCAGAAACTGTGTCAGGAAGCTCATCTGCATGCTCATCATCCTCATCGGGGTCCCTACCTGACTGCAGTTCGACGTTGTAACCGACTTGAGTGGGCAAATGCTCACATTCGATGGCGTCTGGCACTTTGGAGAGGTGTTCAGGGCAGATGGCAGACAGCGTGTATGATGTTGTGTGGGTCAGCGGTTTGCTGATGTTAACGTTGTGGATCGAGTGGCCCAAAGTGGTGGTGGGGTTATGGTATGGGCAGGCGTATGCTATGGACAACTAACACAGGTGCATTTTATTGATAGCATTTTGAATGCACAGAGATACCATAACGAGATCCTGAGGCCCATTGTTGTGCCATCCAGATCCTGCCAATATCCAGCAACTTCGCACAGCCATTGAAGAGGAATAGACCAACATTCCACAGGCCACAATCAACAACCTGATCAACTCTATGCGAAGGAGATGTGCTGCACTGCGTGAGGCAAATGGTGGTCACACAAGATACTGACTGTTTTTCGGACCCCCCCCCGACCACCCCAATACAGTAAAACTGCACATTTTAGAGTGGCCTTTTATTGTGGCTAGCCTAAGGCACACCTGTGCAATAATCATGCTGTCTAATCAGCATCTGGATGGATTATATCGGCAAAGGGGAACTGCTCACTAACACAGATTTAGACAGATTTGTGAACAATATTTGAGAGAAATAGGCCTTTTGTGTAGATAGAAAAAGTCATAGACCTTTAAGTTCAGCTCATGATAAATAGGGGCAAACACAAAAGTTAAACATGAAAGTGTCATTTTCCAAAAACATTGCGTTTGAAAGACCGCTGCACAGATACCGTGTGACATGACCTATTGCAATGATCACTATTTTATTCTCTAGGGTCTCTGCTAAAAAGGTATATATATAAAATTTTGGGGTTTTAAGTAATTTTCTAACAAAAAATACGTATTTTATCTTGTAAGCAACAAATGTCAGAAAAAGGTTTAGGTATGAAAAGGTTAATAACCAAGAAGTTTTTACTGAAAATACATTAAAAAAAATATTTTTCCACAAGAAGGTTTGTAAGTGTTGGTTTATCTTTCTATAGATGCCTCATCACCAGTTATGCTTTCACCTATTTAATGGCATAATCCAGCTACTCTTTGAATTTTACAATACGTCTGTTGTAACTATGATTATCTCTTTCAACTGAGTATCTGATGAAAGTAATCCAACTGTTTTATTGATGTACATTTTTGTTTGTATGTACAACTTTAAATGTCTTCAAAGAAAAAAAATGGTAGATTTATATTTATAATTTAGAAAACATTAAAGTTTTTAAACATTTTGTTTTTGTGGCACACCTCATGAAAGTCCCATGGGCATTGTTGTGTGTGTAGTCTGTAATATACTAGACTGCTGCCTTGTAATTACCAGTAGAAGTGATGTCTGCCTGCCATGTGAGCTCCTTCAGTTATCAGTTGGGCTGCTTATCTGATAGACCTGATAGGAAGCCCAATAGCCAACTGAAGCAGTGCGCACAGCAGGCTGAAAATGCTACACCTAATTGCAAGGCAGTGGCTTGGTGTTGTTAGCCTGCAACAGGAAGTGATGTTACTGGCACGATCTTCAGGTAATAAATTGCCACATATTTGCAAAAAAATGATCTGCTTAGAAAAAATGCGAGACATGATGCCAAACATACTAAAAAAAACAAAAATTGGGTTTATAGACACTTTACATGTACAGATGCCCTAACACTAAACTACTGTAAGCCCTTGTCCTGAATACACATTTTTCTGTGCCAGTTTCTCCACTTGAGCTGACAGCTCTGTACCAAAAAATACCAATATTGAGCTGTCATCATCAAGAACGCATAATCTGATTTACAGGTTTGCAACACTCTTATTATATTTTTAACACTATTAACTGAGAAAAGCACATTTCTTTCTAGTCTACAATAGCAGTGACATTTATCATGATGTATTTGCTTCACAGAGAAGACAACCATCAATAATAAATTCAATAACCTCTCACAAATTCCAGCGAAGCCAAATCTTGTTGTCTAGACAAGCAAACGCGCAATAGCCATGAATTCCATAGATGCTTGGAGGATGACCAGCACCATACTAGTATTAGGACACACAATTAACAAAGAACCAAGCAATCACATCAAAAGCTGCACCTGGCTGTAATCTGTTCTGCTTGAACTAATTGAAGAATTTTTTTTCTTCATAACCTAGAAAAGGCAAATATAGCACCAAACCACAAAAAAAGGCTGTAAAATTGTCGGTTCTCTTACTGGAGGAGTTGACATCTTAAATTAATTTTCAACTGCTGTATATTATAAAGAGTTTCTGTTATTCCAAGAAACTTCAAAGAAACCACAACCTTAACAATGTGCAGTACTTGAATTAAGTGAAGTTTTTGCATAGCACAATACTGCATACGCCTACATTAAACATACATATATGCACTTCAGAAGTGAAACACTGCTTAAGCATTCAACTATACACACAGTTTCCTTCATTAGCAATCTTATTTTTATGAATAGATGCACAAGGGCCTTCATTAAAATAAAATTCTCAGCCTGGGAGTTTCAGGACCATATATTTCATATTGATCACAGTCAATTTTATTTATTTTACAGGAGTGTTTGCATACATGTAGGGGCGGCCCGTCCATTAAGGGTGCATGGGTGCCCCCCTTCTATCCACGCCACCCCCCTATATGGTAATGGATAGATTCTTGCAGGGGCGGATCCAGAGTCTAGTCTCGGGAGGGGCAATGCCAGAAAAAAACTTTTTTTTGCGGGCAATTTATTGGGGAAACGGCTGGTGTTGGCGCTTCAATCATCACGGCACCATGGTTATTATTGTGTCAGGATGATTGAAGCGCATTATTCCTATTCTTACATTGTAATATAAAATGAAATAGTTCAACTCACCATAATGCAGAATCAGTGGGAGCCCTGAGTGTGTCACTTTCCACGTCGCCTGCCACCAAAAGCGGATTGTCACTTGCCACATCACCTGCTACACGTTGCTGATTGTCACTTGCAGCGTCACCTGTCACCAGATGAGGATTTGTCACTTGCCACGTCACCTGCCACATGCTGCGAATTGTCACGTCACCTGTTACACATTGCGGATTGTCACTTGCCACTTCACCTGCCACCAAATGCGGATTGTCACTTGCCACATCACCTGTCACCAGATGCAGATTGTCACTTGCCACGTCACCTGCCACACATTGTGAATTGTCACTTGCCACGTCACCTGTCACCAGAACCAGATGCGGATTGTCACTTGCCACGTCACCTGCCACACATTGTGAATTGTCACTTGCCACGTCACCTGCCACACATTGTGGATTGTCACTTGCCACATCACCTGCCATACATTGTGGATTGTCACTTGCCACGTCACCTGCTACATGTTGTGGATTGTCACTTGCCACATCACCTGCCACACGTTGTGGATTGTCACTTGCCACGTCACCTGCCACACATTGCGGATAGTCACTTGCCACGTCACCTGCCACATGTTGCGGATTGTCACTTGCCACGTCACCTGCTACATGTTGTGGATTGTCACTTGCCACGTCACCTGCCACACGTTGTGGATTGTCACTTGCCACGTCACCTGCCACACATGGCGGATTGTCACTTGCCACGTCACCTGCCACACATTGCGGATTGTCACTTGCCACGTCACCTGCTACATGTTGTGGACTGTCACTTGCCACGTCACCTGCCACATGTTGTGGATTGTCACTTGCCATGTCACCTGCCACACATTGCGGATTGTCACTTGCCACGTCACCTGCCACATGTTGCGAATTGTCACTTGCCATGTCGCCTGTCACCAGATACGGATTGTCACCTGCCGTGTCACTTTCCTGCTAAGGTGGTCTCTTGCTATGTCCCAGAATCAGGCAGCAGAGAGATGATGTAATCTCTCTGCTGCCCACAGCTGCCTTCACAGATATGATGTCATCTCTCTGCTCCCCTGCCGGCTCCCTGATTGGCCAGCAGCCCACTCACAGGCACACACAGAGCTGCCCAGCTACCCCCCTCTCTCACCCGCCCACTCACCGACCTAGCCACCCGCACTGTCACCCATGCCGGAGGCGGAGCCGCCCGCACTGTCACCCGCAGCAGAGCCGCCCGCACACCGCACTGTAACCCATGGTCAGAGCCGCCCGCACTGTCACTAGGCAGAGCCGCCCGCACTGTCACTAGGTAGAGCCACCCGCACTGTCACCCCCAGTGGAGCCGCCTGCACACCGCACTGTCACCCACAGTCAGAGCCACCCGCACTGTCACTCATGGCGGAGCCGCCGCCCGCACTGTCTGTAACCCGCATTCTCGGTGGGGGCAATTGCCCCGTTGCCCCCCCGGATCCACCCCTGGATTCATGCATATCATTAATCTATCCATGGCTGCCACGGCCATCCCCTATTCATGCGTCTGGCCCCTTTCAGGACACTGGGCGCCTGAATTACAGAGGCGGAGGTGTTTTTCTGAAGCACCTGATTAGAGCCATAGGCTCTAATAGGCTTCAAAATAGGGTGGACTTATGGCACAGACACATTGTGCTGGGGTGTGTTAAAAAAACAAATGAATATTCGCTTTTCTAACACTGAATCGATTCTCCGCCAATTAGTAAGCATGGGTCTGTTACCTATTTCCTGATTGGCTAAAAGGTCAGGTAATCCTATTGGACGCCTAGGAGGAGGGGAGGAGATAGACAGGGGAAGCCGCCGTGATCTCAGAAGAGAAGAGGACACCGGAGATGTTGCCAGATGGCCGCCAGAGCCTGATTTCCTGCCCGATGTGCCCGCTGATCCCCGCCGCTGTGTGCCCGCTGATCCCTGATGTGACTGCCGATCCCCGCCGCTGATGAGGTGTGTGCCGGTGGACCGGCAGACAGCGGGAGGGTTTTGAGGTGCCGCAGGGGGATAGTTGTTTGTCGCCCAACCCCCTCAAACAAAAAAACACCAGCTGCCACTGCATACATGTAAAACTCCTGATGCAGTGGTTTATCAAAACTTCCCAGAAATGTAAAATTTCACCTGCTGATTACTACTATGATACTCAAAGCCACTTAGCGCTTCAAAAATACCATATTCTCACACTCTCATTTCTCCAGGTCACGGTATACTGTAGTTAGCAGCAGTCACATTCACCTGGACCTGTACTGTAATAAATAAGATATTTCATAGTTTATCCAAGCCACTTCATTAGTTTTATTGAGTATAAGGAACGAACCCCAGCATTTATATCTACACAGGTAGCACAGACACCCTAATCCAATTACAATGAAATGTGTCAAGGCAGATGTCAATTTTCATTCTAAGATGACCACTACTCATTTATGGTTTCACTTATGATTCACTAAAGAGTGACCACACTAGTGGTTACAAGAAAAAAGTGATAGGCATTTTACAACAGCTAGAAAAGGTAAAAGCTATTGATAGGATTTTTTATCACTGTCTCTTTACCTGGAAAGCCGCACTATGTTTGTATGGACTTCCTAAGATAAAGAAGCAATACAGCCCTCCTTTGATTGATTGTTAGCACCATCAACTGTTTCACATATAACATTGCAAAGCACCTGGCTGCTATCTTATCACTTTTAGTAGGTAACATGGTATACCAGTGTTTCTCAACTCCAGTCCTCAAGGTGCCCCAACAGGTTATGTTTTCAGGATTTCCCTCAGATGAAATGGCTGTGGTAATTACCAAGGCAGTGAAACTGATAAAGTCATCTGTGTAAAATAATGGGGAGCCTGAAAACATGACCTGTTGGGGCGCCTTGAGGACTGGAGTTGGGAAACACTGTGGTATACCATATTCAGAACTCTAAAGAGTTTGCCAACAAAGTACTTGGACTTAGCCACTTGCCACCCGCTCACGGTAATTTTATTGTGAGCAGGTGGGATGTACAGACACAATTATGTAACTGTACGTTGGAAGCTGCACATGCACACTAGTGTGGCTCCAGATCATGGTGCTCTGTGCCCTGCCACTATGAACGGCTGGGGAATCATGTGATCGTTATGACAAATCATAGCGATTACATGATAACAATGTAAACAAACTGTCATGAGTGGCTTTCCATTCAGGAAAGGCTTGCTTACAGTTGTGATCTGTAATTGTCCCACAGATATCATATGGTACCTGGATACCTGTACCATGTGCTTAGCTGTAGCCAATCTCAGATCACAGCCATAAGCAAGCCGTTCATGAATGTTAACCCATTCATGACAGCTAAAACATGTAAAAAAGATTTTGAGAAAAAAAATGTTTATTTAATTTCTTCATATTCCAAAAAATTATGCCAAAAACTGCAACTTTGAAAAATTTGCCATGCCTCTGACTAAATACCTTGGTCTGTCTACTTTCTAAAAAGGGTCATTTGTCGGGTATTTGCACTCTCCTGGCATTTTAAGGGCCTCAAGAAATGAAATAGGCCATCAATGCATTAGGATTGATCAATTTTCAAATATATATATATATATATATATATATATATATATATATATATATATATACACACCATAGTTTGTAAACGCTATAACTTTCACACAAACAAATTAACATATACTTATTGTTTTTTTATTTTTTAACAAAAACATGTAGCAGAATTAACTTTGGTTGCTGGGTAGTTGCCATCACCCCTCTTGGCTCAAGTCAGTACCCAAGGGTCAATTCCTCCGTTTACGGTGGAATTGCACTCTTAAAGAAGATTTTTTCCTTTTTGGTTCCAGAGCGAGGACAGAGGACACCAGAGGACACTCTTTTCACCCCCCGATCACCCCTGATCGCCCCCCCCCCCCCCAGTTAACCCCTTCACTCCCTGTCACAGTGTCACCAAGTGCAGTTTTCATATTTTTCACTGATCACTGTACTGGTGTCATTTGTGACACTAATCAGCATTAGGGCAGTTACTATTAGGCACAGGTAAGTTTAGAGTACCCCTCTAACCCCCCTAATAAAGGTTTAACCCCTTGATCAACCCCTAGTTAACCATTTCACCCCTGTCACCAGTGTCACCAATATAATGTACAGATCTCTTTTCTGATTGCCGTATTAGTGTCACAGGTGATGCTAGTTAGCCAGTTAGCTAGTTACTGTCACCGTCAGGTTTTTATAGCATCAGGGTACCTGCCATATATTACTGAATAAAAGTTTAACCCCCTGATCGCCTGCAGTACAGGTTTTAGTGTCAGTTAGGTCAGTATCAATCCCAGGCAGCATCAGATTAGTGAAAAATCTAAATGGGTTATCATTGAGTTGACACATGAACGTGGTAAGTGATGGCACATCACTGGCCTAGAAGCTGTAGAGATTTCTGAAATAAGATGTTGAGTTTATTCCTGCCCAATGGGAAATTATTCTAGATTTATTGAGGTATGCGATGACCCATAATTATTTTTGTTTTGGGGGGACCCATTACCTCCAAAACAGGGGGGTTGCTATGGGTGCAAAATTTGCACCCAGTATGGCCAATTTGTTTATGGCCAAATGGGAGGAGGATGTCGTCTATTACAACAGGAGACCCGAATTGATCTTCTGGGGTAGATATATAGACGACAAGCTCCTCCTGTGGGATGGTGACGTGACGTCACTTACCACGTTCATGTGTCAACTCAATGATAACCCATTGGGCATTGTCCTGCAGTTTGAGTGCAGCACCAATAAGATCAATTTCTTGGATCTAACTATACAGGTCAATAGGGATGAGCCGAACACCCCCCTGTTCGGTTCGCACCAGAACATGCAACAGGAAAAAAGTTTGTTCGAACACGCGAACACCGTTAAAGTCTATGGGATACGAACATGAATAATCAAAAGTGCTAATTTTAAAGGCTTATGTGCAAGTTATTGTCATAAAAAGTGTTTGGGGACCTGGGTCCTGCCCCAGGGGACATGGATCAATGCAAAAAAAAGTTTTAAAAACAGACGTTTTTTCAGGAGCAGTGATTTTAATAATGCTTAAAGTCAAACAATAAAAGTGTAATATCCCTTTAAATTTCGTAGCTGGGGGGTGTCTATAGTATGCCTGTAAAGGGGCGCATGTTTCCCGTGTTTAGAACAGTCTGACAGCAAAATGACATTTCAAAGGAAAAAAGTCATTTAAAACTACTTGCGGCTATTAATGAATTGCCGGTCCGACAATACACATAAAAGTTCATTGATAAAAATGGCATGGGAATTCCCCACAGGGGAACCCCGAACCAAAATAAAAAAAAAAAAATGGCGTGGGGTCCCCCAAAAGTCCATACCAGACCCTTATCCGAACATGCAACCTGGCAGGCCGCAGGTAAAGAGGGAGGGACGAGAGAGCGCCCCCCTGAACCGTACCAGGCCACCTGCCCTCAACATTGGGAGAGTGCTTTGGGGTAGCCCCCAAAACACCTTGTCCCCATGTTGATGAGGACAAGGGCTTCATCCCCACAACCCTGGCCGGTGGTTGTGGGGGTCTGCGGGCGGGGGGCTTATCAGAATCTGGAAGCCCCCTTTAACAAGGGGACCCCCAGATCCCACCCCCCCCTGTGTGAAATGGTAATGGGGTACAAAAGTACCCCTACCATTTCACTAAAAAAACTGTCAAAAATGTTAAAAATGACAAGAGAGAGTTTTTGACAATTCCTTTATTTAAATGCTTCTTCTTTCTTCTTTCTTCTATCTTCATCTTCTTCTGGTTCTTCTGGTTCTTCCTCCGGTGTTCTTGTCCAGCATCTCTTCTCCTCGGGCCGCTCCGCATCCATGATGGCATGGAGGGAGGCTCCCGCTCTTCTCTTCATCTTCTTCTCTTCTTCATCTTCTTCTCTTCACAGGGAAGTCCTGTCATGTCCCGTGCGTCAGAGAGGGGCGCAGTCACCAGGTGGCCCCGCCCCCCATTATTTAAAAACCATCAGAAGAGGAGACGCGTCACACAGCGGGAGCCTCCCACCATGCCAGCATGGATGTGGAGCGGCCCGGAGAAGAAGATGAAGAAGAGAAGAAGATGAAGAAGAGATAAAGATGAAGAGAAGAGCGGGAGTCTCCCTCCATGCCATCATAGATGCGGAGCGGCCCGAGGAGAAGAGATGCTGGACGAGAACACCGGAGGAAGAACCAGAAGAACCAGAAAAACCAGAAGAAGATGAAGGAAGATAGAAGAAAGAAGAAAGAAGAAGCATTTAAATAAAGGAATTGCCAAAAACTGCCTCTTGTCATTTTTAACATTTTTGACAGTTTTTTAGTGAAATGGTAGGGGTACTTTTGTACCCCCTTACCATTTTACACAGGGGGGGCGGGATCTGGGGGTCCCCTTGTTAAAGGGGCTTCCAGATTCCGATAAGCCCCCCGCCCGCAGACCCCCACAACCACTGGCCAGGGTTGTGGGGATGAGGCCCTTGTCCTCATCAACATAGGGGCAAGGTGTTTTGGGGGGCTACCCCAAAGCACTCTCCCAATGTTGAGGGCATGTGGCCTGGTACGGTTCAGGGGGGCGCTCTCTCGTCCCCCCCTCTTTTCCTGTAGCCTGCCAGGTTGCGAGCTCAGATAAGGGTCCGATAATTTTGGTTCGGGGTTCCCCTGTGGGGAATTCCCATGCCGTTTTTATCAATGAACTTTTATGTGTATTGTCGGACCGGCAATAGAATAGCCGCAAGTAGTTTTAAATGACTTTTTTCCTTTGAAATGTCATTTTGCTGTCAGACTGTTCTAAACACGGGAAACATGCGCCCCTTTACAGGCATACTATAGACACCCTCCAGCTACGAAATTTAAAGGGATATTACACTTTTATTGTTTGACTTTAAGCATTATTAAAATCACTGCTCCTGAAAAAACGGCCATTTTTAAACCTTTTTTTTGCATTGATCCATGTCCCCTGGGGCAGGACCCAGGTCCCCAAACACTTTTTATGACAATAACTTGCATATAAGTCTTTAAAATTAGCACTTTTGATTTCTTCCATAGACTTTTAAAGGGTGTTCCGCGGCATTCGAATTTGTCGCAAACACCCCAAATTGTTCGCTTTTCGGCGAACTTGCGAACAGCCAATGTTCGAGTCGAACGTGAGTTCGACTCGAACTCGAAGCTCATACCTACCCATGGCATGTGTGAGCAATATATCATTTAGTGACAACTTTGTGTTAATTTTTTTTTGTCATTTTTCAATCACTTGTGACAAAAAATAAAATATTCAATAGGCTCAACATGCCTTTTCAGCAATTTGCTTGAGGTGTCTACTTTCCAAAATGGGGCCAATGGGGGGGGTTTACTGCCCTGCCATTTTAGCACCTCAAGAAATAAGCCAGTCATAAACTAAAAGTTACGTAAATTCCAGAAAATGTACCATAGTTTGTAGACGCTATAACTTTTGCGCAAACCAATAAATATACGCTTATTGACATTTTTTTTACCCAAGAAATGTGGCTGAATACATTTTGGCCTAAATGTATGAATAAAATTTAATTTATTGGATTTTTTTTTAACAAAAAGTACAAAATATCCTTTTTTTCAAAATTTTCAGGCTTTTTTCATTTATATCGCAAAAAAAAAAATCCCAGAGGTGATCAAATACTACCAAAAGAAAGTTCTATTTGTGGGAAAATAAGGACGCAAATTTTGTTTGGGCACAGCATTGCATGACCGCGCAATTACCAGTTAAAACAGTGCAGTGCCAAATTGTAAAAAGTGTTCTGATCATTAAGGGGGCAAATTCTTCCAGGGTTGAAGTGGTTAACGATATCCAAACAGGTGGAAGACCTCAGCTCTTCACTTAAAGTGTAACTCCACTCTTATGGATTAAAAAAACAATCCCCTCTGATCGCTGTACCTTGCAAGGATTAGATTATAACAATTTTGTTCTGAAGAAAATGCTGTTTGTTTCACCATACCATTTTCTGATTCCTGGGTGGGCCTGTGTTCACTATAACCAACTGGTGCATTTTCAGTGTTCTAATTAGGAAAGCTTTGGTGTCTGCACCCCCTTAGAAGCACCTAACATTCTTGGATTATCTCATCAAGAATGTTATTGCTATTGCAGGGAATGCTAAAATTTTTATTGTATCTTAGTGCAGATATCTGAGAAAATCTGTGTCAATCTCACAAGCAGGAAATTACATTTCTGGGTGCATTGGATACACCAGTGGTGTACAGAACACCTCCCAATTGCCATATCGCATTGATTTTTTTAAACTGTTTTAGAAAATTACAGTGGCTGCAGATTAAATTAAAAACTTAATTTTTATATACCGGTACATGAAAATTAGAAAATGGCTTATGTAGAAATCCTATATGCTATATTATTTTTTATATTAAAGTGAAGCTCTCTTTAAAGCCCTAAAATAACACCAATGATAATTGGCAAAATCAAAAGAAAATTTTTAGTAAATAATAACAATAATAACTATTATTGTTGTTACTATTATTAATTTTATTCCTTTAGCATAATAATAATATTTCTATAGCACTTTTCTACCTGGGGACCCAAAGTACTTTAACTCCTGTAATATGAGGAAGGGTTACATTTTTTTTTTTTTTAAGTTGGTGTTTATTGTGCCTTCCTGTCCTAGTGGTCACCACATCCTCATCTCATTTACAATGATTGCTGGGGCAGAAAAAAACCTGTCAGAAATAATAACTATTCCCCACTCCAAAATTTGGTTGAAAGAAAGCTTGATTACCATTCCGAAGCACAGATCCCATTAATCCAAGTTCCACATATGACAGTATTGTATAGAGGCGAGCACTGCCTTTAGACTGAGCTGTCACTGATTCTCTCAGTCTCACTATTGATCAGGATCCAATCATTTTGTTTCATCAGAACTCTGATGAGATTGCCTTGACAGCTATGACATGATCACATAAGGTTCACAGTAAACAAACCTTTGCCTGCTCCAGGAGAAAAGTTTTTAAAGGAGAAGTAGGGCCAAAGCTCTTTTGGCTGTACTTCTCCTGTGGGTCACATTAGTGCACTTAGTTCTGCACTCCTGTGACCCAAAAGCTTGCTGTTGCCTGATATCACAGAGTCGGTCCAGGTCCAGGTCCTGAATTTTGTAATTTTCCACCATTTCTATTCAGTCAGACATCCCCTGTTGGTATACTCTCCATTCTTCACCTTTATATTTGTCCTCTTTTTTCTTTTTTAGTCTGCTTCTAAACCTTCTCAACACACACATGCACACACCTTGCTCAGTGTCATTACAAGGATCTCATAGGGACTAAAGTGAACACACAGAAACTCATTTCTTATATGCAGCCTCTGTCAATAGTTTCAAGCTAATCTAATGATCAGGTTAATATTGTCTTTCAAAATTAATCAAAATCGTGTTTATGCACTGCTATATCTTCTAAAACACTTATTACTGTTGTACATTTCATTGTGAAACATAATTAAACAATAATAAAACACTGATACCCATGGGATGATTTCATCCTTGGTATACTTTCATTTGTATTATACATAATTTCATAGCTAAATCCTAATACTAGCTTTTTTACTTGCTGGGTCTGTTGTAGCCAAATGAAATATTATCTAAAAGTTTGTTGTACACAGTGATTATCTGCCTTGGCATTTCTGTTATAGCATATAAATTTGTAAAAAGCAGAAGCATCCTTGTTTTACTTGGCTGTTTCCAAAGCTATGCCTTTTTTTTTATGGAGGAGAAACATAATATAAGAGAACTGTTATAATTTTAAATAGCAAGTTCTTAAACATGCATTATTAAACAATATCAGTGTTGTTTTCACTTTAATGCGATTAAACTCATAGTGAGCCATTGAATGCGTTTTTTTTTTTGCTTGCTTTAACAATATCTTACTGATCAATTGAATTAATTTTCTGATTAGGCAGTGGCTATTTATGTGAAGTATACATACATGCAAGATATGCAGGTGGACAACTATGAGGTTGCAACGAGACAGGTGTCCCATTCATATCTATCGTTGGTGCCCTTCCTTGTGAAAGGCTTAATCTGATATAAGTATTTCTGCTGACATATTTGGTCAAGGCAGCAAGGAGTTCATACATCGTGCAAATATCCTCCATTGTTAAATTCCAGGTAGAGTTAGGGCTAGTTTACACTTGCTTCATAACACGGCTTCGGACATGCTTTGTTAAAGCTCTCTGAATGCCAGTCAAATCTCCCGTCACTAAATAAAATGGTTAGCTTACAGTCCTGTTTACACCTTGCTTTTGCTTGGTGCTTCGATGAGGCATTGATGAGGCTTCAGTGGGGCTGCAATGAAGCTTTAGTGAAGCTTCGATGAGGCTTTGATGGGGCTTTGGTGAGGCTTCATGGGGCTTCGATGAGGCTTTGGTGGGGCTCCAGTGGGGCTTCAAGCAAACTTTGCCATAGACTTTTATGGAGGCTTTGAAGATGCATTGAAGCACCACTAAAGCTACATGGGGTATAATTTTTGAAGCAAAGCCGAAGCAACGCTAATCAAAAGAATGGTGTAAACAGGACTGTAAGCTAACTATTTTATTTAGTGACAGAAGCTTTAATTAGCATTCAGAGAGCTTTACCAAAGCCTGTCCAAAGCCTTGTTTTGAAGCAAATGTAAACTAGCCGTTAATGTGTGTTGAAGCCGAAGCAAGTGTAAATGAGCCCTTAATGTTACCTACTGTATATTGTGTTTTCAGCACAACAAAAAAGACAGTCTCTCCCTGTGTTTAGAGGTCCTCCACAGAGAGATAATGCTAAACAGGTGACACGTCCATAGATGGTCCAAATACTTGGTGAATGCAGCCCTCCTCAGATGGGGGAATCCAATGTGAAACTGCAAGAAGAACAAACAGGAACGGCGCAAACATCTGATGCATTACCCAAAAATTCAACAGGAAAGATATAAAACCAAAAAATGAATACTCAAAAAGTAAAGTATAAAAGAACACGTATACTGGAAGATGCCACGTGATGCAAGGTGCAAATGCTCCAACAATCTCCCATTGTACTAGCAAGCTGACTGTCACGTACCTGGTAGGTGGAGCCCGGAATGCAGGGAACGACCTCTCGTATACCTCCGACTCGGGAACCCCTGGTAGTGATGACAGGGGCTCGGGAGTGCGAAGGGGCACAAGTGCCTGACTGGAAGGCTGGAGCAGAGAGCTGAATCGGGTAGTCAGCTGGGAGGTGTCCTGTAGTCCGGCAGCAGGATGTGGACAGCAGGGAGGTGTCTTGTAGTCCAGCAGCAGGATGTAGACAGCAGGGAGGTGTCTTGTAGTCCAGCAGCAGGATGCAGACAGCAGAGAGGTGTCTTGTAGTCCAGCAGCAGGATGTAGACAGCTGGGAGGTGTCTTGTAGTCCAGCAGCAGGATGTAGACAGCAGGGTGCAGGCAAGCCGGGTCAAACACAGACGGGCAGATCAGGTACAGAAGGTAAATCCGGGAGAATAGTCAAAGTCCAAAAGCTGAGATCAGGGCAGGCAGAAACAGAGTAGTCAAAGTCCAAAAGCCGGGATCAGGGCAGGCAGCAAACAGAGTAGTCAGGAACAGTCCAACAGGTATCAGGTAGCAAATGCAAGTAACAGGGCACAAGGGGTCTTCAGGAACGCTGTAGACCGGACAGCAAGGCAGCAGTGGAACAGTCCTCTTTAAATAGCCCCTTTGGCGCCAAGTGCTGTCACAGGGCGCCGCTATTGGCGCTATTGCGCATGCGCGTACGCACGTTAGCGCTATTGGCACTATTGGCGCTATTGCGCGCGCGCGAGCGCCGGATGGCGCTTCTGTGCACAGGCATTCCTTTAAACTTTAGTTTGCTGGGATATTTGCAAGAGGGCTTTTCCTGACATTGACATATTTCAGGGGCACACCCCCTTCCTCAGAGCCATGCTAGATTGTGTTTTCAGCTTCCACTTCACATAATGTAATCCAGAAAGAATGTGGGAAAAAATTCTCACTCATGGTTAATATTTTAGAACCACTCATTTTGAAGAAATAAACATGAGCGAATTATAGGAAATCCTGTCCAGCAATAGTTCGGTAGAGTTAACCCCATATTTTCATTCAAAAAGCATTTTTTTTTTACACCTGGTAGGTTTAGTGTAGAAGGACCACTTACCCATTTAAGAGAGTATACTGCTTGAGCCACTAATGTTTCAGGAAGCAAAGAATTCTCACCTGACAACATTCTAGATTCATGGGATCAACAGTGAATCCTGCCTGATGATTTGAGATTACCCAGTGGAACTGTAAGACACATTCACGGTTTGGTGGCCTGCTGCATTTTCTGCCAGAAGTGAATTTGTAAGTCAGGTCTACTGGTGATGAAGTGAGTGGTTGCAAGCTTCCTTTCGGTACTCTAATGCCGCGTACACACGATCGGACATTCCGACAACAAAATCCTGGATTTATTTCCGACGTATGTTGTCTCAAACTTGTCTTGCATACACACGGTCGCACAAATGTTGTCGGAAATTCCGATCGCCAAGAACGCGCTGACGTACAACACGTACGACGGCACTAGAAAAGGGAAGTTCAATACCAAGTGCGCCACCCTTTGGGCTCCTTCTGCTAATCTCGTGTTAGTAGAAGTTTGGTGAGAGACGATTTTTCGCTTTTCAGCCTCATGCTTTTAAGTTCGTTTCTGCTTTTCAGGTTGTGCTTGTCGGTTCGTATCTGTTCTTCAGTGTGTGCTCGTCAATTCGTTTCTGTCATTCATTTTGTTCTATTTATAGTTCGCTTCTGATTTTTAGTGCATTCTTGTCCGGTTGTTTCTGATTTTCAGCTTGTTCTTGTCAGGTCCTTTCTGATTTTCAGTGCGTTCTGTCAGTTAGTTCGTTCTGACCAGCCGACCGTTTTGAAGCCATGTTGTGGGTGCATACTCATCATAGAGTTCGTGCTGTGCGGGGGGCTTGGTGTTGGGGTTCTTACTTTCACCCAAGCCCAGTTCATGAACAGGGCGGGGAGGAGTTCATGGACGAAGAATTGGTTGCTCCAGCATGACCAATTCTCACACAAGCCTTTGTTGCGGGAGATCCAGGAAAATAATCCTGATGATTTCAGGAATTATCTCCGGATGACGGACCCCATTTTTCACCATTTGTTGGCTTTGCTGTCCACTTATATTACCAAGCAGGACACCTGCATGCGGCAAGCCATCACTCCTGAACAGAGGCTTGTCACCACGTTGCGGTACTTGGCGACGGGGAGAAGTCTGCAGGACATCAAGTTCTCAACAGGCATCTCCCCCCATTCACTGGGAATCATTATCATTTAGGTCCTGCAGAAGGACTATATTAGGGTAAGTTTTCTCCTTTAACATCACATTCTATGTATTTAATGTTTGCTAATGAATTGTATTTCTTTCACCATTCCCTAATTACCATGATTGTAATATGCTGTAAATGTCCTCTTTGTCCTCATGCATGATGGAAGTTTTTAATGCTCCTTTTTTGTCCTTCATACATATTTGCCCTCACTAACCTCCCCAGCATGCTATCCTGGGCCCATACACACCTAGCCTAGTCACTTAACAATGTTTTTTGTCAGCTCCATAGTAGCGCTTTACCCTAAACACCCCCTAAAATGTGGACAAATATTATTGTGTCCTTAAATTCAGGCAGAGTGCAAGAGGCTTTTTTGGGGGGTCCCAAACTCATTTGGAACCCTCCCTCCCCCCAATCGCTAAGTCAACCGATACCAATCCTCTATCTGCTGACTTTGCCAAACCCATACACACTATACCTACCTCTTTTGTGTTCATATTTATGGATGAATTCACCAAAGCATGTAGTGAAAGGGCCTGCCTGAATACTATCAAATGGTACTGTTTAACGTTTTGTTCTCCTATTATCTTGATAGCTAATTGCAGAATGTAAAAATGTGCTTCAATTTGTACAGTGTGTATTTGTATTTTTGTATTATGACACTTCTTACCTGTCCAGTGGGCTGCCAATAGCGTAAGTAAGGAGGGGCTGGCCAAAGTAAAACACATTATTTATGCATTTAGCTCTCAATGAAGTGAAGAGGGTTAGCTGTCCAAAACATCTCCCCCCCACCCTAAAATTTTTACAATGGGCTATCAGAGGGGGTGAGGAATCTGATAAGTGGACCTTATATTTTTGTCTTTAAATACTCCTTAAAATAAATGTTTTATACTTATGTTGGCCAAGAATGTTTGTGTCTAATCTGCTTGTAATGTTATGTGCAAAAGTACTAATTTATTTTTTTCTTGTTTCACTCCACAATTTCCTTCAACGCCACAGGAATGGCAGACTGTGGCTTCCCAATTTGCCCAGTGGTGGGAAACACTTCCACATCGTCCCACCCCCCAACTCGGGGTCATATTATTACAACTATAAGGGGTTTAATAGTATTGTGATGTTGGTGGTGGTGTCGGTGACATATAAGTTTCTCTATGTGGATGTGGGGAAGAATGGCCAGATGTCAGATGGTGGAGTCATCGCCCAGACCGAGTTCTACGGACGGCTCCAGAGTGGTGGCTTGCCACCTCCTGAAGACAACGTGGCTGGTCTACCATTCGTCTTTGTCACTGATGAAGCATTTGGGCTGAGTGATCACCTGATGCGGCCGTTCCCAAAGAGGATCCTCACCCCAGACCAGAGGGTTTTCAACTACCGGCTGGCCAGAGCCAGAAGAGTGGTGGAGAATGCTTTCGGCATAATGGCCAGCCGGTTCCGCCTATTCCTGATGCCAATCAACATGGTTGAATATAAACGAAACCATATAATACTTGCATGCTGCATTATGCACAACTTTCACAGGAGAAATGCTATGAACTATGTGGCCTCAGTTGGGCCTGAGGCCAGATTTCCAGAACAAACAACAACCCCGACGTCTTTTGAAGTTGGCCGTCCTGGCTTGCCCCCCCTAAAGCGCCCGCGAGGTCTGTCAAAAATATACGGAATACTTTGTGGGTAGGGGGGCCATTGATATCCCAGCAAATGTTTGATAAACATTTTTAAAATTCATTTTTATTTTAAACTGAAATAATATTTAATTTGTTTTACTGCTTGTGTTTCTTTTAGCTGTCTCCTAGTTCTCCAATGGGCTTTTCTTTTTGGGCATTTTCTTCAATAGTGCAAACGTAATTTATTTGATACATGAGGTGACAATCTCTTCTTCAGCTAACTATTATGTTGTGGGTCTGCTACACACACACATTGTTTTTGTTGTTAATGTATGTAATGCATTAATGATAAAAAAACATACTTTTCAACACCATGAATTAATTTTTTTGAGTCCCGAAACTGACCTGATTGGGGCAAATTTTAGAGCACTGTGGGGGTTATTTACTGAAGGAAAATCCACTTAGGACTACACGTGCACCGCAAGTGCACTTTCAAGTGAAAGTGCACTTGTAGTGCCAAGTGGATTTGCCTTTAGTAAATAACCCCCATTGCCACTGTAAACACCAACTTACTCCAAAAACTGGTATTGAGCATTGAAAGAAGAAGCCACACATTTTTGAGTATAAAACATTTTACTCAAAGCACATTCACATGTGCATTAGAAAAGGGTTTTTGAACAAACCAACATCTTTGTTTTTATGTTAGAAATATTAGAAATATCAATTTTTTGGTTCAAAAAATGTGGCTTTTAAAATACTTTAAAACTTGAATTAAAATAAAAAAAGTCTTTGACAAAACGGTACAATTTTAATGTGCTTTAGATTCTGCCTAAAACATCAATGATGTTCTTCATTTTTTGTTGAACATCATTGATGTTTTCCTTTATCTTTTCTAAATCACGATTGCACACCACGATCTCCCCGATGAGGACGTGTGCACTTGCACTTGTGACATGAGTTTCTTTTTCCACAACATCCACATCACCTAGAATAAAAAAAAACACACCATGTATTATAAATATGCAGGCATACATCTATTACCTGAAGCAGTGGTCTCAGACACTCACCTGTGGTCACTATTTCAACCACATCATGAACCTCTCCTCCCTCCACTTCTTCAGGTTGTGGTGTGGTGACTTCCCCTTCTTTATGAGATTGGGGGTCCCTGGTGTCCTCTGATGTCCCGAGTCTTTTCTCCCCTATGTGAATAAAAAAAGGTATACTTAGCACACAGATATTTGAGGCAAGAAATAGGAATATGAAACATTGCTTGGAAGTGAAGTACAATTGTCTGTTTTGGCAGAGTTCCAAGCTGAAGACATGATTTTTTCCTTTCTTCAAGCTGGAATACTTACCTTTTTTGGTAAAGTTGCCCACATGGAGACACCCCTAGTATCCACTGGAGCACCTGTGTGGGACCCCCTAAAAAGGGTGTTCTTGTGTCCCACACTAGTGCGCCTGCGTCCAGATGTGTAACCAGCTGCTGAGTGTCCTCTCCTTACACTGAATCAAGTTTGCATTTCATTCTGATTACAAACACATCTAGACAACAAACTTCTTTTAAAATAAATAGACCTGAACAAATGTAGTTAACCTGCACCTGCAAAAAACATCGTATTAGTGGGCGAACGAACAATGTTTACTACGAACGATTACTGTGCCCACGAACCTGAAACTTGCCATTTTAAACGCCATTTTAAATTGTACAACAGTAAAGAAAAGCACATGGAGCAGCACTAAAGTAATAATAATAATAGAAACACACGACAAAATACTTGCTTTTTTGCAGCACTCTCTTCATTCTTCTGTATTGATCCTGCTCCCACAATTTGAGGTCTGACCATCATTTCCTCAGTTGATCCTTGGATCGCCGTACCACAAAATTCTTCTGCAGACTTTTCACAACTTTACTCATGATTTTGGCCTTTCTCACATTTGGGTTGCTGTACGGTCCATATTTCCCGTCATAGTCGTCCCTCTTCAAGATGTCCACCATCTCCACCATCTCCCCAAAGGACATATTTGAGGCTTTAAATCTCTTGGATCGTGATGTTTGTGGCTCCGGGCTTTCGTAGTTGCTGCTCTCCTCTGCATGCACCTGCTCTGTCTCCGCCATGTGCTCTCCCACTGCACCGAAAGAGAAGGGGCGGGGAATATACTAGAAAGAAGATCAAGGGCGGGGGGGAGTTTCACGCGTGTGCAGAGTATGTAAAGCGTAACACGCGTGCGTTGTATGTACAATCTGTGAGCGAAGGATGGAGTAGCGTAAGCGCCAATCGTGATAACAAAGGTACAGTTTTAACTTGGGGCATCAGTGGTCTATACTGCTTATAGATTGAGGCCTATATTGGAACAAGTTTAAGAGAGTTTAGCCTGACATTAGGGTTTGTCTTGTGTTGTGTCCTGCAGATAAAATGGATCAATTCAATGACCACAGCTTCCTCCCCCAATTCATTGATATGTACAGAGAGCTGCCCTGTCTGTGGCAAGTAAAAGACCACATTTATACTAATAAAATAAAGAGGCAGGCAGGCGCTGGATCAGTTGCTGGAATTGGTGAAACCGCAGATCCCCACGGCAAACATTAACTATTTGAAGGCCAAAATTGGTGGCCTGAGGAGCACATACAATAGGGAGCGCAAGAAGGTACAGGATTCAATTAAATCAGGAGCAGCAGCAGATGACATTTATGTCCCCAGGCTCTGGTACTATGACAGACTGCGATTTCTGTCAGACCAGACTGAAATCAGGCCATCACTCTCAACGCTCTCCTTCCACACTTCCTTCCACCCTAGCTGAAGCTTCCGATGTCCAACCTGGGCCTACCACCCAGGAAGAAGATGTGGAGGAGCCCAGCTTGAGTCAGGTATACCATTGTTTAACATATTTATCAAAATTGTGTTTGATTGATGAACAATAAACTAAAACTATGTCCCATTTTCATACACAGGAAAGCCTCAGCCAGGAGGAGGCTGTGGAAAGTGGCAGCCAGGAGGTGGTGAGGGAAAGTGGCAGCCAGGAGGTGGCGGGGGAAAGTGGCATCCAGGAGGTGGCGGGGGGTAAGTGGCAGCCAGGAGATGGCGGGCCCAGTAGCCTGACCGAATCCGAAGTTCCTCCCCTCCGCCTTCCTACAAAAAGGACCAGGAAGGGGAGGAACGTGCAGGAGTCAGCCCTTTCTTTGATTTGGGAGGCTACTGCGGCTCTCAGAACCTCCCCCAATATTCAAGAGGCCTATGCCTGCATGGTAGCCAGCAAAATGCAGGAAATGGAGGTGGGCCAATGCCTCTTTTGTGAGGAAGTGATCTATCTGGCCCTAAAAAGGGGGTTGAAGGGCACAAGCAAAACCCACCTGTGTGAGTTGGACCATCCTCCTCCTCCACCTCCTCCCCCTCCTGTCACAACTCCAACACCAGAGCCACAGCCCAGAAGCAAGAGTGGAAGCAAGCGTGGAAGGAAGACAAGAGTGTGATGGCCTGGGTTCAGTCTGGTCTGACAAAAGACGCAGGCTGTGGTATGACCACAGCCTGGGGACATATATGTCATCTGCTGCAGCTCCTGATCTCTCAGAGTCCTGGACCAGATTGTGCTCCTCAGGATACCGATTTTTCTTGTCAAATAATTGATGTGTGCCCTGGGGTACAAAGGCTTCGCCAATTTCACCAGTTTATCCAGCGTTGCTTCCTCTTTATTTTGTTGTGGCCCCTAATAAATGTCTATTTTTGTATCACAAATACTTGGCTATATGTTTTAGTTCAAAAAGGACAGTTTGTGAGTAGGCAGGTACATTTCAAAAAGACAATGTCAAATTAACAAGGGTCACCAACACCAAACAATCTCTTTGAGGTTAAAAAATACATGATAATAATGGTGTTGTGGTAACTTGACACACAAAATGAAAAAAAATATTATGGAGATCACTAGAAAAAAAAAATCAGGAGATCTTGATAAAAAAAAAAAATTAAAAAGTAGATCACTATAAAAAAAATATAAACATTATTCTGGAGATCTGGCAAAAAAATTATAAAGATTATTCATGAGATCACGAGACATATTAAAGAAATCAGTTTGTCAGAACTCTGTGTGAATATCAGCAGCAAAACAACTTCATTATTCTAGCATTGTAAAGAGGAAGAAAATGCGCTGCATTAAAAATTTTTAATTTTTCAGCGTGACGAATGTGCTATCTCCATTACGAACGCTAGTTTTACCAGACCGAGCTCTTCCATCTCGTACTTGATTCAAAGCATGCGTGGAATTTTGTGTGTCGGAATTGTCTACACACGCTCGGAATTTACGACAACGGATTTTGTTGTCGGAAAATTTGAGATCCAGCTCTCAAATTTTTGTTGTCGGAAATTCCAACAACAAATGTCCGATGGAGCCTACACACGGTCAGAATTTCCGACAACAAGCTCACATCGAACATTTGTTGTCAGAAATTCCGACCGTGTATACGCGGCATAACAATTAAATATTTCCTGTCCACATAAAGATACATAATATAAACAAAAAACACAGATTCTCTTTTTTTCAGGATGATCACTAAGACCAACTACAAATTCTTTTTTTTTCTTTTCAGGGTGATCACATATACTGGGATAGTAATCAATCAAAACTTTCTGCACACACTTTTTTTTTTTTGTTTCGCAATTTTAATAATTCACATAAAATCAAAGTAAAATTCCAGTTTTGTGAGTAAAAACAATCTCCTTGCAACACTGAGAGGACTTTAGAAATTGTAACTGTAGGTGCTTATCTACTTCTGTTCTGGACATATTGTTGAAGGACTTGTCAATACCCTTTTTCAATCTGGTTACTAAGTGGCAGGATTTGCCTCCACTTGCCTCATCTGAACAGATTCTTTACATTGAGTGTTATTACTGAAAATTACTTTAAAAAGTAAAATATTCAACAGACGAAGCAATAACCTCGATGAACCCTCTTGTTTACCAAGAGGAACTCAAAAGAAATGAATACCACTGAGTTTATTGCTAGGTACACACATCAAAATAATCAGCTTTGGAATGTGATAAACAAATATTAATAGATTCTAAAAGCCACACCAAGGTTGGCATGTGTATCAAGGACATCCCTGAAATACTATTTAGACAGGGTACTTCAATACAGGATAAGCTAATTGCAGTCATTATATAGACAATCAGAGAGGGGACCTATGTAAAAAAAATAGGAATGTTCAAATGTGGATCTTGTGGCTATTGTCATATATAAATACAAGGGATAATTGTGTCTTGCCCAAATGTGCCTCACTGACATATAAACATTACGCAGACTGTAAGACTATCAGGATTATATTTTCCTGTCATGTGAATGCAGCACATACTATGTGGTGAAGACAGGGCATCCATTTTGTTACATAATTTATGATAATGTCTATGCTATTAAAAAAGAAGCATTGGTCATTATCCACCAGGATCCACTAGGGGTGACTTTGATCAAAAGATTTTACAATGTTCAATAGAATGGATATATACGTTGGGTGCCACTGTTTCCAGATTGATACAATTGCCATTATTAGTAGTTGTGTTTTGGATTCAGAACAAAATCTGATATTATTATATCTACCCCTTTGCCAAATTAAAGAAAGCATGCATGCAATGAAGTAATCGAACTCTGACACTTAGTTCAGAATAAAAACTTCTGATCTCTTTATTTCCGCTTTCACAGTTTTATACATTTTCGCCAGACAAAAACAAACACTTGCAAAACACTTTATTGTGACATTGTCTGAGTTTTTTAGCAGTTTCAGCAAATTTAGCAAATTTAGCAATTGATCATAGCTATTATTAAATGTTGACATCATGTCTGCTATCGGTGCGATTTCTCGGAAGAGACAGGAAGCAACAGCCATTTTAATATTTTTTTTACCTGGTGACACCTTATTCACATCCATTACAGTTGCAATAAAATGTATAATTGAATGACATTGCATTCTGAATTTATTCACTATTAGTAAACCATCATGCATGGCTCACAATAGCATTTCCCTGAGTGAACTCTGTGGGGAGTTATGCAAGCACGGTACTGGTCCTAATATATTGGAACCATTGCTCCAGACCTCTGTCTGGGGGAAGGTGTCCTGCCCTTGTCCAGCACATTTCCATACCTGCATGGTGCCCATTTATTTGGGTTTGTGTATGATGGTGGGGGACAGAGAGTGGGAGGGCGAAGTACTTGTATTTACTGCCATGAGGCATGAAATCATCATGGAGGGGCGATGCACAGTGTGATGGTGGGTGGCAGGTCAGAGAATATGTTTTTGGACCAGAATTTAAGGAAGAGACACAGTGAAGATATCTTCTAACTGCCCTGGGTGGCTTGGAGGTGGCCTACAAGGATGTTTGAAAGAGCTTTTGGTAATATGGAGGTTCTTACCAAAAATGCCCTCATGCCCTATCCAAAATGTCACTGGTGTCACATTGCATAAATCATAAAACTCCAACATAGCTGCAACAAAAAGTGATATGTCTTGAAGGTAGGCCCAGTACACATAAACAATTAGCCTTTATATTAAAGCAGTATTGAACCCAAGAGCAAACATTGATTACATTGAAGCTTACCAATTCTTAGATGTGGCTGCATTCGTTTTAATTTTTCCTTTGTTTTCTATTCAGTAAGTTTGTTATTTTTCATTGTTCTAGACCAGCGCAGAGATTTATACTTGAACACATGCATTCTAAGGGGCAGATTGGCCTGGAGGTATCCCAATCCTCCTTAAAGGCACAGGGGCACATTGGGCAAGCAGCACATAGCACAATGGCAGCAAAGGGGCCCAGTGTGTCCCCTGACCAAATGTACACTAGTAACAAAGAGATGTTCCCTGCCCCCACCTATAACTGGCCTTCACAGCAAGGAGCACATGGAAGGTGCCCCTGTGCCTTTAAGGAGGATTGGGCTATCTCCAGGCCCACCTGCCCCTTATCTATCCATTAGAATGCATGTGCTTCCATTGTGGAGACTTTCAAAAATTTAGAAGGGCTTGCACTGCAAAAGATACACAGGGTGTCATCAAGAGACCTTGCAGCTTACGCAGCTAAACTTGCACACTTTCATTCCTGCACTCAGTGTGAACCTAGGCTAAAGAGAACTCTTAAGGAGTCAGCATACCAAGACATTTTGGAATATTTCATGCTTCCAACATTGTGGGAACAGTTTGGGGTGGAGGAACATAACTGGCCCACACAGAGTCCTGACCTCAACCCGACAGAACACCTTTGGGATCAATTAGAGCGGAGACTGTGAGCCAGGCCTTCCCAGAAGAGTTGAAGCTGTTTTAGCTGCAAAGGGTGGGCCAACTCAATATTGAACCCTATGGACTAAGACTGGGATGCCATTAAAGTTCATGTGCGTGTAAAGGCAGGTGTCCCAATACTTTTGGTAATATAGTGTATGGCATGCTGATTATGCAGTGGAAAATATGTGACTGAATATTGTCAGACTAACATAGCTTAGGGTGTGAAGCAGCAACATTTGAGTGTTTATTGCTGACTATCTAGTCCTGCATGATTGGCTGAAGCTTAAGCTAATGGTTAGTGACCTTTATCACTGTCTGCTGACACTTGCTATGCTGCATGAATGAATAAACTGTATTGGATTAACACTGGCAAGAAACTGCATGGCTACTTCATTAACACAAACCATCACTGCTCAGTCTAGTTAATAACTATTGCTCTGCAAGGCTTGTGGCTATGTTATATTCACCTATGGTTGTCTGCTATTGAATCATGTCTTTCCCCTGTTATTACATGAGGTTGAAGGAACTATACTGTGCACCATTGACTTTTTAAGTGAGGTAGATGGTTGCATAGCAGGAACATATACATTTGGCTTATTCTAACAGATTGCTTTACTTTACAAAAGCCCAAACGTTTCATCTAGGAGCCTGGAAATATGGTGAGGGTGGGTGGTCGGTGTGTAAGGAACAACTTTGTTCTTATTTTTACTGGGTGGGATTTGGGTGTGTGTGTTCTTCTGTATACAAATTAGTGTTTAATAAAATTTGTATATTTTTACATTTTTGGATGGTTTTCTAGCTTACTGATGTGTCCGGATGCCACATTTTCTCTCCTTTTCTTTACTTATGGTTCTTTCCCAGTCCTTTCAGTTTCATGAATGTCTCTTTTTGACTGTCCCATTCCTAACTGCTGTTATCTCATTGTTTGCATAAGAAATTGTGACCTTAAAATACTTTACTGTGCTCAGGTCCACTAATGTTATGAAAACAAGAGAAAATCCCAAGTTAGGCTAAGAATCTGAAGATGTCATGACCTGACATACATTGGTAATAACTTTTTTATGATATATCATATTAGCCTTACTGAAAAGGCCATCCTGTCTACACCCTTCATTGGATGCCTTGTACTGTAGCTTTTTTTAGATGTCTTGCAAAAAAACAAATGAAATTTCTTATTTTTTGAACAGAAGAATGGTCCAAGTAAGGCTTGGAAAAGTTGATATAGACTGGCTTGCTTTTTGTAATGAAACAAATGTTTGGAGCCATAACAATTCCTTTCTTTAGTTTCTACAGTCTTAAACACCTTCTTGGCTTATCACACTGCGGTCTCACTGGTATCAATTCCATAATCTCACATTTGGCAAATTCTCTCTCTCTGTTTTTCTTTGTTTTAACTGTAGCAATGCATTTATATTTGAGAGATGATTTTTCGAACCTATTAGAAACAAAAGTATATGTGTTCTCTATAGCAACCAGTCAAGTCACAGCTGTCTTTTGCCTAGTCAAGCTAACAAAAATGGCTAAATCATGAAGGACAAAATCACCATAGTACAGGTATCGTCTACTGTTTTTGTAGCATGAGCACTGATCAAGTCATCTAGTACTAGATAGTGTAGAGAATAAAAAAAAAAAACTTGTCATTGCTTTTCCCTTTTGGAGAAATTTACCCTATTAATTTTTCCATTGTCAATGGGACTGAAATTGGTGGAAAATGCAGAGTTAAGCCTCGTACACATGATTGGTTTGTTGGCCAACAAAGCATCAGACTTTTGTCCGAAGGGCGTGTGCCGTGAACTTGTCTTGCATACAAACGGTACACAATTGTCGGCCAACAAACATGAACGTAGTGATGTACTACTTGGAATTTCAGCTCTTGGGCGCCACCCTTTGGGCACCTTCTGCTAATGTCGTGTGTGGTGAGCATTGATTCCGAGCATGCGTGTTTGTACTTTGGACTTTTGTGTGACGGACTTGTGTACACACGATAGGAAAATCTGACAACAGACCGATGTCTGACGAAAATTCATGCCGTGTACAGACAATCGGAATTTTCGACAACAAATGTTCGATGTGAGCTTGTTGTCAGAAAGTCCGACTGTGTATAGGCTCCATCAGACATTTTCTGCCAGAATTTCCGACAACAAAAATTTGAGAGCTGGATCTCAAATTTTCCGACAACAAAATCCGTTGTCGTAAATTCCAAGCGTGTGTAGACAATTCCAACGCACAAAATTCCATGCATGCTCTGAATCAAGTACGAGACGGAAGAGTTTGGTCTGGTAAAACTAGCGTTCGTAATGGAGATAGCACATTCGTCACGCTGCAAAGTTTTTAATCCTTTAATGCAGTGCATTCTCTTCTTCTTTATAATGCTAGAATAATGAAGTTGTTTTGCTGCTGATATTCACACACAGTTTTGACAAATGGATTTCTTTATTATTTCTCGTGATCTCATGAATAATCTTTATAATTTTTTTTTTTTTTTGCCAGATCTACAAAATAATGTTTATATTTTTTTATATAGTGATCTACTTTTTTTTTTTATCAAGATCTCCTGATTTTTTTTTGTTTTTTTTTAGTTATCTCCATAATATTTTTTTTTCGTTTTGTGTGTCAAGTTACCACAACACCATTATTATCTTGTATTTTTTAACCTCAAACAGATTGGTTGGTGTTGGTGTCCCTTGTTAATTTAACATTGTATTTTTGAAATGTACCTGCCTACTCACAAACAAACTGTCCTTTTTGAACTAAAACACATAGCCAAGTATTTGTGATAAAAAATAGACATTTATTAGGAGTCATAACAAAATAAAGAGGAAGGCAACACTGGATAAACTGGTGAAATTGGCAAAGACTTTGTACCCCAGGGTACACATCAACTATTTGACAGGCAAAATTGGTAGCCTGAGGAGTTCATTTAATAGGGAGCACAATCCAGTCCAGGACTCCGAAAGATCAAGAGCAGCAGCCGAAGACATATATGTCCCCAGGCTGTGGTCATTCAACAACCTGCGTCTTTTGTCAGACCAGACTGAACCCAGGCCATCGCATTTTTGTCTTCCTTCCACACTTGCTTCCACACTTGCTTCCGGGCTATGGCTCTGGTGTTGGAGTTGTGGTCAGAGGTGGAAGAGGAGGAGGATGTCCCAACTCACACAGGTGGGTTTTGCTTGTGAGTTCACCCCTCAACCCCTTATTTAGGGCCAGATAGATCATTTCCTCACAAAAGAGGCATTGGCCCACCTCCATTTCCTGCATTTTGCTGGCTACCATGCGGGCATAGGCCTCTTGAATATTGGGGGTGGTTCTGAGGGCCGCGGTAGCCTCCCAAATCAAAGAAAGCGCTGACTCCTGCACGTTCCTCACCTTCCTGGTCCTTTTTGTTGGAAGGCGGAGAGGAGGAACCTGGCTGCCACTTTCCCCGCCACCTCCTGGCTGCCACTTACCCCCACCACCTCCTGGCTGCCACTTTCCCCGCCACCTCCTGGCTGCCACTTTCCCCCGCCACCTCCTGGCCGCCACTTTCCCATGCCACCTCCTGGCTGCCACTTTCCACAGCCTCCTCCTGGCTGCCACTTTCCCCCACCACCTTCTGGCTGCCACTTTCCCCCACCACCTTCTGGCTGCCACTTTCCCCTGCCACCTCCTGGCTGCCACTTTCCACAGCCTCCTCCTGGCTGAGGATTTCCTGTGTATGAAAATAGGACATAGTTTTAGTTTATTGTTCATCAAACACAATTTTGAGAAATATGTTAAACAATGCTATACCTGACTCAAGCTGGGCTCCTCCACATCTTCTTCCTGGGTAGAAGGCCCAGGTTGGATGTCGGAAGCCTCAGCTGGGGTGGAAGGAAGCGTGGAAGGAAAAAGTGATGGCCTGATTTCAGTCTGGTCTGACAGAATTTGCAGTCTGTCGTAGTACCACAGCCTGGAGACATAAATGTCATCTGTTGCTGCTTCTGATCTCATGGAATCCTGGACCTTCTTGCGCTCCCTATTATATGTGCTCCTCAGGCCACCAATTTTGGCCTTCAAATAGTTGATGTTTTCCGTGGGGATTTGCGGCTTCACCAATTCCAGCAATTGTTCCAGCGCTGCCTGCCTCTTAATTTTATTAGTATAAAAGGGGTGTTTTACCTGCCACAGACAGGGCAGCTCTCTGTACATATCAATGAATTGGGGGAGGAAGCTGTGATCATTGAATCGATCCATTTTCTCTGCAAGACACAACACAAGACAAACCCTAATGTCAGGCTAAACTCTCTTAATCTTGTCCCAATATAGGCCTCAATCTATAAGCAGTATAGGCCACTGATGCCCCAAGTTAAAATTGTACCTTCATTATCGCAATCTACTCCATCCTCTGCTCACAGATTGTACGTACGATGCATGCGTGTTACGCTTTATATACACTGCGCATGTGTGAAACTCCACCCGCCCCTGACCTTCTTTCTAGTATATTCCCCGCCCCTTCTCTTTCGGCGCAGTGGAAGAGCACATGGCGAAGAAAGAGCAGGTGCATGCAGAGGAGAGCAGCAACGAGGAGGACAAAGAAAGCCCGGAGCCACAAACGTCATGATCCCGGAGGAGATTTAATGCCTCAAATATGTCCTTTGTAGAGATGGTGGAGATGGTGGACATCTTGAAGAGGGCCAACTATGATGGGAAGCATGGACTTTACCCAAACCCAAATGTGAGAAAGGCCAAGATCATGGCTAAAGTTGTGAAAAGTCTGCAGAAGAATTTTGGGGTACGGCGATCCAAGGATCAACTGAGGAAATTATGGTCAGACCTCAAATTGAGGAAGCAGGATCAGTACAGAAGAATCAAGAGAGTGCTGCAAAAAAGTAAGTATTTTGTCATGTGTTCCTATTATTATTATTATTACGTTCGTGCTGGTCCATATGCTTTTCTTTACTGTTGTACAGTTCGTGGGCACAGTAATCGTTCGTAGTAAACATTGTTCACTCACTAATACAATGTTTTTGGCAGATGCAGGTTAACTACATTTGTTCATACCTATTTGTATTAAAATAAGTTTAGTACATTGTTGTCTAGATGGGTTTGTAACTAGAATGAAATGTAAACTTGATTCAGTGTAAGGAGAGGACACTCAGGAGCTGTTTACACATCTGGATGCAGGAGCACTAGTGTGGGACACCAGAACAAACTTTTTAGGGTGTTCCACACAGGTGCTCCAGTGGATACTAGGGTACTAGGGGTGTCTCCATGTGTGAAACTTGCACAAAACAGGTAAGTATTCCAGCTTTAGAAAGGGAAAAAAATAATGTCTTCAGCTTGGAACTCTGCCAAAACAGACAATTGTACGACACTTCCAACCAATGTTTCATATTCCTATTTCTGGCCTCAAATATCTGTGTGATAAATATACCTTAATTCACATAGGGGAGAAAAGACTTGGGACATCAGAGGACACCAGGGACCCCCAACCTCATAAAGAAGGGGAAGTCACCACACCACAACCTCAGGATGTGGAGGAAGGAGAGGTTTATGAAGTGGGCAAAATAGTGACCACAACAGGTGAGTGTCTGAGACCACAGCTTCAGGTAATAGATGGATGCCTGCATATTTATAATACATGGTGTGTTTTTTATTTTAGGTGATGTGGATGTTGTGGAAGAAGAATCTCATTTCACAAGTGCAAGTGCACAGATCCTCATCGGGGAGATAATAGTGTGCAATCGTGATTTACAGAAGATCAAGGAAGACATCAACGATGTGGAAAAAAGACTCAAAAACATCATTGATGTTTTAGGCAGAATCTAAAAAACTCCAAAATTATTCAAGTTTGTTTTTAATTTTCTGATTTTTCAAACTATTTTAAAGTATTTTGAAAGCCAAATTTTGAATATGCACACAGTGTGTCAACATGTGCTATCTGCCATCACGGGATATCAATGTACGAGTTTTGTGGGCACAACCCCTTCCTCGCAACTAAAGTAGATGAGAGGAAGGGGTTGCACCCTTGAAACATGTCTATTGATCCCCCACGATGGGAGCTAGCACATGTTTACATTAGGCATGGGATCAGGAGGGAAATCCACATTTTGACTCCCAATTTGTGTGCATCTTCAAAATTTGGCTTTTACAGGGGTGACATCACCCCATCTGATGAAGGCAATATCAACACAGTTTTGACATACTAATGTCTGATATTGCCTTCACTTTGTCAAAGTTGAGCTTTGTAAGTTCCTGAGTTGTGTATGCCTGTTTAACCCAAAAAAGGCTATTTCTACTGTCAAACCTAAAAATGTTATACAACAAATATGTTGGTTTGTTCAAAAACCTTTTCTAACGCACATGTGAATGTGCTTTGAGTAAAATTTTTTCTACTAAACAAAGTGTGGCTTCTTCTTTCAATGCTCAATATCAGTTTTTGGAGTAAGTTGGTGTTTACAGTGGCAATGGGGGTTATTTACTAAAGGCAAATCCACTTGCCACTACAAGTGCACTTTCAATGCAGTTTCAGTGCACTTTCAAGTGCACTTGCAGTGCACTTGTAGTGCAAAGTGGATTTTCCTTTAGTAAATAACCCCCACAGTGTTCTAAAATTTGCCCCAATCAGGCCAGTTTTGGGACTCAAAACAATTAATTAATGGTGCTGAAAAGGATTTTTTTTTAATCATTAATGCATTACATACATTAACAACAAAAACATTGTGTGTGTGTAGCAGACCCACAACATAATAGTTAGCTGAAGAAGAGATTGTCACCTCATGTATCAAATAAATTACGTTTGCACTATTGAAGAAAATGGCCAAAAAGAAAAGCCCATTGGAGAACCTAGGAGACAGCTAAAAGAAACAAAAGCAGTAAATCAAATAAAATATTATTTCAGTTTAAATTAAAAATTTATTTTAAAAATGTTTATCAAACATTTGCTGGCATATCAATAGCCCCCCTACCCGCAAAGTATTCCAGATATTTTTGATGGACCTCGCGGGCGCTTTGGGGGGGCAAGCTAGGATGGCCAGCTTCAAGCGCCGTTAGGGTTGTTGTTTGTTCTGGAAATCCGGGCTCAGGCCCAACTGAGGCCACATAGTTCATAGCATTTCTCCTGAGAAAGTTGTGTAGAATGCAGCATGCAAGTATTATATGGTTTAGTTTATATTCCACCATTTTGATTGGCTTCAGGAATAGGTGGTTAAAAACCCTCTGGTCCGGAGTGAGGGTCCTCATGGGGAACGGTCACATCAGGTAATCACCCAGCCCAAACGCTTCATCAGCGACAAAGACGAACGGTTGACCAGCCACGTTGACTTCCGGAGGTGGCAAGCCCAAGCCACCACTCTGGAGCCATCCGTAGAACTCGGTCTGGGTGATGACTCCACCATCCGACATCCGGTCATTCTTCCCCACGTCCACATAGAGAAATTCGTATGTCGCCGACACCACCGCCAACATCACAATACTATTAAACCCCTTATAATTATAATAGTATGACCCCGAGTTGGGGGGTGGGACAATGTGGAAGTGTTTCCCATCGATTGCCCCTCCGCAGTTGGGAAAGTCCCACCGCTGGGCAAATTGGGAAGCCACAATCTGCCATTCCTGTGGGGTTGAAGGAAACTGTGTAGTCAAATAAGAAAAAAATAAATTAGTACTTTTACACATAACATTGCAAGCAGATTAGACACAAAATTTTTTGGCCAACATAAGTATAAAACATTTATTTTAAGGAGTATTTAACCACTTCAGCCCTGGACCATTTGGCTGGCCAAAGACCAGAGCACTTTTTGCGATTTGGCACTGTGTCGCTTTAACTGACAATTGCGCGGTTGTGCGACATGGCTCCCAAACAAAATTGACGTCCTTTTTTTCCCATAAATAGAGCTTTCTTTTGGTGGTATTTGATCACCTCTGCGTTTTTTATTTTTTGCGCTATAAACAAAAAAAGAGCGACAATAAGTATATATAATAAGTATCCCCAAAAAATATATAAATAAACTTTTTTTCCTCAGTTTAGGCCGATACGTATTCTTCTACATATTTTTGGTAAAAAAATCGCAATAAGCGTGTATTGATTGGTTTGCGCAAAAGTTATAGTGTCTACAAAATAGGGGATAGTTTTATGGCATTTTTATTAATAATCTTTTTTTTACTAGCAATGGCAGTGATCAGCGATTTTTATCATGACTGCGACATTATGGCGGACACGTTGGACAATTCAACACATTTTTGGGACCAGTGGCATTAATACAGCAATCAGTGCGATTAAAAATGCATTGATTACTGTAAAAATGTCACTGGCAGTGAAGGGGTTAACACTAGGGGGCAGTGAAGGGGTTAATGTGTGTCCTAGTTTGTGTTCTAACTGAAGGGGGATGGGGACTGTACAGGGAAGCTAAGAGATCGCTGTTCATACTCTATATGAACAGACGATCTGTCAGTTCTCCCCTCAGAGAACCGGAAACTGTGTGTGCCCTGATCGATCGTGGGAGCCCAGTGGTGATCGAGACCTCCGGGCACTCGCAGCGGCTCGGGGAGTGGCCACAGGGCGAAGCAACGTTACATAATGTCATTTCGCCCAGCCGTGCCATTCTGCCATTCTGCGGCGGCTGGTCGGCATGTGGTTAAAGACAAAAATGTAAAGTCCACTTATCAGATTCCTCACCCCCTCTGATGGCCCATTGCAAAAATTTTAGGGGGGGGAGATGTTTTGGACAGGTAACCCTCTCCACTTCATAAATGCATAAATAATGTGTTTTACTTTGGACAGCCCCATCTTACTTACACTATTGGCAGCCCACTGGACAGGTAAGACGTGTCATAATCCAAAAATATAAATACACACTGTCCAAGTCAAAGCACATTTTTACATTCTGCAATTACCTATCAAGATAATAGGAGAACAAAACTTTAAACAGTACCATTTAAAAGTATTCAGGTGGCCCTTTCACTACATGCTTTGGTGAATTCATCCAAAAATATGACCCCAAAAGAGGTAGGTAAAGTGTGTATGGGTTTGGCAAAGTCAGCAGATAGGGGATTGGTATCGGTTGACTTAGCGGTTGGGGGGAGGGAGGGTTCCAAATGAGTTTGAGACCCCCAAAAAAAGCCTCTTGCACTCTGCCTGAGTTTAAGGACAAAAATTAAATTTTTACACATTTTAGGGGGTGTTTAGAGTAAAGCACTACTATGGAGCTGAAAAAATACATTGTTAAGTGACTAGGCTAGGTGTGTATGGGCTCAGGATAGCATGCTGGGGAGGTTAGTGAAGGCAAATATGCATGAAGGACAAAAAAGGAGCATTAAAAACTTCCAGCATGCATGAGGATGAATAGGACATTCACAGCATATTACAATCATGGTAATTAGGGAATGATGAAAGAAATACAATACATTAGCAAACATTACATACATAGAATGTGATGTTAAAGGAGAAAACTTACCCTAATATAGTCCTTCTGCATGACCTGAATGATGGCAGAACAGGTCTCTGGAATAATGATCCCCAGAGCCTGGGGGGAGATGCCTGTCGAGAACTTGATGTCCTGCAGACTTCTCCCCATCGCCAAGTATCGCAACATGGTGACTAGCCTTTGGTCAGGAGTGATGGCTTGCCACATGCAGGTGTCCTGCTTGGTAATATAAGGGGACAGCAAAGCCAACAAACTGTGAAAAACGGGGTCCGTCATCTGGAGATAATTCCTGAAATCATCAGGATTATTCTCACGGATCTCCCACAACAAAGGCATGTGCGAGAATTGGTCACACTGGAGCAACCAATTCTTCGTCCATAAACTCCTCCCCGTCCTGTTCATGGACTGGGCTTGGGTCAAAGTAAGAACCCCAACACCAAGCCCCCACATAGCACAAACTCTCTGACGATTACGTAACTGCAACATGGCTTCAAAACGGTTGGTTGGTCAGAACGAACTAACAGAACGCACTGAAAATCAGAAAGGCCTGAGAAGAGCAACCTAAAAATCAGAAATGAGCATACAAGAACGCACTGACAATCAAATACGTACTAGAAATAGCACGGACTGAAAACCAGATGCGAACTGACTACACGCACTGAAAACCAGATAAGAACCCACAAGCACAAACTGAAGAGTAGTAACGATCGGAAAAGCACGAGGCTGAAAAGCGTGAATCGTCTCTCACCAAACTTCTACTAACACCAGATTAGCAGAAGGAGCCCAAAGGGTGGTGCACTGGCTATTGAACTTCCCTTTTCTAGTGCTGTCGTACGTGTTGTACGTCAGCGTGTTCAACATTTGTGCGACCGTGTGTATGCAAGACAAGTTTGAGACAACATCCGTCGGAAATAAATCCAGGATTTTGTTGTCGGAATGTCCGATCGTGTGTACGCGGCATTACTAGCCTGCCATCCAACATTTGTTGGTGGAAAGTTGGCCAACAATTGTCTGATGGAGCGTACTAATGGTCGGATTTTAGGCCAACAGGCTGTTATCACACAATTCCCTGCCGAAAATTTGATCGTATGTATGAGGCTTTAGTGAAGTGTCAAAACAGGAGAAGAAGGGACATCTTTCGAAAAATTTCAGCAAGAACCGCCTAATAGATGATTTCTCCTTACTTTGAAAAACATTTCTGCTTACTTTCTGTTGGGTCTACAGGACAAGAAAAAAATCAAAAGTCAACCTAATGAAACACAGGCAGTGAAATAAAAAAATATGGCAATAATTATACAAATACACATGCTTAATATGCATAAATATGCAATGAAATGCTGTGATCTGATGTATTTTATCTGATGGAAAAAAGCAAGTCTTCTGGCTAAACTGGCTGAACTATTATAACCTAGCCAATAGATTTTTCTTCCTGTTGAAGGCCCCCTATTGTTATTCTTGAGGAGTTGGTCCAACATAGACTGTTTAATTCTTATTTAGGATGGTCAAAATTATTTGCATTGGGCAAGGTATGTGCTCCCATTGGATAACTTATTTTACCCATTGTCTCTTCTACTATTATACAGTATATACCGCCAATACACAACATATAAACAAATTAAGCTCACTCACAATTAGGCTAGGTTCATATTATTGCAAGTGGTTGCATGTATCACAGTGATTCCCCCAACCGCTGTCAAAATACGCTGCTCTTTAAAAACATGCAGGGCTGCCATTCATTCTTAATGGCATCCCAACGCGTCTAAAAATGCAGTGCATTAGCAGGTGCGGGAAATGCAGGGAAATTGCATGGTAAAAAAGAAAATGGAACCTTTTCCCTGCATAAAACGAACCTAAACCTAGCCTTATGCCGCGTACACACGAGCGGACTTTCTATCCTACTTGGTCCGGCACACTTTCCGACGGACTTTGTCCGCCAGGTGCGCCGGACTTTAAAACGAACGGACTTGCCCACACACGCCGGGATTTTCCGGCGGGCTAAGTCCGCCCGTCTTTCCGACGGACTTTCGCCGGAGTTCCGGCGGACTTTCAGAATGAACGGACTTGCCCACACACGGACAAGTCCGTTCATTTTGAACGTGACTCAGGTGCGACGGGACTAGAAAAGGATGTCAATCTTGCCGCTTTTATCGGCTAGATTGACACCTTGCGAGCCCCGTCGCGGGGCATACCAGGCCCTTAGGTCTGGTATGGATTATAAAGGGGAACCCCGCTACGCCGAAAAAACGGCGTGGGGTCCCCCTAAAATCCATACCAGACCCCGATCCGAGCACGCAGCCTGGCCGGTCAGGAAAGGGGGTGGGGACGAGCGAGCGCCCCCCCCCTCCTGAACCGTACCAGGCCGCATGCCCTCAACATGGGGGGTGGGTGCTTTGGGGGAGGGGGGCGCCCTGCGCCCCCCCCCCCAAAGCACCTTGTCCCCATGTTGATGAGGACAAGGGCCTCTTCCCGACAACCCTGGCCGTTGGTTGTCGGGGTCTGCGGGCGGGGGCTTATCGGAATCTGGGAGCCCCCTTTAATAAGGGGGCCCCCAGATCCCGGCCCCCCACCCTATGTAAATGAGTATGGGGTACATGGTACCCCTACCCATTTACCTAGGAAAAAAGTGTAAGTAATAAAACACACTACACAGGTTTTTAAAATATTTTATTAAACAGCTCCGGGGGGGGGGATCTTCCTCCGGCTTCGGGGGTCCCTCCGCTTCATCTTCTCCCGGCGTCCGGTTGGTTCTTCTCCGCTCTCCGGCCTCTTCTCCCGGTGTCGCAGGTCTTCGGCCGGCCCCTCCGCTCTCTTCATGTAGCTCTATTGCGAGCGGAGGTCCGGACTTCTGGGCTTCTGGGCTTCTTGGCTTCTCTTCTCTTCCCCCAGATGTTGACACGACGCTCTCTCCGGCTGGACTGGTCTCTGAGGGCTGCGTTGTGACTTATATAGGCGGAGACCCCGCCCCCATATGATGTCACAGTCCTTGGGCATGCTGGGACTGTGACGTTTTAGGGGGCGTGGTCGACCACGCCCCCTAAAACGTCACAGTCCCAGCATGCCCAGGGACTGTGACATCATATGGGGGCGGGGTCTCCGCCTATATAAGTCACAACGCAGCCCTCAGAGACCAGTCCAGCCGGAGAGAGCGTCGTGTCAACATCTGGGGGAAGAGAAGAGAAGAGAAGCCAAGAAGCCAAGAAGCCAAGAAGCCCAGAAGTCCGGACCTCCGCTCGCAATAGAGCTACATGAAGAGAGCGGAGGGGCCGGCCGAAGACCTGCGACACCGGGAGAAGAGGCCGGAGAGCGGAGAAGAACCAACCGGACGCCGGGAGAAGATGAAGCGGAGGGACCCCCGAAGCCGGAAGAAGACCCCCGAAGCCGGAGGAAGATCCCCCCCCGGAGCTGTTTAATAAAATATTTTAAAAACCTGTGTAGTGTGTTTTATTACTTACACTTTTTTCCTAGGTAAATGGGTAGGGGTACCATGTACCCCATACTCATTTACATAGGGTGGGGGGCCGGGATCTGGGGGCCCCCTTATTAAAGGGGGCTCCCAGATTCCGATAAGCCCCCGCCCGCAGACCCCGACAACCAACGGCCAGGGTTGTCGGGAAGAGGCCCTTGTCCTCATCAACATGGGGACAAGGTGCTTTGGGGGGGGGGGGCGCAGGGCGCCCCCCTCCCCCAAAGCACCCACCCCCCATGTTGAGGGCATGCGGCCTGGTACGGTTCAGGAGGGGGGGAGGGCGCTCGCTCGTCCCCACCCCCTTTCCTGACCGGCCAGGCTGCGTGCTCGGATCGGGGTCTGGTATGGATTTTAGGGGGACCCCACGCCGTTTTTTCGGCGTAGCGGGGTTCCCCTTTATAATCCATACCAGACCTAAGGGCCTGGTATGCCCCGCGCTCGCCGCAATAGGAAGATTTGTTTTTCCTATTGCAGCGAGCGCGAGATGCAATACCATCCCCTCGTGTCGTATTTGGTCTGTCGGACCAGCCTACACACGAGCGGGCTTTCCGTCGGACCAGCACACACACGAGCGGACTTTCCGCCCGAAACTGAGTCCGACGGAAAGATTTCAAACATGTTTAAAATCTAGGTCCGGCGGGCTTTTGGGAAGAAGTCCGCCGGAAAAGTCCGCCGCCGCCCACACACGGGCGGATTGTCCGGCACACTCTGGTCCGCCGGACCAAGTATGCCGGAAAGTCCGACCGTGTGTACGCGGCATTAGAGCTGTGTTTTTTAACTTTTTTTTAGACAGCAAAACCTAAACAAATTGATTTAAAATAGGAGAACGGTTACATAGTCCATCTGGGTGAACCAATAAAAGGGGAAAAAAATCATACAATCCTATATACGGAATCCTATACACACAGCTGATCCAGAGGAAGGCGAAAAACCCAGCACAGTATGATCCAAGTTGCTCCAGCAGGGCAAAAAATTCCTTCTTGATCTCCTGACAGGCAATCGGATATTCCCTGGATCAACTTTACTTATAAATGTTAGTAACTATTCAGTTATATTATGTACATTTAGGAAAGAATCCATGCCTTTAATAAAGCAATCTTCTGAGCTGGCCAGAACCAGCCTTAGAGGGAGTCTATGCCACATTTTCACAGCTCTTACTGAGAAGAAATCTTTCCATATTTGGAGATTAAATCTCTTTTCCTCTAGACATAAAGAGTGCCCACTTGTCCTCTGTGATGACCTTAAAGTGAATAACTCACACCAAGTTCACTATATGGACCATTTATGTATTTATTTAGGTTGATCATATCCCCCCTTAATCTCCTCTTTTCAAGAGAGAATAAATTCAGTTCCTCTCATTTATCCTCATAGCTGAACTCCTCCATGCCTCTTATCAGTTTGGTTGTCCTTCTATGCACGATCAGTTCCCCTATATCCCCAAGTCAAGATAAATAATCATTAGTAAACATTCACGATCACATTAATATTAGAACTGTGATAACTTAAGACTTAAAGTGATTGTAAAGATTTTTTTTTAAATAACAAACATGTTATACTTACCTGCTCTGTGCAAGGGTCTTGCACAAAGCAGCCCTGGTCCTCCTTTTCTGGGGTCCCAAGGCACTGCTCCTGGCTCCTCCTCCTCATGGAGTGCCCCCACGGGGAGACACTTTCTATAGGGGCACCCGTGCGGGCATGCTCCTGAGTCCTGCTGCTGTGTCCATTGACACAGACAGCAGGACTTGGCCCCGACCCGGCTCCCGTGTTACTGTATTTGATTGACAGCAGCAAGAGCCAATGGCTCCTGCTGCTATCAATCTATTCAATGAGGACCCAAGACAGTGGCTGGAGCTGCTGGGCTTGTGCTTGTCACTGGAACGATTGGGCTCAGGTAAGAAAAAGGGGGCTCTAGAGGGCAGCTGCAGCGCAGTAGGTTTTTCATCCTAATGCATAGAATGCATTAAGGTGAAAAACCTTGAGGGTTTACAACTCCTTTAAGCTGTGAAGGGTATGGAGCCCACTCACACTCCTGCAGCAGATGATGCAAGTCTGAAAAGGTTGCTGCTATCATCCACTAAAAACTTTATTGGAAATTGGTCAGACAGAACATGGTTCTGCTGTGATTTCCTGTGTGATCAGTCTCCAGTTAAGGTTCTTGTGTGTGATACTAGCAGTGTGCGACCCTCCTTTTCTGCTGGTATACAATTGTATTATTCTCATAATAATTATAAGTAGATCTTCAGAGCAACCTACCCCCCTTACATCAGATGTCAAAAGCCCCCCATGCAGAAGTCTAGAGTCCCCCACCCTCCCCACTGATCGCTTGGGCTGTAACTAATCACATCACAGCCGGCGCGCATCCCCTACCCAGAAGTGCTGGATTATGTATTAGGTACGTGATCCGGCACAGGAGAGCCGTTTTTCCACTGTAATCACACATGAGGCGATTGGCAAGCGATTAAAGACATGTTTAATATTTTATACCTCTCCTCTCGCATTACTAACTTACTAACTGACATATCAGCATGGATGTCGCACCACTTCCTTAATCTAAATCTCTCTAAAACTGAGCTATTAATATTCCCCCCCTCCCGTGCCCCCCTCCATGACTTTTCCATCAAAATCAACAATGCAACCATCAGTCCCTCCCCTCACGCCAAGGTACTAGGTGTAATCCTAGACTTTGACTTGTCATTTCAGCCTTAAACCCAATCGTTGTCAAAAGTTTGTAGAATTCACCTCCGTAACATCTCTAAAATTCGCCCCTTTTTTAACAAATGAAACCACCAAGCTCCTCATTCACTCCCTTGTTATCTCTTGCCTTGACTATTGCAACTCCCTTCTCATTGGCATGCCTCTCCATAGGCTATCCCCTCTTCAGTCTATCATGAATGCTGCTGCCAGACATATCCACCTTACCAACTGCTAAGTGTCTGCCAACCCTCTCCTCCAATCCCTAAACTGGCTTTCAATCACCGAGCGAATTAAATTCAAAATACTAACCACAACATACAAAGTCATTCACAACTCTGCCCCGAGCTACATCACCAAGCTTGTCTCCAAATATCACCCAAATCGTCCTCTCCACTCTTCTGAAGACCTCCTACTCTCAAGCTCTCTCATCTCCTCCTCTCATGCTCATCTCCAGGATTTATCCAGAGCCTCTCCCATCCTCTGGAACTCGCTGCCTCCACCTGTCCGGCTTTCGCCTACTATCCTACTCCCTGAAAACTCATCTCCTCAGCCTATCACGTCTCTAACTAATCTTTTACCACTTCCATCAGCTCATTCCCCACAGTTACAACCTTTTGTACCACCTGACCCACCCTATTCGATTGTAAGCTTATCTGAGCAGGGCCCTCTTAATCCTCTTGTATTTTATTGTATTATAACTGTATTGTCTACCTTTTATATTGTAAAGCGCTGCGTAAACTGTTAGCGCGATATAAATCCTGTATAATAATAATATTAATGCAAAACTGATTTTTCTGCCAGCTCCAGAAAGAAAGATTCAGGGTAGATATGAATATTTTATTATGCCCCTGTGCATGAAGCTTTAATGTTCCTTTCATGTTATAGGTTTTCCAGAAAACAACACAGTTGCCAGCAAGTTTAACAATCTATGTTCATGGAAGTGGTAATCAGTTTATAGTGAACTCTGCACACAATCGAAGACAATTATACCCAGTTTTGTGTGGTATAAGTGCAAGTTAATTGGGTAGGTTTGCATGCTTTTCAGACACTTATGTAGCCCATAAACATCAAGAACTACAGACAAAACCCTAGGATTATATATGGACATGTACTTAGTTTTAAACTTTGTTTACAAGCTGGCTTGTTGACCCACATGTTCCAGATATATATGTGCACAATGGCCAAATTGAAGCGATTGTAAATGATCACCTTTAAAACAATCCATTCAGTTTAAAATAGAAATGAAATGCGAAACATTTGTGTATAGATATAAAAATACATTATAAATACCTTTTTTCCTTTTTTATCCAGTTGCCTACCTTGGGTGTCTTACAAATGTCCATAAAACCCCCTCCTCTGTACACAGGACGTATCTTGTTGTTTCAAATATTTTATTGAATTTTATAATTATCAACAAAATTCCATTAACCGCTTGACGACCGCCTCACGCTGATGTACGTCAGCAGAATGGCACGGGCAGGCAAAATCACGTACGTAGAAATTGTATCAGCGCATGTATGCCAAAACCTGAAAGCAGCTGAACACCAGGGTCAAACGATCAAATCCCTCTAAGCAGATAAATAAAATAGGTGCAGCGCTAAAAAAACACAAACCAAAAAAAAATATATATATAATAGGCACATATTTACATATATGGTGGACGTGCCCAGTAATCCAAACCTTCTGGAAGGAAGTCTTCGTGATTGCATCTAAAATATTTAAAAAAATAATACAACCAGATCCATATTTAACTTTACTTAATCTAAAACCGGAATGGTTAACACTCTCTCAATTCAAACTTATGATCCAACTAATAACGGCTGCAAAACAAACAGTGGCCAAGGCATGGAAATCTCCTACATTGGTACTAGCAGAAACAATTCACAGAATGTTTTGTATTAGCATAATACAATGTCCCATGCTAAGATGGTAGCCATCGATCAAAATCAAATTCCAAAATTTGAAAAACTTTGGCATCCTTGGATAAAACAACAGTTCCTGTCAAACTTCAATGACTCTGTCCTGTTGCCATGGTAACAGATTAAATGACTTACAGAGACACCCATTCTAAGGCTTCAAAGAGAACTAAAAAGAATAATAAACTGACGAGCGGGACAACCTTGTTGACCATACCTCTACCTTTCAACCCTTTTTCTTCTTTCTCTTTCCTTTTCTCCACCTTACGATTAAAGCTCATTATCAGAATTTATTTGACCTATATACACTCTACTTGTAAACAATATGTATAGTAGGTATAAATCATTTAAATACCTACAAAAGTAACTAAGGAAATGATATATATCTTTAATTTAGGTTTACGTGAACCCAATGTTTAATATTTGAAATTTCATGATATTTACCTATATAAACCCTACTGTAAAACAATGAGCTTACTTTATAGATCCTTGTAAACTTACTTTATGTATCTTTATAACATTGTATACTCAATAAACTTCTTTTGACAAGGAAAAGGAGCAGCTTCAGTACTCGGTTGAGTGATCTGAGTATTCGGAGCAATGTCCTCTGTAGTGGGAGTGTTTTGCCATTTAAAAATCACCCCTCCATTAAAATCATCAAAATCCCTAATGAATTTTTTCTTTTTCTTATTCTGCGTCTCTAGGTCCCATTTTGCGAGTTTATTTTTGAGTTCACCTGATAGTCTTAGAAATTCTTCGCTATCTTTTAAGGCCTCTATATTCTGAGTGATCTCCCCAATTTGGGAATCAAGAACTATCATTCTTTTCCTCTTACGTATTAGGAGAAATTCCAATAGCTCAAAACCTCTTTTGACAAAAAAATCGCTCCATTCTGACATGGACTGTACATTCGTGAGTCCATCGTTAGGGGGTAAATCAGTCTGGCAGCCAGATATTGTTCAAAAGAGGTGATGTCCCACCATGTTTTAATCTTTTTTTCATATATATAACCTAATTTCCTAAATGATTGAGGAAGGTCATTGCGGGACTCAAACGTGGGATTCCTAGAGAACACTTCATTGATCTTAATATCCCTTTGGTCAAAATAACTAAAAACATCCATACTGCAGCTAGATAAATGAGCGTTGCAAAGAAAACTATATGTAGAAATTGTATCAGCGCATGTATGCCAAAACCTGAAAGCAGCTGAACACCAGGGTCAAACGATCAAATCCCTCTAAGCAGATAAATAAAATAGGTGCAGCGCTAAAAAAACACAAACCAAAAAAAAATATATATATAAAAATATAATAATCCAGGGATGAAGAAAATAACACTAGGGTAATGTCCTATAAATAATGCAGAGCACAAAGAATGTCCAGCTATTAAACATGAATCCACCAGGCAAACGTGATATTCACAGCAATGATGTGTGACTGATAGAAGGACCCTTCACCAAAAACCGAATGGCCTCTCACCTGGTAACCAGGGCCCTTCACAGAAGAGTCAAGCGAGCATTCCCATAGGGATCAACAAAGTGAAGGTAAAGGTCCAATGGCAAGAGACTCCTCCAGATAACCACGTAGCAGGGGGTCAGCGTGATTCATATAAACAAAAAGGGGACAGACATAGTGCTCTCCGTATACTATACTTTATTGAAGGAATATAAAAAACTCACTTACATAACAGGCACTTCACAAGTGCCAGAACGCTGACATAGAATACACACAGCAAAGTGAGTGTGAGCGGTGGAGCATGCGCAGTAGCCGCGGATGACGTCACAACGTCATGTTCTGGACGCGTTGCGTCCCAGTGGGCGGGGACTTCCTCAGCAGATGTCGTGACTACGTGGGCACCCGCGCTATAAAGAGGTAAGTTGTTATGGCAACACCAAACAACAACGAATGACGTATATCTGATGGGGACCGGCTCCGGAAGTGTCTCCATACACATCATTCGGAGTAAACGGAACCTAATCAGATTATAAAGGCTCGTATCTGCACATACTCAAAGAATTAAAAATATATGATCTGGTGATAAAGCACTAAGACACACATTGCAAAGTGTATTCTTAACAGAACAGACAAAAACACCTAGATCGCATAAAAGATAAATGTTTAAAAATTTCCAAAATTAAAATTGTTATTATAACTTTCCGTCATCTGCGACCACCGACTGCTCCCCACAAAACAATATCAAAAAAATATAAAAATCAGATAAAATTATAATCATTAATAAAAAATATATATAAAATTCCTACCGATCAGATATAAAACAATTAGTGTCGAATTCTACATTTAACCCATCGGGGCACATTACTCCTGTCTCATAAATCCAATGGGATTCTCTTTTACTTAACTGTCTGATGAAATTTCCCCCTCTCCAGTGCTTTGTGACCCTTTCAATGCCCCAGAATTTCAGACACTTAGGGTTTTGTTGATGAAAGATCTTAAAATGTCTGGACACATTGTGGGTCTTAAGGCCTTTCTTAATATTGTTGACATGTTCGGCCAATCTAACATGTAAGGGTCTTGAGGTTCTACCAACATACTGGAGCCCGCAACTGCACTCCAGCATGTAGACCACCCCAATGGTATCGCATGTGATTAGCTGTTTGATCTCGTACTCTTTATTAGTGGCCGAAGCTAAAAATTTTTTTCGTTTTTTAATATTTCCCTTGGAGTGCCTGCAGGGGACACATCTACCACAAGCATAGAAACCTCCCAAGAAAGAAAAAAGCCTATCTGAGGCAGGTACTGGAGGATTAAGAACACTCGGCGCTAAACGATCCCTTAGTGTGGGGGCTTTTTTGTATATAAACTGAGGTCTATCCGGCAGTATAGGGCCTAAGACTCTGTCTTGCTTCAAAATAGCCCAATTTTTTTGAATAATTTTCTCAAATTTCCGGTATTGTATGTTGTAATCTAATACCATTTTGAAATTATGACTATCGCTAGTAGGGACCTTGGAGGAATTAGCAATGAGTTCATTTCTTTCCAGTGACATGACTTTGGACATCTCTTCATCTAATATGGCCCGATTATATCCCTTCTGTTCAAACCTGGAAGTAAGGATTTTAGATTGGCTAACAAAATCCTCAACAGTGGTGCAATTACGACGCAATCTAATATATTGACCCCTGGGGATGTTACACAGCCAAGAGTTGTGATGGCAACTCCCCAGGGGGATATAAGAGTTGCGGTCAGTGGGCTTGAAATAATTAGTAAGGATAAACTGATCATGTACAATACTAATAGATAAATCAAAAAAAACTACCTTTTCAGAACTGATGGTCCATGTAAGAGATATATTTTTGGAGTTGTTATTTAATGATTCAATGAAGTCATCCAACCTAGATCTCTCACCATTCCAGATTAAGATGAGATCATCAATGAATCTCCTGTAACACAGCAACTCAGGGGGACGATGGAGAAAAACCGCCTCATCCTCCCAGTGGGCCATAAAGATATTGGCCACACTGGGAGCAAAGCGGGCCCCCATAGCTACACCCCTGGTCTGCAAATAAAATTCTCTATTATACCAGAAATAATTCCTCTTGAGGCAAAAATCCAAGCAACTCAAGAGGAATTCCTGATGTCCACCAGATAAGGTAGAGGAAGCCAAAGCCCATTCTACTGAGGACATGGCATCCTCGTGGCCAATAATGGTGTACAGGGAACCTACGTCCGCTGTCACCAGAAATGTAGAAGGAGAGCATTTCAAGGTTTCAAGAATCTGAATAATGTGCTTTGTGTCCTTCAAAAAGGCTGGAGTTTGCATGACTAGGGGCTGCAAAAAAAAGTCGATATATTGTCCCAATCTAGCAGATACAGAGTCGATCCCATTAACAATGGGTCGTCCAGGAGGGTTAACAATATCCTTATGAATTTTTGGTAAAAAATATATGACAGGTGTTCGGCAAAACAAAGGATCTAAACATAGGGCCTCTTTCTTGTTAAGGATCCTTCGATCTTTACCATCCTCAACAATGCTATGCAACTCATCCTTAAAGGACAACATGGGGTCTTTATTCAAGATATGATAAGTGTCACGGTCTGATAAAAGACGGGACATTTCATTTTGGTAATATTCCTTGCTAAGAATGACCAACCCCCCACCTTTATCCGCCGGGCAGATCACTATGTCCCTTCGTTCAGTTAAGGACTTAATACCCCGTTTGATAAATAGTGGGTCAGAAACTTTTTTAATATGTAACTTCTCCAAGTCATTAGAGACCATATTCTTGAAAACATCTAAGTGCTTATTATCTGAAATATGAGGGTTAAATGTAGATCTGTTACGTAAGGTAGAATAATTCTGTCCAGAGGGCCTGGACCCCTGAGTGGGATGGGATAAAAAATATTTTTTCATATTCAAAGTTCTTATGTATTTTTGAATACTAACATAGGCATTAAATTTGTTAAGATTTTTTATAGGTGCAAATTTTAAACCACGATCAAGGATTTTAATTTCATCGTCACTGAGATCAACATGACTAAGATTATAGATGGGCGGCACAGTGGTGTAGTGGTAGCACTCTCGCCTAGCAGTAAGAAGGGTCGCTGGTTCGAATCCCAACCAGGACACTACCTGCCTGGAGTTTGCATGTTCTCCCTGTGCCTGCGTGGGTTTCCTCCAGGTACTCCACTTTCCTCCCACACTCCAAAGACATGCTGGTAGGTTAATTGGATCCTGTCTAAATTGTCCCTAGTATGTATGAATGTGAGTTAGGGACCTTAGATTGTAAGCTCCTTGAGGGTAGGGACTGATGTGAATGTACAATGTATATGTAAAGCGCTGTGTAAATTGATGGCGCTATATAAGTACCTGAAATAAATAAATAAAATAGATCCCTATACCTGATGCGGCTTGGGTTTTTTGTACTCGCTTCCCCCCTCTGCTTCCTCTCTTTGTTTTCGCTTTCGGGGGGGATCGGGGTTTGGGGGTGTATATGGTACCCGGTGTCTCCAAGGTTCCCCTTGGGCAGCCTGATATTGCGAGGGGGGTATCTCGGTGCCCCCCGTTGCCCTAAAAAATCATCATTATTTTGATCTTGATTATATTCAGTTAATGGTGCATACCTATTCTGTGTGGTAATAGGTCTATCATGTACTGGGTAGGGGCTATCTCTGACCTGACAATCCCTTCTACCATTCTGAGATGGATAACCATCTCGGTAAGGAGGGGGGTCATAATGGGAGGGACCCCTCGAATTCTGTGACTGTTGAATATATGGCCTGGAGCTTCCTCCTCTCCCTTTTCCCCTCATGTTTCTCCCCCTTTTGTTGTTAACTTTCCTGAACCCATTCTGATTAGGGTGGGACTGGGGCTCAGTAGAACAAGGAAGGTCATATTCATAAACAGGGTTTAATCTAGGAGTATTAAAAGGAGCGGCTTCAGTACTCGGTTGAGTGATCTGAGTATTCGGAGCAATGTCCTCTGTAGTGGGAGTGTTTTGCCATTTAAAAATCACCCCTCCATTAAAATCATCAAAATCCCTAATGAATTTTTTCTTTTTCTTATTCTGCGTCTCTAGGTCCCATTTTGCGAGTTTATTTTTGAGTTCACCTGATAGTCTCAGAAATTCTTCGCTATCTTTTAAGGCCTCTATATTCTGAGTGATCTTCCCAATTTGGGAATCAAGAACTATCATTCTTTTCCTCTTACGTATTAGGAGAAATTCCAATAGCTCAAAACCTCTTTTGACAAAAAAAATCGCTCCATTCTGACATGGACTGTACATCCGTGAGTCCATCGTTAGGGGGTAAATCCCACCTTAACCGTCTCGGGATCAGTCTGGCAGCCAGATATTGTTCAAAAAAGGTGATGTCCCACCATGTTTTAATCTTTTTTTCATATATATAACCTAATTTCCTAAATGATTGAGGAAGGTCATTGCGGGACTCAAACGTGGGATTCCTAGAGAACACTTCATTGATCTTAATATCCCTTTGGTCAAAATAACTAAAAACATCCATACTGCAGCTAGATAAATGAGCGTTGCAAAGAAAACTATATGTAGAAATTGTATCAGCGCATGTATGCCAAAACCTGAAAGCAGCTGAACACCAGGATCAAACGATCAAATCCCTCTAAGCAGATAAATAAAATAGGTGCAGCGCTAAAAAAACACAAACCAAAAAAATATATATATATAAAAATATAATAATCCAGGGATGAAGAAAATAACACTAGGGTAATGTCCTATAAATAATGCAGAGCACAAAGAATGTCCAGATATTAAACATGAATCCACCAGGCAAACGTGATATTCACAGCAATGATGTGTGACTGATAGAAGGACCCTTCACCAAAAACCGAATGGCCTCTCACCTGGTAACCAGGACCCTTCACAGAAGAGTCAAGCGAGCATTCCCATAGGGATCAACAAAGTGAAGGTAAAGGTCCAATGGCAAGAGACTCCTCCAGATAACCACGTAGCAGGGGGTCAGCGTGATTCATATAAACAAAAAGGGGACAGACATAGTGCTCTCCGTATACTATACTTTATTGAAGGAATATAAAAAAACTCACTTACATAACAGGCACTTTGATATTGTTTTGTGGGGAGCAGTCGGTGGTCGCGGATGACGGAAAGTTATAATAACAATTTTAATTTTGGAAATTTTTAAACATTTATCTTTTATGCGATCTAGGTGTTTTTGTCTGTTCTGTTAAGATTACACTTTGCAATGTGTGTCTTAGTGCTTTATCACCAGATCATATATTTCTAATTCTTTGAGTATGTGCAGATACGAGCCTTTATAATCTGATTAGGTTCCGTTTACTCCGAATGATGTGTATGGAGACACTTCTGGAGCCGGTCCCCATCAGATATACGTCATTCGTTGTTGTTTGGTGTTGCCATAACAACTTACCTCTTTATAGCGCGGGTGCCCACGTAGTCACGACATCTGCTGAGGAAGTGCCCGCCCACTGGGACGCAACGCGTCCAGAACGTGACGTTGTGATGTCATCCGCGGCTACTGCGCATGCTCCACCGCTCGCACTCACTTTGCTGTGTGTATTCTATGTCAGCGTTCTGGCACTTGTGAAGTGGCTGTTATGTAAGTGAATTTTTTATATTCCTTCAATAAAGTATAGTATACAGAGAGCACTATGTCTGTCCCCTTTTTGTTTATATGAATCACGCTGACCCCCTGCTACGTGGTTATCTGGAGGAGTCTCTTGCCATTGGACCTTTACCTTCACTTTGTTGATCCCTATGGGAATGCTCGCTTGACTCTTCTGTGAAGGGTCCTGGTTACCAGGTGAGAGGCCATTCGGTTTTTGGTGAAGGGTCCTTCTATCAGTCACACATCATTGCTGTGAATATCATGTTTGCCTGGTGGATTCATGTTTAATATCTGGACATTCTTTGTGCTCTGCATTATTTATAGGACATTACCCTAGTGTTATTTTCTTCATCCCTGGATTATTATATTTTTATATATATATTTTTTTTTGGTTTGTGTTTTTTTAGCGCTGCACCTATTTTATTTATCTGCTTAGAGGGATTTGATCGTTTGACCCTGGTGTTCAGCTGCTTTCAGGTTTTGGCATACATGCGCTGATACAATTTCTACATATAGTTTTCTTTGCAACGCTCATTTATCTAGCTGCAGTATGGATGTTTTTAGTTATTTTGACCAAAGGGATATTAAGATCAATGAAGTGTTCTCTAGGAATCCCACGTTTGAGTCCCGCAATGACCTTCCTCAATCATTTAGGAAATTAGGTTATATATATGAAAAAAAGATTAAAACATGGTGGGACATCACCTCTTTTGAACAATATCTGGCTGCCAGACTGATCCCGAGACGGTTAAGGTGGGATTTAGCCCCTAACGATGGACTCACGGATGTACAGTCCATGTCAGAATGGAGCGATTTTTTTGTCAAAAGAGGTTTTGAGCTATTGGAATTTCTCCTAATACGTAAGAGGAAAAGAATGATAGTTCTTGATTCTCAAATTGGGGAGATCACTCAGAATATAGAGGCCTTAAAAGATAGCGAAGAATTTCTAAGACTATCAGGTGAACTCAAAAATAAACTCGCAAAATGGGACCTAGAGACGCAGAATAAGAAAAAGAAAAAATTCATTAGGGATTTTGATGATTTTAATGGAGGGGTGATTTTTAAATGGCAAAACACTCCCACTACAGAGGACATTGCTCCGAATACTCAGATCACTCAACCGAGTACTGAAGCTGCTCCTTTTCCTTGTCAAAAGAAGTTTATTGAGTATACAATGTTATAAAGATACATAAAGTAAGTTTACAAGGATCTATAAAGTAAGCTCATTGTTTTACAGTAGGGTTTATATAGGTAAATATCATGAAATTTCAAATATTAAACATTGGGTTCACGTAAACCTAAATTAAAGATATATATCATTTCCTTAGTTACTTTTGTAGGTATTTAAATGATTTATACCTACTATACATATTGTTTACAAGTAGAGTGTATATAGGTCAAATAAATTCTGATAATGAGCTTTAATCGTAAGGTGGAGAAAAGGAAAGAGAAAGAAGAAAAAGGGTTGAAAGGTAGAGGTATGGTCAACAAGGTTGTCCCGCTAGTCAGTTTATTATTCTTTTTAGTTCTCTTTGAAGCCTTAGAATGGGTGTCTCTGTAAGTCATTTAATCTGTTACCATGGCAACAGGACAGAGTCATTGAAGTTTGACAGGAACTGTTGTTTTATCCAAGGATGCCAAAGTTTTTCAAATTTTGGAATTTGATTTTGATCGATGGCTACCATCTTAGCATGGGACATTGTATTATTCATTCTGTGAATTGTTTCTGCTAGTACCAATGTAGGAGATTTCCATGCCTTGGCCACTGTTTGTTTTGCAGCCGTTATTAGTTGGATCATAAGTTTGAATTGAGAGAGTGTTAACCATTCCGGTTTTAGATTAAGTAAAGTTAAATATGGATCTGGTTGTATTATTTTTTAAAATATTTTAGATGCAATCATGAAGACTTCCTTCCAGAAGGTTTGGATTACTGGGCACGTCCACCATATGTGTAAATATGTGCCTATTTCTGGGCATCCTCGAAAACAAAGAGCTGAGGTATTAGGTGAATATTTTGCCACTCTAGCGGGTACAAGGTACCAGCGAGTTAGGACTTCATAATTTGTCTCCAGTGCTAAGATGTTGGGTGAAGATGACTTAGATGTGAGCCATATGTTAGACCAGTCCGTGTCTTCTAAAGTTCGTCCCAGGTCCTCCTCCCACCTCTGAACGTAAGAGGGTCTATTAAGATTTGCTACTCCATATAATTGATTATAAAGTGATGAAATTGTACCTTTAGCAAATGGATCTTTTGTACAGATTGATTCAAAAATGGATAATTGGGATAATGGTGTATCCCCCTTTAGGAATGGTGTATAGAAATTTTTGATTTGGAGATATCTAAATATCTCAGAGTTTGGTAGATCATATTTTTCTCTAAGCGATGGGAATGAAAGGAATGATTTAGATGCTATGAAGTCATTTAGTGTCTGAATGCCTGATGTTGTCCAAGCTTTAAAAGAATTTGGGTAGATCCATGCCGGATAAAAGGCCGGATTTCTGATAAAAGAAAGGAGAGGATTGTGTGGAGATTGTAACTGATATTTGGTTTTTAGTTTATCCCAGAGAGATAAGAAGTGGTTAGTTATGGGATTATGAATTTTAAAGCAGTCTTTAGGATCAAGCCATAATAAATTTGATATTAATAGAGGGTCATTTTCTGAAGCCTCTATAAATACCCATAATGGGATTTCCTGTTTTGCATGGTATTTGGACAGACTGGCCAAATGTGCTGCTCTGTAGTAGTTAGTAAAATTAGGGTATCCCAGGCCTCCTTTATTTTTGGGAAGATGTAGTGTGTGTATAGGTATACGTGGTTTAGAAGAGCCCCATATAAACGAAGTTGCTCTTTTTTGTACTATTCTCAAAAAATAGGAAGGAATTGGAATAGGGAGGACTCTGAATAGATAAAGCAATTTGGGTAGAATAGTCATTTTGATTGCATTAATCTTCCCTATCCAGGATAAAGGAAGTTGCGACCATTGTTTTATTAGATTTGTGATCTGTCTTAATACAGGAGGATAATTGGTTGAGAATAAGTCAGAATGAGATGCTGTTAAATGAATTCCAAGATATGGGATTGATTTTTCTGCCCATGTGAATGGGAGTGCAGCCCTAGCCGGGATCAATTCCATGTTTGTGAGTGAAATATTAAGCACTAGGCATTTCTTAGGATTAATCATAAGGCCGGATAGGGCTGCAAATCCATCAAGAGCTGGTATTAAGTTAGGACCAGAGACCTGTGGTGATGATAGAAAAAGTAATATATCGTCTGCAAATATACATAATTTGTGTGTAATACCTCCTACTACAATGCCAGTTATAGTTTGGTTTGTTCTGATTAGGGATGAGCCGAACACCCCCCGGTTCGGTTCGCACCAGAACCCGCGAACGGACCGAAAGTTCGCACGAACGTTAGAACCCCATTGACGTCTATGGGACTCGAACGTTCGAAATCAAAAGTGCTCATTTTAAAGGCTAATTTGCATGGTATTGTCCTAAAAAGGGTTTGGGGACCCGGGTCCTACCCCAGGGGACATGTATCAATGCAAAAAAAAACTTTTAAAAACGGCCGTTTTTTCGGGAGCAGTGATTTTAATGATGCTTAAAGTAAAAAAAAAAAAGTGAAATATTCCTTTAAATATCGTACCTGGGGGGTGTCTATAGTATGCCTGTAAAGTGACGCGTGTTTCCCATGTTTAGAACAGTCCCTGCACCAAATGTCATTTTTAAAGGAAAAAATCTCATTTAAAACTGCTTGTGGGTTTAATGTCATGTCGGGTCATGGCAACATGGATGAAAATCAGTGAGACAAACGGCATGGGTACCCCCCAGTCCATTACCAGGCCCTTTGGGTCTTGTATGGATATTAAGGGGAACCCCGCACCCAAATTAAAATAAGGAAAGGTGTGGGGCCACCAGGCCCTATATACTCTGAACAGCAGTATACAGGCGGTGCAAACAAGACAGGGACTGTAGGTTTGTTGTTAAGTAGAATCTGTTTGTAATTTTGAACATTTTTAACGTGTTTAGCTCCAGCCAAAAAATCTTTTCTAAGCTTTTTGGAAAACATAGGGAAGGGTTATCACCCCTGTGACATTTGTTTTGCTGTCTTTCCTCCTCTTCAGAAGATTTCACCTCACTTTTTTGTCCCAATGAAAAATGTTTTTTGAAAATTTGGGTTTTTTTGTGGAACAAGGATTGGAAAGCATCAGTGGAAAGGAGAAATTGTTTTCCCATATTAACTCTTACAGGAGAGAATTTCCCTTCCTAGGGGTAGATTTCATCTCACTTCCTGTTGTCTCCTTCCGTTTGCAAGTAGGAGTCGTTTGTAAGATAGATGTTTGAAAGTAGGGTCCTGCCCTATATACTCAGCAGAAATTTGGGCCTTAGGTGTTGCTGTGGCCACAACACTGTAAGCCCTCACAGGGCCCTGCTGTGAAATATTAGATCAAGAATTGTAATTACATGCCCCTGTTGAACAGGAGCTGAAAAATTAGGCCTTAGGCACTGGTGCTGGTGCCACAACACTGCAACCCCTCACAGACACTCTAGTTGGAACGCAGGAACGAGCCCTGCTGCAAATTATTGCTTCAAAAATTGTAATTACACGCCCCTGTTAGACAGGGGCAGAAAAATTGGGCCTTAGGCACTGGTGCTGGTGCCACAACACTGCAACCCCTCACAGACACTCTAGTTGGAACGCAGGAACGAGCCCTGCTGCAAAGTATTGCATCAAAAATTGTAATTACACGCCCCTGTTAGACAGGGGCAGAAAAATTGGGCCTTAGGCACTGGTGCTGGTGCCACAACACTGCAACCCCTCACAGACACTCTAGTTGGAACGCAGGAACGAGCCCTGCTGCAAAGTATTGCATCAAAAATTGTAATTACACGCCCCTGTTAGACAGGGGCAGAAAAATTGGGCCCTAGGCACTGGTGCTGGTGCCACAACACTGCAACCCCTCACAGACACTCTAGTTGGAATGCAGGAACGAGCCCTGCTGCAAAGTATTACATCAAAAATTGTAATTACACGCCCCTGTTAAACAGGGGCTGAAAAATTGTGCCTTAGGCACTGGTGGTGGCGCCCAGAACCAAAAATGTTCTTACAAGCTATCAGCGTGATGATTGAGGAGGAAGAGGATAATTACTCAGGGATAGTCACTCAGCATCAGCATAGGCAGTCTTTGAAGGGATCTGAGATTTCAAAAAAAATTATTCGGTTACATCAGCATCAGGTGCTTGGTAGCTGGTGGTGATCCAAGACTCATTCATTTTTATGAAGGTCAGCCGATCGACCGAGTCGGTGGACAGACGCACCCTGTGATCGGTTACCACGCCTCCAGCAGCACTGAATGTGCGTTCCGAAAGAACGCTGGATGCAGGACAGGCCAGTAGCTCAATTGCATACTGTGCAAGCTCTGGCCAGTGATCCATCCTCAAGACCCAGTAACCCAGAGGATTTTCGGTGGGAAAGGTGTCCAAGTCTGATCTTGCCCCTAGGTATTCCTGCACCATGTAAAACAGACGCTGGCGATGGTTGCTAGAACCGATCATACCTTGGGGCTGCGGACCAAAAAATTGTCTGAACGCATCGGTCAGACGGCCACCTTCTCCACCGCTCCTTCTTTGACTGACCGAAGCCTCAGCAACACGTTGTCCCGAAACAGGAGTTTGTAACCTCCCAGTCTCTGGGAACGCGTTGCACAGACCTTTCTGCAGAAGTATCATCAGAAAGGGGTTTTGGGATCATACAAACAATTGCCATTAGTGTTTCTTGCCGAAAAGAATGTCCATCTAGAAGTTTGTTAAAAGTTTCAGTGAGAATGGGAGAGAGTATTTCTGAGAATGTTTTATAGTATAAAGCCGAGTAGCCGTCTGGGCCTGGTCTTTTGTTAAGTTTTAGGTCTTTTATGGCGTTAGCAACTTCATCTATATTTATAGGCTCATCCAAACTGCTTTTTTGATTCTGAGATAACTCAGGTAAGGTAATTTTTGAGAGGAAGGATTCAGCCTCTGTAGGATTAAATTCATTGTTTGTCTTGTATAAAGTTGCGAGATGTGAGTGAAATTTATGGACTATTTTAACTGGATTACAAGTGTAAACATTTTTTGATAATTTCAAACGTATTGGTTTGAAAGATTTGTTAGTTGAATTTAATGCCCGAGCCAAATATGTACCTGGTTTGTTTGTATTCATGTAGAAATTGTGTTTGGAGCGTTTGAGGGATTTATCAACTGACTCAGTGAGAAATAGATCGTATTCCAATCTAGATTTTTCCAGATGAGATTTTGTACTCTGAGATGGATTATCTTGAAATGATATGTAGGCTGCATTAAAATTGAGTTCTAGTTTTTTTGCTAGATTTTTGCGTTCCCATTTAAATAGTGCCATTTGTCTTTGTATTGTACCACGCAAGACAGGCTTATGAGCTTCCCACAGTGTTATTGGGGAGATGTCTGTTGTATTATTAATTAATATGTATTCCTTTAAAGCTTGTTCTTAGCTCGGTGGCTAAGATTGCTGTATAGCGAGCCAAGGGCCAAGGTAAAAATCAACGGGCAATGCTCGGAGTGGTTTCAGCTGAGCAGGGGTACGAGACAGGGGTGCCCTCTGTCCCCCCTGCTCTTCGCACTGGCAATTGAGCCCTTGGCGGTGGCTCTAAGGATGGCACAGGGCATACAGGGATTTAAGAGGAGGAGAGGGGTGGATAAAGTGGCCTTGTATGCCGACGATATTTTATTATTTTTGGCGGATACGCAGGAGTCACTGGAAACAGCTATAAGGATAGTGAGGGAGTTCGGAATTTTTTCTGGGCTACTGATCAACTGGGAGAAATCAGTGATTTTGCCCATTGATACCCTGAGTGAGCCTCTCCCACACCAGGCATCCCAAGTCCAAGTGGTCAGGCAAATGAAATATTTGGGGATTAATATTACCAGAGACCCAGGCCAGTATATATCTGGAAATTTAGTTCCATTGATGAAAAAGCTGAAACAGAAATGTCAAGTATGGAGACGTCTACCCCTCTCGGTCGCCGGGCGCTGCAATCTGATTAAAATGGTCTGGCTACCTCAAATCTTATATGTCATGCAGAACTCTCCTGTTTGGATTCCCAAGCACTGGTTCAAAAAATTGGACAGTATATTCAGAGAACTTATTTGGAAGGAAGGGGTGGCTAGGATCAGGTTGGAGACGCTACGGCGACCAGAGAAGAAGGGAGGCCTGGCGGTACCAGATCCACGAGGCTACTTTCTGGCATCCCAACTGCAACAAATTGGAGGCAGTAATAGGCCAAGAGAAGCAGGAGCAGGGGGTAGCATCTTATTGAACGACACCAGACACGATACAGTGGCAGAGGGATTAGAGGCAGACTCATTTTGTACCAAATGTCCTACTACCCAGTTGTTGAGTAAAGTCTGGGTACAAGCTAAAAAAACTTTGGGATACGCCGGTTTTGCGGAATTTTCACCACTTTGGGACAACAATAGCCTTACGAGCTTAAAAAAATAGGGCGCGTAGAGGAATGGGACCGTATGGGTATCCACTACCTTGCACAGGTATATAGGGCAGGGAGGTTGAAGTCCTTTCAGGAACTGGTAGAGGAGTATGCGATCTCCAACAGGTCATTTTACAGATACCTGCAACTCAGGCATGCCCTGGAGGCACAATTTGGGAAGGAAATGCCAGTGTGGTGCGAAATGACCTCTTTGAGAAAGCTGATCAATGCAGGATCCACAAAGGGTCTGATCTCGGATATGTATGGGTGCTTGAAAGCAGCAGCTCAAGAAGGTCTGGTGGAAAATAAAAACAGGGCTAGATGGGAAAAAGATATGGGCTCAATGTCTGACGATCAATGGGATCAAGCCTTGGCGCTGGGTCCCAGGGTCACTCTCTCTCCTTCACAAGTGATGTCTCATCTGTATCTGTTATATAGAGCATATTATACACTTCTGAAGCTATTCAAGTGGGGCAAGCGACCCGATGCGAAATGCCAAAGATGCAGAGGGGGACATGGGGATTTGATCCACATGTTCTGGCGGTGCCCCAAGTTGCATAGATATTGGGAAGGGATAGCGGGGAAAATAAACTTAGTGTTTGGGACATCGCTGAGGGTGGAGGCGAGGGAGTGCCTGCTGGGCTTGAAGGGGGAGGGAGGGATTTCAAAGGATACACAGACGGCAAGAGACAGATGCTTGTTCCAGGGAAAAAAGCTTATCGCACAGCATTGGCAAAGGAAGGAGGCCCCGACATTGACAGAATGGGAAAATGCAGTAAGGGAAGTGGTCTGTAGAGAAAAGTATGTCTATAAGAAAAGGGGTAATTATAAGAAATTTGAGAAAATATGGAGAGCATGGTTGGATTGGGAGAGAGTTGGATAAGAGGTGGAACGAGGATGATATAGGATGAGAGGGATGTAGGGTATGTGTGAGGATGTATGATGGGCTAGGGGGGAGAAGGGGGGGGGGGGGAATAGAGGAAAATGAAGAAATTGTTTCTATGTTTCTCTTCTTGAAAGGTACAGCTTATGCCGCGTACACACGGTCGGACTTTTCGTCTACAAAAGTCCAACGGACGCTGACGGACTAAAGCTGGCTGGTAATCCGATCGTGTGTGGGCTTCTCCGGACTTTCAACGGACTTTTTTAGCCTCAAATCCGACGGACTTTAGATTTGAAACATGCTTCAAATCTTTACATCGTAAGTACGACGGACCCCGAAATCCGCTCGTCTGTGTGCTAGTCCGACGGACAAAAACCCATGCTAGGGCAGCTATTGGCTACTGGCTATGAACTTCCTTATTTTAGTCCGGTGTACGTCATCACGTACGAATCCGTCGGACTTTTGTGTGGTCGTGTGTAGGCAAGTCCGTTCGTAAGAAAGTCTGCCGCAAGTCCGCCGAAGGTACGTCGGAAGTCTGTCGGACAGGCTGTCGGACTTTTGTAGACGAAAAGTCCGACCGTGTGTACGCGGCATTATGGATATTTTTGAATTGGTATATACTGGATGTAGAGAATTTTGTGGGAGTAATTGATGATCTTATCGAACTGGAGATCTTAGTGGCAATCCCTATTTGTGTATTTCTTTTTCTTTGTCTTTTTTTTTTTTTGAGGTGATTGTTGTATATGCTGTATCGGATAACTTTTTCAAATAAAGAGATATTAAAAAAAAAAAAAAAAAAAAAAAGCTTGTTCAATGGCCATCTGATGTAGTGGGTGTTTGAGCATTATGTCCGGTAAGTACCACGTTGGGTCATGCGCTTTTGGTATGGCTGAGGCTATAGTAGTGTATACTGCATTATGGTCAGACCACGGAATCGGAATTATATCTGATGCAATAATTTTTGGTATCATTCCTATTGTTAGAAAAATATGATCTATTCTGGTGAAGGTTTGATGAGGGTGCGAGAAATAAGTGAATTTCTTTTTCATTGGGTTACTTTCTCTCCATGAATCTACCAGATTGTATTTGGAAAGAAGTTGAGAAAAAGGCAATCTAGAGGTTATTTTGGATGGTGTAAAAGGTGATTTATCTAGAAATGGGAGAAGGACCTGGTTCGAATCCCCACACATTATCACTGTTCCTATTTTGTGTGTATTAATCACTTGTAATATATGTGAGAGGAATGGTGTAGGTTGTTTGTTAGGAGCGTAGTAGGAAATCACCGTGATTGCTGTATCCATTATATAACCCATGAGTATCAGGTATCTACCTTCTGGGTCTTTAATTTCTGATGATAAGGTGAATGGTGTGGATCGGTGAAATGCAATTAGAGTTCCCCTTTGCTTGGTACAGGCAGAAGCCGTGTAAATTTGTTGATAAAAAGGAGAAATATATTTTGGAGTAGAATCTTTGGTGAAGTGTGTTTCTTGGAGGCATACTATGTGAGCCTTCTTGTTATGGAAAGTACGGAAGGCTTTGGTCCTTTTTTGAGGGACATTTATTCCCTGAACATTCAGGGAAAGTATATTCAGTGGTGCCATGGCAATAGATCAAATAGTTTTGACTTACTTTTTGTTATGCAGAGCTGACTGCGCAGATCAACCTGTGTGGACTGAAGAGATGAATAGATAGAAAAGAAACCAGTGAATTCTGGAGTAAAGAGTAAACAAAAAACATATGAGATTAGATGATACATTGTATAAATTATTTTTTGCAAGTAATCACAATTTACCCGTGAAAGAGAATAAATATGTCTCTCAGGGGAATAAGTGCCTTCGTCACACTCCCACATAATATGGTTGGGAGAATGAGGAGGGCTAATGGGGGTACACGGATCTTCCGCTTACAGGAGAGAAGTGCTATGTCAAAAGACATCAAAATGATGTTTCATTAATTGGAGTGCAGAATATAGTTTTTGTTGAAATTATTTATTCCAGGGTGGTTGTATATGGTTAGTCTTGCCCTAGGCTAAATGATTCAGTTAGAAAGGTACTGTTAATAACTTTGGTATTGATGAAGATAGTTTGAATTATTTTGGGATTTTAATCCTTTTAGAGTAAACAATTACATATTTTATTCATATGTAACTGTTTAGATATGTTAACTCATAAAATTGAGGTTGTATTGCTTCAGATTAGAATAAACAAAAACATAATTCTAGGAACTAGTTAGGTAATAATATATTTGTTTTAAGAAAAGAAAGAAAAAGCTTCCATTACTTCTGGATTATTGAACATATTTGTCCTAAAAAGTAATAAATCTATTGTTATTACCTGATAATATATAACTGAACAAGAATTTCCTTATTTCACTTATATATTCTAAGGCTATATGAATCAGAAGTAATAAGAAATATAACTGGAATGTAACATGATCCCACACAGTGTGTGACTATCAGAATGCAGTTACATTCAGTTATAAATACAGGTTTTTTATAGAGAACCATCTCTTAGTATAATAAATTAAGAGATATCATGTCAGTCCATTGAATCTTCTTGGTCCATGGATGATGTGGCATAACGGCCTCTTTTGTGAGAATGATGATTCCCATTTTGTTCTGAAATTTTCTGGGTGCTGCCTGAAGGTGAAGATGATGCCATTCTTCTGCGTGTGGGAGTGTTGCTGCTTGTGGGTTCTGTCAGATTTAATTTTAAAAGGGTTTGTTGTAGTTCATCTGCTGATCTGCTTCTGTAAATTGTACCTTGGTAGTTAAATCTGACTGAAAAGGGGAAGCCCCATTAATACATAATGTTGTGGCGTTGCAGTTCCATTAGTTGGGGTTTCATGGATCGTCTTTTAGTAATAGTAAGTTGGGATAGGTCAGCAAAAATTTGATAATTGTGTCCTTGAAAATTAAGTTCCTTTTTTTCTCTTGCAGCAATTAGTATTTGTTCTTTCGTTCTGTAATAATGAAATTTTGTGATTATATCACGTGGGGGTCCATCTTTCTTTTTGGCTGTGAGGGCTCTGTGTACTCTGTCCAGTTCTAAACGTTCAATAGGGATATCTGGCTTTAGTTCTTGTAATAGAACAGTAATAGTAGATTGCAGGTCTGTCACAGTTTCAGGTATTCCCCTTATGCGCAAGTTTGAACGTCTGGCTCTATTTTCGTAATCTTCAAGCTTAGTTTGAAGTATTAAATTCTCTTTTTTTAATTGTTCCAATTCTGTTATATTTTCTTGGGTTGTAATTTCAATTTCATCCATTTTTATTTCTAAGGCTGCGGTGTGGTTTCCCAGCTCTCTTATTTCTTTGGTTAGGCTTTTTGTTATTTGGTCTGAGGTTTGTTTTAAAGCCTTATGAAGCATCTTTTCAAATTGTAATAATATTACTGGGGATACTGAGGAGGCTTGTGGAGAAGTTTGTGAGAGGATTTGTTCTGTATCTGACTCAAATGGAGAGTCTTGCTGTGACATTTTCTGTCTGTGAGAGCGCCCTGATGCTGTATCTTGTGAGGTGACTGGAGCTGCTTCAGCTGCCATGAGTGCCTGTGAGCTCTTTGTTGGGTGATTTTTATTTCTGCCACGGTTTCCTCCCAGTACCATATTTCCTGCCCAAACTTTCACAGTTTGTTCCCTGGGGCAAAAAGGTTCAAATGGATACCTTTTGAGCCTGCAGGCTCCGCTTTGTCCTTCTCTTCTCTCCTCAGCGGTGTGGAGCTCTAACAATGCATGTCTGCTCCGCTGGGCTCCGCCTCCTGCCCCCCCGTCTAAGCCGCTCCTTTTAATACTCCTAGATTAAACCCTGTTTATGAATATGACCTTCCTTGTTCTACTGAGCCCCAGTCCCACCCTAATCAGAATGGGTTCAGGAAAGTTAACAACAAAAGGGGGAGAAACATGAGGGGAAAAGGGAGAGGAGGAAGCTCCAGGCCATATATTCAACAGTCACAGAATTCGAGGGGTCCCTCCCATTATGACCCCCCTCCTTACCGAGATGGTTATCCATCTCAGAATGGTAGAAGGGATTGTCAGGTCAGAGATAGCCCCTACCCAGTACATGATAAACCTATTACCACACAGAATAGGTATGCACCATTAACTGAATATAATCAATATCAAAATAATGATGATTTTTTAGGGCAACGGGGGGCACCGAGATACCCCCCTCGCAATATCAGGCTGCCCAAGGGGAACCTTGGAGACACCGGGTACCATATACACCCCCAAACCCCGATCCCCCCCCGAAAGCGAAAACAAAGAGAGGAAGCAGAGGGGGGAAGCGAGTACAAAAAACCCAAGCCGCATCAGGTATAGGGATCTATAATCTTAGTCATGTTGATCTCAGTGACGATGAAATTAAAGTCCTTGATCGTGGTTTAAAATTTGCACCTATAAAAAATCTTAACAAACTTAATGCCTATGTTAGTATTCAAAAATACATAAGAACTTTGAATATGAAAAAATATGTTTTATCCCATCCCACTCAGGGGTCCAGGCCCTCTGGACAGAATTATTCTACCTTACGTAACAGATCTACATTTAACCCTCATATTTCAGATAATAAGCACTTAGATGTTTTCAAGAATATGGTCTCTAATGACTTGGAGAAGTTACATATTAAAAAAGTTTCTGACCCACTATTTATCAAACGGGGTATTAAGTCCTTAACTGAACGAAGGGACATAGTGACCCGCCCGGCGGATAAAGGTGGGGGGTTGGTCATTCTTAGCAAGGAATATTACCAAAATGAAATGTCCCGTCTTTTATCAGACCGTGACACTTATCATATCTTGAAAAAAGACCCCATGTTGTCCTTTAAGGATGAATTGCATAGCATTGTTGAGGATGGTAAAGATTGAAGGATCCTTAACAAGAAAGAGGCCCTATGTTTAGATCCTTTGTTTTGCCGAACACCTGTCATATATTTTTTACCAAAAATTCATAAGGATATTGTTAACCCTCCTGGACGACCCATTGTTAATGGGATCGACTCTGTATCTGCTAGATTGGGACAATATATCGACTTTTTTTGCAGCCCCTAGTCATGCAAACTCCAGCCTTTTTGAAGGACACAAAGCACATTATTCAGATTCTTGAAACCTTGAAATGCTCTCCTTCTACATTTCTGGTGACAGCGGACGTAGGTTCCCTGTACACCATTATTGGCCACGAGGATGCCATGTCCTCAGTAGAATGGGCTTTGGCTTCCTCTACCTTATCTGGTGGACATCAGGAATTCCTCTTGAGTTGCTTGGATTTTTGCCTCAAGAGGAATTATTTCTGGTATAATAGAGAATTTTATTTGCAGACCAGGGGTGTAGCTATGGGGGCCCGCTTTGCTCCCAGTGTGGCCAATATCTTTATGGCCCACTGGGAGGATGAGGCGGTTTTTCTCCATCGTCCACCTGAGTTGCTGTGTTACAGGAGATTCATTGATGATCTCATCTTAATCTGGAATGGTGAGAGATCTAGGTTGGATGACTTCATTGAATCATTAAATAACAACTCCAAAAATATATCTCTTACATGGACCATCAGTTCTGAAAAGGTAGTTTTTTTGGATTTATCTATTAGTATTGTACATGATCAGTTTATCCTTACTAATTATTTCAAGCCCACTGACCGCAACTCTTATATCCCCCTGGAGAGTTGCCATCACAACTCTTGGCTGTGTAACATCCCCAGGGGTCAATATATTAGATTGCGTCCTAATTGCACCACTGTTGAGGATTTTGTTAGCCAATCTAAAATCCTTACTTCCAGGTTTGAACAGAAGGGATATAATCGGGCCATATTAGATGAAGAGGTGTCCAAAGTCATGTCACTGGAAAAAAATGAACTCATTGCTAATTCCTCCAAGGTCCCTACTAACGATAGTCATAATTTTAAAAATGGTATTAGATTACAACATACAATACCGGAAATTTGAGAACATTATTCAAAAAAATTGGGCTATTTTGAAGCAAGACAGAGTCTTAGGCCCTATACTGCCGGATAGACCTCAGTTTATCTACAAAAAAGCCCCCATACTAAGGGATCGTTTAGCGCCGAGTGTTCTTAATCCTCCAGTACCTGCCTCAGATAGGCTTTTTTCTTTCTTGGGAGGTTTCTATGCTTGTGGTAGATGTGTCCCCTGCAGGCACTCCAAGGGAAATATTAAAAAACGAAAAAAATTTTTAGCTTCGGCCACTAATAAAGAGTACGAGATCAAACAGCTAATCACATGCGATACCATTGGGGTGGTCTACATGCTGGAGTGCAGTTGCGGGCTCCAGTATGTTGGTAGAACCTCTAGACCCTTACATGTTAGATTGGCCGAACATGTCAACAATATTAAGAAAGGCCTTAAGACCCACAATGTGTCCAGACATTTTAAGATCTTTCATCAACAAAACCCTAAGTGTCTGAAATTCTGGGGCATTAAAAGGGTCACAAAGCACTGGAGAGGGGGAAATTTCATCAGACAGTTAAGTAAAAGAGAATCCCATTGGATTTATGAGACAGGAGTAATGTGCCCCGATGGGTTAAATGTAGAATTCGACACTAATTAATTTATATATATTTTTTATTAATGATTATAATTTTATCTGATTTTTATATCTTTTTGATATTGTTTTGTGGGGAGCAGTCGGTGGTCGCGGATGACGGAAAGTTATAATAACAATTTTAATTTTGGAAATTTTTAAACATTTATCTTTTATGCGATCTAGGTGTATTTGTCTGTTCTGTTAAGATTACACTTTGCAATGTGTGTCTTAGTGCTTTATCACCAGATCATATATTTTTAATTCTTTGAGTATGTGCAGATATGAGCCTTTATAATCTGATTAGGTTCCGTTTACTCCGAATGATGAGTATGGAGACACTTCCGGAGCCGGTCCCCATCAGATATACGTCATTCGTTGTTGTTTGGTGTTGCCATAACAACTTACCTCTTTATAGCGCGGGTACCCACGTAGTCACGACATCTGCTGAGGAAGTCCCCGCCCACTGGAACGCAACGCGTCCAGAACGTGACGTCGTGACGTCATCCGCGGCTACTGTGCATGCTCCACCGCTCGCACTCACTTTGCTGTGTGTATTCTATGTCAGCGTTCTGGCACTTGTGAAGTGCCTGTTATGTAAGTGAGTTTTTTATATTCCTTCAATAAAGTATAGTATACGGAGAGCACTATGTCTGTCCCCTTTTTGTTTATATGAATCACGCTGACCCCCTGCTACGTGGTTATCTGGAGGAGTCTCTTGCCATTGGACCTTTACCTTCACTTTGTTGATCCCTATGGGAATGCTCGCTTGACTCTTCTGTGAAGGGTCCTGGTTACCAGGTGAGAGGCCATTCGGTTTTTGGTGAAGGGTCCTTCTATCAGTCACACATCATTGCTGTGAATATCACGTTTGCCTGGTGGATTCATGTTTAATATCTGGACATTCTTTGTGCTCTGCATTATTTATAGGACATTACCCTAGTGTTATTTTCTTCATTCCTGGATTATTATATTTTTATATATATATTTTTTTTTGGTTTGTGTTTTTTTAGCGCTGCACCTATTTTATTTAAAATCACGTACGTGATTGCCTTCCCGTGGGCGTACCCCCCCCGGTGCCTGAGGCGGTCGCCTTTGGTCTGGCAGCGATCAGAGATGAGGGGGAGGCCATCCAATCATGGCCCTCCCCTCGCGATCGCTCCCAGCCAATGAGATTCTTCCCCTGCCTCTGTGTACTACATGTGATGTCATCTCTCCTCGGCTCGGCAGTTTTCGTTCAGGCGCCGAGGAGAGAAGACATCAATGTGAGTGCACAACACACACACATCACAGTAGAACATGCCAGGCACACATAACACCCCCCTTTACCCCCCGATCCCCCCCCGATCACCCCCCAATCACCCCTCCTCCCCCTGTCACACTGACACCAAGCAGTTTTTTTTTTCTGATTACGGCATGGTGTCAGTTTGTGACAGTTACTGTGGTAGGGCAGTTAGTATTAGCCCCCTGTAGGTCTAGGGTACCCCCCTAACCCCCAATAAAGTTTTAACCCCTTGATCACCCCCCGTCGCCAGTGTCGCTAAGCGATCATTTTTCTGATCGCTGTATTAGTGTCACTGGTGACGCTAGTTAGGGAGGTAAATATTTAGGTTCGCCGTCAGCGTTTTATAGCGACAGGGACCCCTATATACTATCTTATAAATGTTTTAACCCCTTGATTGCCCCCTAGTTAACCCTTTCACCACTGATCACCGTATAACCGTTACGGGTGATGCTGGTTAGTTTGTTTATTTTTTATAGTGTCAGGGCACCCGCCGTTTATTACCTAATAAAGGTTTAGCCCCCTGATCGACTGGCGGTAATATGCGTTGCCCCAGGCAGCATCAGATTAGCGCCAGTACCGCTAACACCCACGCACGCAGCATTCGCCACCCTTAGTGGTATAGTATCTGAACGGATCAATATCTGATTCGATCAGATCTATACTAGCGTCCCCAGTAGTTTAGGGTTCCCAAAAACACAGTGTTAGCGGGATCAGCCCAGATACCTGCTAGCACCTGCGTTTTGCCCCTCCGCCCGGCCCAGCCCAGCCCACCCAAGTGCAGTATCGATCGATCACTGACACTTACAAAACACTAAACGCATAACTGCAGCATTCGCAGAGTCAGGCCTGATCCCTGCGATCGCTAACAGTTTTTTTGGTAGCGTTTTGGTGAACTGGCAAGCACCAGCGGCATAGTACACCCCGGTCATAGTCAAACCAGCACTGCAGTAACACTTGGTGACGTGGCAAGTTCCATAAGTGCAGTTCAAGCTGGTGAGGTGGCAAGCACAAGTAGTGTCCCGCTGCCACCAAGAAGACAAACACAGGCCCGTCGTGCCCATAATGCCCTTCCTGCTGCATTCGCCAATCCTAATTGGGAACCCACCACTTCTGCAGCGCCCGTACTTCCCCCGTTCACATCCCCAACCAAATGCAGTCGTCTGCATGAGAGGCATTTTCTTTATGTCCTCCCGAGTACCCCTACCCAACGTACCCCCCCAAAAAAGATGTTGTGTCTGCAGCAAGCGCGGATATAGGCGTGACACCTGCTATTATTGTCCCTCCTGTCCTGACAATCCTGGTCTTTGCATTGGTGAATGTTTTGAACGCTACCATACACTAGCTGAGTATACGTGTAGGGTACAGCATTGCACAGACTAGGACACACTTTCACAGGGTCTCCCAAGATGCCATCGCATTTTGAGAGACCCGAACCTGGAACCGGTTACCGTTATAAAAGTTACAGTTACAAAAACAGTGTAAAAAAAAAAAAAAACACACAAAAATATATAAAATAAAAAAAAATAGTTGTCGTTTTATTGTTCTCTCTCTATTCTCTCTCTATTGTTCTGCTCTTTTTTACTGTATTCTATTCTGCAATGTTTTATTGTTATTATGTTTTATCATGTTTGCTTTTCAGGTATGCAATTTTTTATACTTTACTGTTTACTGTGCTTTATTGTTAACCATTTTTTTGTCTTCAGGTACGCCATTCACGAATTTGAGTGGTCATACCAGAATAATGCCTGCAGGTTTAGGTATCATCTTAGTATCATTCTTTTCAGCCAGCGGTCAGCTTTCATGTAAAAGCAATCCTAGCGGCTAATTAGCCTCTAGACTGCTTTTACAAGCAGTGGGAGGGAATGCCCCCCCCACCATCTTCCGTGTTTTTCTCTGGCTCTCCTGTCTCAACAGGGAACCTGAGAATGCAGCTGGTGATTCAGCCAGCTGACCATAGAGCTGATCAGAGTGGCTCCAAACATCTCTATGGCCTAAGAAACCGGAAGCTACGAGTATTTTATGACTTAGACTTCGCCGGATGTAAACAGCGCCATTGGGAAATTGGGAAAGCATTTTATCACACCGATCTTGGTGTGGTCAGATGCTTTGAGGGCAGAGGAGAAATCTAGGGTCTAATAGACCCCAATTTTTTCAAAAAAGAGTACCTGTCACTACCTATTGCTATCATAGGAGATATTTACATTCCCTGAGATAACAATAAAAATGATTTAAAAAAAAAATGAAAGGAACAGTTTAAAAATAAGATAAAAAAGAAAAAAAAAAAGAAAAAAAAAATCACCCCTGCCCCCCCTGCTCTCGCGCTAAGGCGAACGCAAGCGTCGGTCTGGCGTCAAATGTAAACAGCAATTGCACCATGCATGTGAGGTATCACCGCGAAGGTCAGATCGAGGGCAGTAAGTTTAGCAGTAGACCTCCTCTGTAAATCTAAAGTGGTAACCTGTAAAGGCTTTTAAAGGCTTTTAAAAATGTATTTATTTTGTTGCCACTGCACGTTTGTGCGCAATTTTAAAGCATGTCATGTTTGGTATCCATGTACTCGGCCTAAGATCATATTTTTTATTTCATCAAACGTTTGGGCAATATAGTGTGTTTTAGTGCATTAAAATTTTATAAAGTGTGTTTTTCCCAAAAAAAATGCGTTTGAAAAATCGCTGCGCAAATACTGTGTGAAAAAAAAAAAAGGAAACACCCACCATTTTAATCTGTAGGGCATTTGCTTTAAAAATATATATATAATGTTTGGGGGTTCAAAGTAATTTTCTTGCAAAAAAAAATAATTTTTTCATGTAAACAAAAAGTGTCAGAAGGGGCTTTGTCTTCAAGTGGTTAGAAGAGTGGGTGATGTGTGACATAAGCTTCTATATGTTGTGCATAAAATGCCAGGACAGTTCAAACCCCCCCAAATGACCCCATTTTGGAAAGTAGACACCCCAAGCTATTTGCTGAGAGGCATGTCGAGTCCATGGAATATTTTATATTGTGACACAAGTTGCGGGAAAGAGACACATTTTTTTTTTTTTTCTTGCACAAAGTTGTCACTAAATGATATATTGCTCAAACATGCCACGGGAATATGTGAAATTACACCCCAAAATGCATTCTGTTGCTTCTCCTGAGTACGGGGATACCACATGTGTGAGACTTTTTGGGAGCCTAGCCGCGTACGGGACACCGAAAACCAAGCACCGCCTTCAGGCTTTCTAAGTGCGTAAATTTTTGATTTCACGCTTCACTGCCTATCACAGTTTCGGAGGCCATGGAATGCCCAGGTGACACAAACCCCCCCAAATGACCCTATTTTGTAAAGTAGACACCCCAAGCTATTTGCTGAGAGGTATAGTGAGTATTTTGCAGACCCCACTTTTTGTCACAAAGTTTTGAAAATTGAAAAAAGAAAAAAAAAAATTTTTTCTTGTCTTTCTTCATTTTCAAAAACAAATGAGAGCTGCAAAATACTCACCATGCCTCTCAGCAAATAGCTTGGGGTGTCTACTTTCCAAAATGGGGTAATTTGGGGGGGGTTTGTGCCATCTGGGCATTCCATGGCCTCCGAAACTGTGATAGGCAGTGAAGAGTGAAATCAAAAATTTACACCCTTAGAAATCCTGAAGGCGGTGATTGGTTTTCGGGGCCCCGTATGCGGCTAGGCTCCCAAAAAGTCCCACAAATGTGGTATCCCCATACTCAGGAGAAGCAGCTAAACGTATTTTGGGGTGCAATTCCACATATGCCCATGGCCTGTGTGAGCAATATATCATTTAGTGACAACTTTGTGCAAAAAAAAAAAATTGTCACTTTCCCGCAACTTGTGTTAAAATATAAAATATTCCATGGACTCAACATGCCTCAAAGCAAATAGCTTGGGGTGTCTACTTTCCAAAATGTGGTCATTTGGGGGGGTTTTGTGCCATCTGGGCATTTTATGGCCTTCAAAACTGTGATAGGTAGTGAGGAGTAAAATCAAAAATGTACGCCCTTAGAAATCCTGAAGGCGGTAATTGGTTTTCGGTATCCCCGTACTCAGGAGAAGTAGCTGAATATATTTTGGGGTGCAATTCTACATATGCCCATGGCCTGTGTGAGCAATATATCATTTAGTGACAACTTTTTGTAATTTTTTTTTTTTTGTCATTATTCAATCACTTGGTACAAAAAAAATAATATTGAATAGGCTCAACATGCCTCTCAGCAATTTCCTTGGGGTGTCTACTTTCCAAAATGGGGTCATTTGGGGGGGTTTTGTACCGCCCTGCCATTTTAGCACCTCAAGAAATGACATAGGCAGTCATAAACTAAAAGCTGTGTAAATTCCAGAAATGTACCCTAGTTTGTAGACGCTATAACTTTTGCGCAAACCAATAAATATATGCTTATTGACATTTTTTCTACCAAAGACATGTGGCCGAATACATTTTGGCCTAAATGTATGACTAAAATTGAGTTTATTGGATTTTTTTTATAACAAAAAGTAGAAAATATCATTTTTTTTCAAAATTTTCTTCCGTTTATAGAGCAAAAAATAAAAATGGCAGAGGTGATCAAATACCATCAAAAGAAAGCTCTATTTGTGGGAAGAAAAGGACGCAAATTTTGTTCGGGTACAGCATTGCATGACCGCACAATCATCAGTTAAAGCAGCGCAGTGCCAAATTGTAAAAAGTCCTCTGGTCCTTAGGCAGTATAATGGTCCAGGGCTGAAGTGGTTAACAGAGCATGTACAATAATATAATAGGAATAGACATTCTATTAACAGAGTATGTACAATAGTATAGTAGAAAAAAAGCATAATCATTTAGGAAAGTAACTCTTATAAAGGTAAATGAAAATAGATAACATAGTGGGCTGTAGGATAAGATTATGTAACATGAAGTGTCATAATCATAGCTTCATGGCAGCTATTTGACGATAAATAATTGAAAAATTAAGTTGATTGAAATAATAAAATCATACCATCTATGAAGAGAATAGAAGTGAATGAACCTATAAAGAAATATAAAGTTAATGTGTTGTAGAATAGCTGGGGGAATAAATTAGGCTAAACCAGGCCAAGTTTCTTCTTTTGGCTTGGCTTTATCTGGTTCAAAGGTCAAAAATCCCAACCATTTAAAGCATCTTCTATTACAGTTAGTAGATCAGATAATTAGCAGGAATAAACCAAGTGGAGGGGATATGGCACAGAAGGGAGAGATAAGGAAATGTCCAGGGGGACCAATGGTTTAGAGAATCAGGTGAAGGTAATCATAGTAGTGGGGCAGATATTATAAGCTCCCAGGGAAAAATTGGTGAACAGTCCAAACCAGGGGGTAAATAATGTTTAATCCAAGGTCTCCATAAGCATTCAAAATTAGAAACTTTATGTAGCAGGATAGAATCAGTTTTTGCATGTATCATAGATTGTGTAACTCTTTGTTTGACTGACTCTATGCGGAGTGAGTTTGATTTCCGCACTTTTGCTAGTTTGTTTAGCTGCTGTGGTTATAAAACGAAGTGAATTGAATTGGTGGTTGTGACAGACCTAGCAGGGAGAGAGACTTTTGGAGGGGACTAAATGCTAGCCTCTTGCCGATCGATCGTGGGCCCTGGCATTTGGGGAACGGTGCTCTTTGTGAGCTGTATGCCTGGGGACCCTTGAGGTGGTATTACTGTGGATTCGGGTCCTGGTCCCCCAGGACACACAGACTCTGGGGACCCTGGATTTGCCATATTAGAAATAGTGGCTGATTCATAATGCTGGGACAAATACTGTTACGAGATGCTGATGTCAATTCCAGCCACCTGTCTGTCTGTTGCCTGCTAGAATGTGTATTGTACATAAGTCTCTAGTATGGGATTTAAGAGTCATTAGATCCCCATTGTTGTTTGTGTTAATTAACTCTGCTATTGTGATAATGTTGATTGGGTTTTCTGAGCTACAAGACGGCCAGTCTGGCCTAAAGGTCATGTCTGAGCCATCTAGGCTGTCTAAAGGGATTAGTTAATTAGCCCATGTTAATTAGGTTTCTGGTCACAGGTGTATGTTCAGAGTAATATGAGCAGGAGGTATGCACCTCCTCTTTTATTGTATAAAAGAGCCTGTATTTTTCAATAAAAGAGATTCCTGGTTGAACTTACATACAGCCTGCCTGGTGTTTGTTCTGAGCTACACAACTGGATTAGAACGGCACATAGCTGTAGTTCTAGTCCCGGAGGATCGGATGACCGAACCATCAGATGTTACAATCTGCAATCTGATTCTATAGCTGCAGAGGAGTGTCGGGAGAGTGGAACCGAGCGAGCAGGGGCTCGTTACAGTGGTGTGTTATGATTTGTGGTTTTCTGTTTAGAAGTGCTACTGAGGGATCGGGTGTTAGGGTTGTGTTGAATATAGTAGAAAGAATTTTGAAGATTTCTGACCAAAAGGAGCTTACTATGGGACATTCCCACCAGATATGTACATTTGAAACCAGGGTGGTACAGCCTCGAAAACAGTGAGAGGGATATTGGGGGGGGGAATTTGGATATTCTAGATGGGACCAAATACCATCTAGTTAGTACCTTATAATTTGTTTCGAGAGCCACTATATTTGGTGTGGCTGATTTAGTTGTTTGCCAAATTTGAGTCCAGTCTATTTCATTTGGTTGAAGATGAAGATCAGTTTCCCATTTGGTTGTGTATGTTGGAGGAGAAGAGGTTACATAAGAGAGTAATTATTCATATATGGCAGAAATAAGTCCATGTCTATGGGGGTCAGATTTGCAAGCATTTTCAAAGACCATGACGTCAGGGGTTTGTATGTCAGTGGGTTTGTTGTGTTCCAAAAAAAATTTAATTTGGAGATATCGAAAGGTTTCTGTGGATAGAAAGGAATATGTTTTGCATAAGTCTGGAAAAGGTATGATATTTTGAGATTTAAAAAAATGATGAACTCTAATCAAACTTACATTTGACTGTGCTGAAAAAGAATTTGGGAAGGAGCAGGCTGGATAGAAGGAAGGGTTACATAAGAAGGAGAGGAGGGGATTATGTTTGGAGTCCAAATCTGGTTTTCATTCTGTCCCAAATGGAAATGCTGTGTTTGGTAATAGGATTTGTGATTTTCTTCCGCTGTGTAGGAGTTAAAAATAGTAAATTCACAATAGAAAGAGGGTCACTGTCGATTGACTCCAATGATACCCATAATTGAGTTTCCTTCGTAGCGTGATATTTGGGTAATTGTGCTAGTTGTGCTGCGTAATAATATTTGGTGAAATCTGCCACACTAAGACCGCCTCTAATACGGGGGAATATAAAGTTAATTTGGGTAAACGAGGTTTGAGTGAGGAAATGTGCAAAAACACTGCGCTAACTAATACAGAGGAGTGAGCAGCTACATACAATGTGACAACAACAATACAAAAAATTGTAGAAAATGTAGCGCATAATATACAAACAAAAATGAATGGGTAATGAAGTCCATACAACCACAAATCCTTCAAAACAGTTTGGTGACTGGTAAGCCCATAAGTGACAAACAAAATTTGAATTATCCAAAGCAAAAAGGTAAGTGATATAGTGTCCAACTGTGTGTAGACACGGATGCAATCACTCCAGGTGATGGATTTTCAAGGGCTGGCACAGGTCTTGTTGGTCAATAGGTATAGGGACATCAAGCAGGGACAACATCAATATGTAAGTGATAAATGCATACTCTTACCGAATCCAGTGGACTCCCCTGTCAATGACATGGAGTCTTAAAGGCAATGTGCCCCACCAGGCAGATAGGAAGATGTCCAGATGGTAGGAACTTCTAGGATGTACTCCACAGATACTCCAGGGATCACCGGGATGGATGGTCACTACTGGAACTCACGATTGGGATCTTGAAGTTGAGATGTAATGCTTATAGCGAAAACTGAACATTCACTGCCATCGGGATGATATGTGGAGAAAAAAATGGGTGCTTCCACATAGTGCAGGTAAAATTGGTATTTTTATTTCTAAAACACCAAATGCATAAAACGTGATCAAAATAAAAACTAGGGCAGCATGGAAAATAGTGTAATGGCCCGATGCGTTTCGACCTAAGGGTCTTCTACTGGGGCATGAACAACACACTCCACGCTGCCAATATTTATAATAAAATAACAAGTACAAGAACAAATCGAAAAGGAAGAAAGAAACTGGATATTATTGGACCAGAGCGGTCATCTGACTATCAAGTGACTCACATAGTCAGATAGACCAATACTAAACAACATTAGAAAGAGCAGTGGGTCAAACAGCCAATCAGCAGACCGACCGGAAAGTCCGGTCTTTATGGCTGCCGGCTCGCGTGTCAAACAACAAGATATGACGTCGCTCCAAAAAGACCGCCAGACGTCAGTCTCAAGTCACATGGTACATAAGGGAGACGTCACGTGACCGCAGTCACATGACACGCAAGGGAGATGCCACGTGACCGCAGAACAGAGATACCTCGCGATAAAAGCAAGAACAATCGCCACGGTCACGTGGTGCGTCCCAACACAAATCTGCATTCAACCCATAAGGCACCAATCATATGTCCCTGGAGAGATTCAATATAAATAACAGAGAAGGACATTGTAATGTCTATAACATTCAAGGTATATACCCCGAACGTTGACATTAAAGCAAAAACACAAGAAATAAAAAATATATATAATATATAAAATAAAAACATGAAAAGAAAAAGCAGAAAAAAAGATTCCATGGTCTGGTGACTCACAAAGGATGGGGGAAAAAAAGGAAAATTCACCCAAAACCAAAGAGACTCCGAGCATGGAAACGGGAGGTGGGCATTCATGAATGAAACATATATCAGGGTTCAGGCAATAGGAAGGGGTTTAAAAATGAGTAGGCAACATATCAAATAAATAACCCGACATGACTAAAAAATAATAAAGGAAATGGTCAAAGAAAATCTCTAAGATTGGTTGATAGATGAGTTGAGATCCTACTCAACGTTCAACCCAAACGGAAAGTAGGACCTCAACTCATATATCCAATATGTTTCCAGCAGGGAAACGCCACGAAGACACGACTCGCCCCTCCAATGAGGGACAAATCTGTCGATCACCTGAAACAATGTACCTGAAGGATCTTTATTATGGTACTGTAAATAGTGACGTGGTACTGTGTGTTTGCTTTTCCCGCCTTTAATCCCGGCCACATGCTTGTTGACTTGGATGGAGAAAGTCCTAATCGTATAACCAACGTATTGTTTGTGGCAGGGACAGGTGAGCAAATACACAATATACTGGGAGGAGCAAGTGGTGAATTGTTTCATACGGTAAATGCGAGAGGTGACCGTGGATATAAATGTAGTCGTTTTTTGTCTTCCTCCAACATTGTGGAGACACACATTGCACTTGCGACATGGGTAATAGCCCTTACAATCCTGAAAGAAAGAAACCTTTCTAGGGGGGTCAATAACATTCGGGGCAACTTGCCCCTGAATAGACCGTGCACCCCTAAAAATAACAGCGGCTTGTTCAGGGAGAGAAGGGCCAAGAAGTCTATCATTTAGAAGGACTTTCCAAAGTCTTCTAAAGATTTCTCTAATCTGTTTGGATTGAGTGGAATAAGTAGTAATAAAGGACCATCTAAATCTGGAGTCCGAAATTAATTTTGGACGTTCTATTAGAGTGGAGCCTCTCTCTGTTAGCAAGACCTTATTAATTTCGGTGTCTAGGAGATCCGAGTGATAACCCTTTTCGAGGAATCTGTTCTTGAGTATCTGAGCCTGGGATAAATAGTCAGAAGTTCTTGTGCAATTCCGACGCAACCTAAAAAACTGGCTGTGGGGAACTGCTTTCAGCCATTGATCGTGGTGGCAACTGTCGACCGGAATGTACCCATTCCAGTCAGTGGGTTTGAAGTATGTTATAAACTCTAATGCCCCGTACACACGGTCGGATTTTCCGATGGAAAATGTCCGATCGGAGCGTGTTGTCGGAAATTCCGACCGTGTGTGGACTCCATCGGACATTTTCCCTTGGATTTTCCGACACACAAAGTTGGAGAGCAGGAGATAAAAAAACAGCTCATTCTGGTAAACTTAGCGTTCGCAATGGATACTGCACTTTCGTCACGCTGCAATGTTAAAAATGGTTTAATACAGCGCACTCTCTTCTTCTTTACAATGTGACAAGAATATAGTAGTTTTGCTGCTCATATTCACACACACTTCTCACAAACTTATTTCGTTACTATTTATCTGGATTCCCTCAATATATTTTGATTTCTCACATCTGACAACATATTTTTTATTTATTTATTTTTTTTTTTTTGGCTTTAATGTAGATTTTTTTTTGTGTTTGTATTTTTTGGAAGGTATTTTTTTGGGGGATTTTGATTTGTACTCCCCAAAATGTTTGTGTGTGTTTTTTGTGACAAGTTCCCACAACACCATTGATATGTTGTTCTATTTAATCTGTAGGAGATTGTTTGGTGTTGTTGTCTCTTGTTAATTTCACATTTTATGTTAGAAATGTACCTGAATCGTCACCAACAAACTGTCCTTTTTGGATGAAAACACACAGGAGAGTCAAAATTCCCAAAAAAATTTTTATTAAGGGGTCACAACTAAACAAAGAGGGAGGCAACGCTGGAGAAACAGCAGAAATGGGTGAAGCCTTGGACCCCCAGGGCACACATCAACTATTTTTAAGCAAAATTGGTGGCCTGAGGAGTCCTTATCTAAGGGAGGGCAGTCTGGTCCAGAAGTCCCAGAGATCCGGAAAGCAGCAGATGACATCTGTGTCCCCAGGCTGTGGTCATACAAGAGACTGCATCTTTTGTCAGACCAGACTGAACCCAGGGCCATCACTCTCTGGTCTTCTTTCCACGCCTCCTTCCACGCGGTGGCTGTGGTGGTGGAGTTGTGGCAGCAGGAGGAGGAGGAGGATGGTCCAACTCAACCACGTCGGTCTTGGGTGTTAGTTCCCCACTCACCCCCTTAGTTAGGACTTTATAAAGCAGGTCCTCACAGAGCCTGCGTTGACCCTCCTGCATGCCCTGCAGTTTTGTGGCAGCCATGCAGGCAAAGGCCTCTTCAGGAGTGGGTAAGGCTGGGAGGGACGCCAAAGCCTCCTGAATCAGCCTGAATGCTGAATCCTGCACGAGACTCGGAGTCGTCTTCCTGGTTCTTTTATATGGAAGGCGGAGGGGAGGAACCTGAGACTCAGTCAGGCTGCGACTGGTCCCTGGCTTCTCCTGGCTGCCACTTAGCCCCGCCTCCTCCTGGCTGCCACTAATCCCCGCCTCCTCCTGACTGCCACATTCCACAGCCTCCTCCTGGCTGAGGTCTTCCTGTGTATGAAAAAGGGACATAGTTTTACTATTTTTTTCATCAATCACACACAATTTTCACCTCTTGACTGCTGCAAATTGAATGTTAACAAATATAACAGACTATCTTTCTGAGCCCAGCAGTTTTCATTCTTGTCCCAATTTTGGGTGCCCACTACTGTCTATTGATATGTAAAACACTTTCAATCAGCAATTAGTGATCAATAATAACATCTAGTAAACATAATTTCTTTATTGACCAGAAATCTGTAGAACAATGTTATACCTGACTCCAGCTGGGCTCCTCCACTTCTTCCTGGCTGGAAGGCCCAGGTTGGACATCGGAAGCCTCAGCTGGGGTGGAAGGAAGAGTGGAAGGAAGAGTGGAGAGGGATTCCCTGACTTCAGTGTGGTCTGACAGAAATTGCAGTCTCTCATAGTACCACAGCCTGGGGACATGAACATCATCTGCTGCAGCTCCGGACCTCTGGGAATCTGTGACCTTCTTGCGCTCCCTAAGATAAGTGCTCCTCAGGCCACCAATTTTGGTTTTTAAATAGGGGTTGGTTGCTGTGGGGACCACCGGCTTCACCAACTCCAGCAGTTTCTCCAGCACTGCCTGCCTCTTTTGTTTATGGTTATAATGGGGGTGTCTCACCTGCCACAGACAGGGCAGCTCCCTGTATTTGTCAATGAACAGGGGGAGGAAATTGTGGTCGTTGAAGCCATCCATTTTCTCGGCAAGACACAACACAAGACAAACCCTAATGTCAGGCCAAACTCCCCTAATCTTGTTACAATATAGGCTTCCATTTTGAAGCAGTATAGGCCCAAGTTTAGATCCTACCTTCATTATCACGATCGGCGCCTCCGATGCTCCTTCCTCCGCTCACAGATCGTACGTAAGATGCACGCGTGTTACGCTTTATACACACTGCGCATGCGTGTAACTCCACCCGCCCCTGACGTTCTTTCTAGTCTATTCCCCACCCCTTTTCATTTGGCGCAGTGGGGGAAGAGCACATGGTGGAGACACAGCAGGATCGTGCTAATTGTAGCAACAACGAGGAGGAGGAGGAGGAAAGGCCGGATCCGGACACGTCCCGATCCAGAAGGAGATTTAAGGACTCAAATATGTCCTTTGGGGAGATGTTGGAGATGGAGGACATCCTGAAGAGGGCCGACTATGATGGAAAGTATGGCCCTTACCCCAACCTCAATGTCAGAAAGGCTGAGATCATGGCGAAAGTGGTCAAAAGTCTGCACAGGAAATTCGGGGTACGACGATCGAAAGATCAGCTCAAGAAGCGGTGGTCGGACCTCAAATTACGAGAACATGAGCAGTACAGAAAGATCCGGAGAGTGCTGCAAAAAAGTAAGTAGTTGTGCTGTGTTCCTATTCTTTTTGTCTTTATTACGTTCGTGCTGCTTCACGTGCTTTTAGGAACTGTTGTACAGTTTTAAATGGCAACTTTCATGTTCATGGGCACATTATCCGTTCGTATCAAACATTTTTCTTTCGGACTCAAAAATACCATTGTTTAGGCCATATGCTTTTGGCCACCGTTTTTACGCCCTATACTTGTCTTAAAAAAATTGGGTTGTGTAGATGGCTTTGTTACTAGAATGAAATGCAAACTAGATTCTGTGTAAGGAGAGGACACTGAGCAGCTGTTTTCACATCTGGACACTGGAGCACTAGTGTGGGACCCCAGAACACCATTTTTATTAGGGGGGCCACACAGGTGCTCCAGTGTATACTATAGGGGGGGCTACATCTGTGAAGCTTGTACCAAACAGGTAAAGTATTGCAGCTTGACAAAGGACACTGAAACTGCTACATTTTGGAACTCTGCTAAAATTGACAATTGTACCCCACTTCCAAGCAATGTTTCCTATTTCTAGTTCTGCCATCAAATATCTGTGTGCTAATTATACCATTTTGTTTGACATAGGGGATAAAAGACTCGGAGGACACCCCTCATCCAAGGAGACCAGAGCCCACCCCCCTCTGGAAGAAGGGGAAATCCCCCCAACCCAAGAAGAGCAGGAGGAGGAAGACATGGTGGAACTAGTCACCACAACAGGTGAGTGTCTGCGACCACAGGCTCAGGTAAGAGATGGATGCCGGCATATTTTTGAGACCTAATTTTTTTTTTGGTTCCTCTCTTTTTAGGTGATCGTGATATTGTGGATCCAGATCCTTTCACATCCGAAAGTGCCCAGATCATGATCGGGGAGATCATGGGGTGTAATTTACAATTGGAAAACATCAAGAAAAACATCAATGATGTTATTCAAAAAAATAAAAACATCATTGATGTTTTGGGGCGAGTTTAAAACAGTGTGCAAAATGTTTTTGTGATTTTTCACAAAGCCAAATTTGGAGGATGCACACAGTGTGTCAACATGTGCTATCTGCCATCACGGGAGATCAACATGTTTTGGGGGTGCAACCCCTTCCTCAATAATAAAGTAGCGGTGAGGAAGGGCTTGCTCCCCAAAGCACGTCCCTTGATCCCCCGTGATGGCAGGTCGCACATGTTGACATTGGTAAATTGCTGTGCATCTTCCAAATTTGGCTTTTCCTGGGGTGACTTCACCCCATCTGAACGCAATATCAAACACAGTTCCTAAATACTCATGTCTGATATTGCCTTCAAGTTCTACAAAATGTGGCGTTTGTAAGTTCAAGATTTGTGTCTTTCTTGTTGGTTTTACACATGCCTGTTTTATCTAAAATGAACATTTCTATTTTTGATAATGCTACCCCAAAAATTGTTAGACAACAAACATGTTGGTTTGTTTGAAAAACCTTTCGTAAATGCACATGTGATTGTGCAGGTATAAAAAAGTTTGTTAAGCAAGAATGTGTGGATTATTGTCTCAACGCTACAACACTTGGGGTGATGTCATTGCTGTTTTCAGCAAAAATGGGGGTTATTTACTAAGGGCAAATCCTCTTTGCACTACAAGTGCAATTTCAGTGCAGTTGCAAGTGCACTTGTAGTGAAATGTGTTTTTGCATTTAGTAAATAACAGCCAACATTGCTTTGTATAAGGTTACACAATCACGCCATTTTCTGCACTCCAAACATTTCTGTCAGGGTCAGCTAAAACAAACACAAGCAGTAAATGTCCACAAAGAATTTTTTTTTTTGGTTTTATTATAAAAAGGCTTCGCAGATTTGCTGGCATATTGATAGCCCCCCTACCTGCAAAGAACTCCAGGTAGCGTAACCGGACATCACGGGCACTCAGGGAGGGCAAGCCAGGACGGCGCTTTCAAGCGCCGTCAGTGTGGTTTGATGTATCATTCCGGCCTCAGGCCCAACTGAGCCAGCATAGTTGGCCGAATGTTTCCTTAAAAAGTTATGGAGAGCACAGCACGCAAGTATAATATGGTTCAGTTTATACTCCGCCATATGGATGGGTGTCAGAAATAGGCGGAACCGGCTGGCCAGGATTCCAAATGTGTTCTCCACCACTCTTCGGGCTCTGGCCAGCCGGTAATTAAAAACCCTCTGCTCCGGGGTGAGGGTCCTCATTGGGAATGGCCGCATCAGGTGGTCCCCCAGCGCAAACGCTTCATCAGCAACGTACACAAATGGGAGTCCTTCAACATTGTCCTCTGGAGCTGGCAAGTCCAAGCTGCCATTTTGGAGACGCCTGTAAAACTCCGTCTGGGCGATGACTCCACCATCGGACATCCAGCCATTCTTCCCCACGTCCACATACAGGAAGTCATAATTAGCCGACACCACCGCCAACATCACTATACTATTGAACCCCTTATAGTTGAAATAGTACGACCCCGAGTTGGGTGGTGGGACGATGTGAACGTGTTTCCCATAAATTGCCCCTCCGCAGTTAGGAAAGTCAAAGGGCAAAGTGGGAGGCCACAGTCTGCCATTCCTGTGGCGTGGAAGGAAACTGTTGAGGAAAAAACAATAAACATTACTATTTTTGATCAGAAACATGGCAAGCAGATTAGGCACAAACATTATGGGGCAACCTCCAGATAGCATTTATTAAGGGGAATTTAACAATGCCAAAGTATAAGGTACACCTATCATATCCCCCCCCCCCCCCTCTCATGGGCCATTTCTAACATTATAGGGGTGTGTGGAAATCTTGGACAGGTAACCCTCTTCACTTCATTGAGAGATGAATGCCTAAATACAGGGTATTACTTGGAACAGCCCCTCCTTAGTTACACTATTGGCAGCCCACTGGATAGGTAAGAAGTGTCATAATACAAAGATATAAATACACACTGTACACATTTGAGGACATTTGGACATTCTGCTATTACCTATCAAGATAATAATAATATATAAGAATAAAAAAACAGTACCATTTGAAAGTATGCAGGCAGGCCCTTGCACTACATGCTTTGGGGAATTCATCCATAAATCTGAGCACAAAAGAGATGGGTATAGTGTGTATGGGTTTGGCAAAGTCAGCAGATAGATGATTGAGGATGATGAATTGGGATCAGCTGACTTAGCAGTTGGGGGAGGGAGAGTTACTAAAAATTATTTGGGGACACCACCAAAAAAAAAGCCTCTGGCACTCTGCCAGAATTTAAAGCAAAAAGAACATTTCAAAACATTTTAGGGGGTGTTTGGGGTAAAGCACTACTATGGAGCATAAAAAATACATTGTTAAGTGACTACATGAGGTGAATATAGGGCCAGGAGACACCATGCTGGGGAGGTTATTGAAGGGCAAATATGTATGAAGGACCTAAAATAATAATTACATAAAAATCCAGCATGCATGAGAACAAAGGGGACATTCACAGCATATTACAATCATGGTAATTAGGGAATGAGGAAAGAAATACAATATATTAGCAAACATTCAATACAATAAAATGTGATATTAAAGGATAAAAATCTTACCTTCATATACTCCTTCTGTAGGACCTGGATGATGGCATAACAGGTCTCTGGGATAATGATACCCAGAGCCTGGGGGGAGATGCCTGTCGAGAACTTTAAGTCCTGCAGACTTCTCCCTGTGGCCAAATACCGCAGGGTAGCGACCAGCCTCTGCTCCGGAGTGATGGCTTGCCTCATGCAGGTATCCTTCCTGCTGATATAGGGGGTTAGCGAAGCCAACAGATGGTGAAACACGGGGTCCGTCATCCTGAGAAAGTTCCTGAAATCATCAGGATTATTCTCACAGATCTCACGGAGCAAAGGCATATGAGAGAACTGGTCACGCTGAAGCAACCAATTCTTGGTCCATGAACTCCTCCCCACCCTGTTCATGGACTGGACTTGTGTCAAGGTCAGGACCCCAACACCAAGCCCCCGCACAGCACAAACTCTACGAGGAGTACGCATACGCAACATGGCTAGAAAACGGTCGGCTGCTCAGAACGAAGTAACAGAACGCACTGAAGAACAGCAAGGCCTGTGAAGAGCGACCTGAAAAACAGTAACGAATGAACAAGAATACAATGACTAAAGTCACGCGGAACTTGCTTGCACGCACTGAAGAGCAGATACAAACCCACAAGCACAAACTGAACGGCAGAAAACGATCTGATAACCACGAGTCTGAAAAAGCACGAATCGTCTCTCACCAAACTTTTACTAACACGAGATTAGCAAAAGGAGCCCAAAGGATGCCGCGCTTGGTTCTGAACCAGCCTTTTCTAGTCTCGTCGTACGTGGTGTACGTGACCGCGTGGTTGGCGATCAGAAATTCCGACAACTTTGTGCGACCGTGTGTAGACAAAACAAGTTTGAGCCAACATCCGTCGGAAAAAATCCTAGGATTTTGTTCTTGGAATGTCCGAACAATGTCCAACCGTGTGTACGCCCTATTAGTGTTGTTCCACCACCATAGTTTACTTATCATTGCACCTGAGAAGTTTAAACTGTCTAATTACTGTGATGTGGATGAGCTGAACGCCTATGGAAGTGAGTCAGTTCCTTGTTCTTTGAATTGCCTGAGTTCAATCTTTGGAGGTGATTGGTTGTGAAAAACCTAGGAGAGTGATATCCACACAGGTGGTCATATTCCACAGCGAGTCTGATCTCTGTAACAGGGATCCACCATATCTGGTAAGAGGCCAACTTTACTTTATATAACATCATATTTCAAGGCATTGGAGATTACTTATACGTGGAATCCAGCAGACATCTTGCAAAATTTCAGCGCTTTTCAGTATAGGAGATTAATGCAGGAATCTGTCTGAAAAGATTCCACATGCAGCATCTTTGCTCATAAATATGAACTTTGTGCGATTTAATTGTTTATCACATTAGGCACAATTTTTTCATACATAGATTGTTTATTTATATTTACTGTTTTAAGCACCTCAGAGCTTCACTTATGCACCAGTCTATTTAGTATCAGTCTCAATTTATTAAGGCAATTACCTCACTTTTTGTTCATCCACTACATTGTGTTACATTCTTTAACACAGGGAATAGCACACCATTTATATTATTAGTATTTATTTGATTCTTTCCTAGGCTTGAGTAGCAGCTGTTCCACCATTTCAGACCAGCGCAGAGATTTACATTTATAGCATTTATAAATGACAGGTTTTAAAATGGATAACAATTTCTTTAGTTGGCACATAATGTTCTTGCCCAGTTTTTCGCTATTGAATATAAGTATGTGTTCTAAACAATGTTTGTGCATGCTATCAATTATAGAAGCCACATACAACCAAAATGAACACTTAATTCACCATTCTGGATAAAATTATCCTTGATTGTAAATTCATGGATGTTTACAGTATGCAGTACACATAAATCTATTTTTGTTCTCAATTACTTTGTTTCAGCTCTTCTATTTCATAGTACGCTCTACAACTGTACATTAAAAAAAGCTGCACTAAGTTAAGATTTTGAAACCAGGATATGAATTGCAGTTGTTTAATTAAATGTTTTTCACTTTATATATCATATGACATGAGAATTAGATTGTTTGCTAAGTGTACATTGTGCGTTTTTATGTTCCTCAACCATCACGTCATGGACCACTGATCAGTTGCCAACAGTCTGCAATTACATAGCTAGACACAGGCACTCGCTTTCCAGTGCGACCTGAGCAGGAGCATCTACAGCCACACAGAGGGGGTTTATGGGTTTTCATCTGCATCTACAGCTACACAGAGTGGGTTCACTGGTGTGAAGCCATTGATCCATGGGTGACCCACAGCTAAAGCTCAGTATAGGTGAGAGGGTTGTTAACCAACCAAACACACTGCACCACAAAACCAAGCAAGACCCTAGCTAGCACAGTTTGCCATCTGATTCCTTAGACATTTCTGTACCCATGCAGCATACAGTTGAGCAGTGCTACATAACCTGTTCTGGATTACCCTATTAGCACAGATCCACTTAACCCCTCCCTTCACTTATTGCCTGCCTTTTCCATTTCTGTTAAGCCTTGTTCAAGTTATTCCTGCTAGAGCTCCTCCTTAAGTCTCCACCTTCCTAAACTGGGAGTATTTGTAAGCCATTCAGCATCATTATTAGTGCAACACCGAAAGGGCCCCAACTACGCCGGCAGGAATAACTATTTTTTCCTCATTCTGGGATTTTTCTTCCCTGTCTTACAGTATTTACATGTATTTTAGCACTTTTTCACCTTACTGGGACACTGAAGTCCTGCAGGCAGACTTGAGCCTACCGAAGGCACTCCAGTCTCTAAGGCAGTGTAGCCTCTGGGGATTTATACTATCCATTTATGGCTGCCCTTATGACACTTTAGGTGACTCTGTTACAGTTTAAGCTGATTGGTAACGCCTGGGCTCAGTTATTCACAATTATCCTGTATTTTAAGTGTATCACTGCCATTTGTTATTCACCACTTATCTTTATGTATCTTTACCTGCTCATTTTAAAATATATTTAGTTTGCTTTATTAAATGGCCTGGTGCTTGTGTTCTTTAACATACCTGTATAACTGGGTACTAGGGTCCTTTTAGTGACTTCTCTGTGAAATTGTGTGTTTATGTACTCAGCCTGGTGTATCAGAAGGGCTGAGGTATTCGTGGCGGTCGAGGCTAGCAACAGAGGACCCATCTTAACTAGTATCTTCTAAGGGGTGGCTCTACAGATATTTAAGTCACAAAATAAATGATGGAAACTGAGTAGATGAGGAAGGTCCTCTTGCACCTTCTGACAATACCCCTGAAGGTGGCAACAAAGAGTGTAAGGGCACAGAGTGACACTTGTTTGCAAAGATTGCAGGCCGAACCAGAGCTGTGTTGCAGGCAGATTTGTACAGTTGGATCACAAAGCAGGATCTAGGCACAGGAACATCATGGTACCAAATCAGGAGGCAAAGACAGAGTTCAGAAAGCAGGTCACAACAGAGTGGCAAAAGTCCAGAGGCAGGATGGGAGGCAATTCGGGTCATATACAATTAGGCAGAATCAGTAGGTTGGGTCTCAGGTAAACAAGAACAAACTGAAGATCACTCAGCAACTTGCTTATGTAATGATTCCGTTTATATAGGCCACTGAGCAGCAATACCAGTGCTGAGCACATACTCTAACATGTGTGTCTACTCACTAATGTGTATACAACATTGATCTTATGCGCAAAGGTATGGGCAGCATTATGAGCATGCACATATGCCCACGGTGGTTTCCATCTACTGACAACAATCTGACCTTCCTTACATAAATATTTTGCTAACAAAAACTTTGAAGAAAATGCAGTCCATGTTTTCTAAAGAAGAGTGGTCATGCAATTGATCTTGAAAATGCTTATCAATACCTTTTTATTTACTCATCAGCAATTGCTTTATGAGCTAAAAGAAGCCATACATGGATACTTCTGAGATAATTCAATGAGAGGTTCAGTTGACCCCCTCTGACCTGCATTTAACTTGCTTTAAGTGTTTTTTGCATTCCCATAGACTTATATAGGAATGGAAAACCTATTTGGATCAAACAAACCTATCTACACAAACCCCAATATTGCTGATGCTTGCATGCTCTCTGCCTTTCACTTCTCACACATGCTTGTGATGGGCTGCATTGCAAGCCTATAAGAATGGGTGTGAAGTGGGCAAGCTTCAACTTACCTGGGATTCAAGCATAACCACAAGGGATTAAGAAGCTGTTGCAGGTATATTTTATTCCCAACAGCAATACGTTTTGGACATGACAGCTTTGCTTTAAGTTTACTAGATGGAAACACGTACATAATATTTTGGTTTAAAAGTTAAAAGAGAAGTATAGGATTTTTTTATCCCATAATCATACTTACCTTGGTGGATGCAGCAGAAGTCCGATGCTGCATCTGTCCCCCGTCGCCTTTGCACTGAGAACCAAGCCACCGAACAATGCCGATGGCTCGGTTCTTACAGAGCCCTGAGCAGAGAGCTGCTGCCTGTCAGTCAGCAGCTCTCCCCTCTGCTCCTCCATCCTCTGAGAGGCTGAGATGCCTATCAGTCCAGGCACCTGGCGAATCCAGACTTCCAGAGTCAGGATGACGCCGTGCCTGGACTGGTCTTGGTGACGTCTGCAGAGAGCAGACTTCAGACCGCTCTTTGCCTAAAATTGGTCACAGAAGTGCAAAACGAATTGCACTCCTGTGACCCATAGGAGAAGCCCAGCCAAATGAGCTCAGGTTGGACTTCTCTTTTAGGTTCACCTTTGTAAAAAAAAAAAAAAATGCACATCTTTTTACAGGAAAAAAATGTGCATTTATTATTTTTTTTACTAGGAGCCTGCAAAGCATTTCACCCGCACTCAGCAGATCACGAGCGCAATGCAGGGCTCTTGAAGAATGTCAGTCATTCCTCGTATGAGGAGGCAGTTACCCACTGATTGGAAGCATCAATAAACTACCAATAGTGCTCAAAAGTGCAAAGGCTGACGGTACTTGTAGTTCTCACATTGACAGGGATCAGAGTTCTTTTCAAATTGTGAGCGCGAGTGCGGGGAGCAGATCCCCCGCTCACTGTCACAACCGGGGATTGGAGGGGTGCCGGGGCTGCTGCAACAGTAACATGTTACATGTTACACCCTAAATATGGGTTATAAGGGGGCAGGGGATGTGACGTGCTAAGGACTGGGGGCGGGGCCTGGTGGTGGGGCGGTGGACGAAGGAGGCATGAACGGGATGGCGGCTTAGAAGGCCCGGGGTGAGAGCCCGTGGCTGGCCAGATAACCTTCCTCCAAGGCGGCGGGCGGGTCCGTTCAACAGCTGGCTCTGGAGAGTGAAAGAAGAGGCTATACGGGAGCCACGGATTGGTGCCGGTTATAGTACAACCTGCGGAGGTCCGGCGGAGTGGCGGTTTTCGCCGCCACAGCGTCCCCTAGCTCCCTCCCCTCGTCTTGGCTCTCCGACGGTGCTCCGTCCTGTCTTCCCCAGCCCTGCAGCTGTGCTGTGCTCGATCGTGGAAAGTAGACGAGCAGTGTGCCAGCAAACAAGGACGATACGGTCCAGACAAACAGAAGAAGATCAGGAGGCGCAGGGACCCCCCCCTTTCTCTCAAAGTAGTGCCGGCTCTGACAAGGGGCAAAGAAGCCCACACCGAAACCCAGGACTCCCCCCCATGAGGCCCTCTGGATCCAGGTAGGATCAGCCTGGCTGAATACATTCCACTTGAACTGTGTTGTATGCCTGTGATAACTAACTGCAGAGGAAAATCTAATAGAACAGGTGGCATGAAGGACTGAAGGGGATTTTGTGGTTCCATATTGCCAATAAATCAGGAGTGGATAATAACTGTCAAGGGTGAGCGGTGACCAATGTTTGTTCCCTGATCTTGACATGTCAAGTCACCGGCTAAGTGATTTGTTGTAACAAAAAAAAGGCTGTATCTAAACATAAAGGGGCCCAGGGGGGGATGGCCAACACAGGGACCCTATCTGAAGTAGAACTAGATCTCAGTATGGAGACCGACCCGGTAGGAGAAGCTCTCCCCACTAAAGCGGAGATTCAAGATATGTTTTTGAAGCTGGAAAAAGCAATTAAGGCAGAAATTCTTAATGTAAGGACAGACATGGGCCACCTCCTTAAGAGAGTGGAGGAAGTGGAGAAGGTGGTGTAACAGCAGGGAGAAGAAATCTCTACGTTAGAGAACCAAGTAAAAACACTACAGAGGGGACAACGCGAGTTGTTGCACAAATTGGAAGAACAAGAAAATCAAAATAGGCGACAAAACCTAAGAATCAGATCCCTACCAGAGCAGAGAGGAGAAGACCTGACCATAGTAATAAAATAAATTTTTAATCCTCTTTTGGGAAGAAATCCAGAGTGTGAGTTAAAAATTGACGGGGTCCACAGGATAAGAAAACCCCCAAATGCGAGAGAAGAGGCGCCTAGGGATGTCATAGTGAAGTTCCACCAATTTGAGGACAGATTCATAACGCACAGAGCCCCTTGGGTAAACAACAGGTCTTAAGTGAGGCTCAAGGACCAGGTTAAATGAATATTAATTGTCTGACATACAATGTTAAAGGGTTAAATTCCCCAAATAAGAGGCATAAGGTGCTGAGAGAGCTGCATCATTATGGGGCAGACGTGGTTTTTCTGCAGGAAACCCATCTAGTGTGGGAAGCAAGTATAAAGCTTTATTCCAGGCATTTTCCAAAATGGATATACAGCGACTCCCCTATGAAACGGGCAAAAGGGGTGGCAATAGGTTTCTCGAAAGGATTGAACTGTGTTCTAATAGACAGGAAGACAGATCCAGAAGGGCGCTTTTTTTTTTTAAAGATTAGAATCGGAGAGAAGACCCTCACCCTAGCCAATGTTTATTGCCCGAATAGGGATCCGACCAAATATCTTTCCCAGGTACTAAATAGTCTCATGGAGTTCAGGGACGGGGAGTTGATATTGGCAGGAGACTTTAATTTTAGCTTGGACCCATCCTTGGATAGTTCTTCAAATGCACAGGGGATGAGTAAAAGTCTCTTGAGAAGAATAGGGAAAAAACTACATGACTGTCAGTTGGTTGATGTGTGGAGGGTTCAACATGCAAGGGTTAGAGATTATACTTTCTTCTCCCCCGTGCATGGGACTTATTCGAGATTGGACTATCTGATGGTGAATCATAGCTTGTTGGATGCTGTTGAAGAGACTAGGATTGCGATCAGAACATTGTCAGACCATGCCCCAGCCATGATGAAAGTGAGATTAAAAGGAGTACAAAAACCCCCATTTACATGGCGCCTAAATGAAAACTTAATTAGAGATGTTAAGATTGTTGAAAAAATTCAGCAGGAAATAGATTCGTTTTTTCTAATAAATGATACGGGTGAGATATCGGGGGCTACTGTTTGGGAAGCCTTTAAGGCATATATAAGAGGGGTTCTGATTTCTATCGGGGTAGGATTGAAAAAAGAAAGAGCAAAAAAAAAGGAAATACTCATGACAGAAATATTCAAGTTAGAGCAGATACATAAAGCCCATAGAGGATCAGATAGGACCACATTGCAGCAGCTGACTATTAAAAGAGATGAATTAAGAGATTTAATGGAGGAGGAGACGAACCAAATCATGAATGGACATCTCAGAGATAAATTTAGATGGGGAAACAAAGTAGGTAAACATTTGGCAAAAATCCTGAAGAAAAAACAAGATATAAATTTCATCGACAGGATCCAAAACAAAAAAGGGGATCTGAGGTTCTCATCGAGAGAAATTGGTGAGGAATTTAGACAGTATTTTACATCTTTATACTCTGTCGACACAAAAGGAGGTGGTAGAGGGGAAAAGTAAAGGGTGGAGGACTTTTTAAAAGAGGCAGGGCTTAATAAACTGGCTGAAAAGGACACAAAAGAACTTGATAACCCCATAACGGAAGAAGAAATCCACCTGGCCCTAAAATCTTCTCCCACCGGGAGAAGCCCCGGTCCAGATGGTTTCACGTCCGGTTTCCTCAAAATATTTGGGGACTCTCTGGTTCCGAGGCTGTGTCAGCTTTGGAACGAGCTAGGGACACAGGGAGCGCTGAGTGAGGGAGCTCTGTTGGCCGCTGTGACCTTAATTCCTAGGGAGGGCAAGGATCTCACCCTATGTTCTAGTTATAGGCCTATAGCGCTTATAAACGCAGACATTAAATTATATGCGAAGGTGCTTGCAACACGGTTTAAGGAGAAAATGGCGTACCTGGTCCATCCGGACCAGGTGGGTTTTGTCCCAGGGAGGGAGGGCAGAGACAATGGGGTGCGGTCCTTGCTTATCGCAGAAGCCATCAAGAGCATCGGAACCCCAGGTCTATTTCTGTCTATAGATGCCGAGAAGGCCTTTGACAGAGTAGACTGGGGTTTCATGATTAAAATGCTAGAAGCATTGGGAGTCAGAGAAAATAATGATAAAATGGATTAAAATTCTATATAACCACCCCTCAGCCTTTGTAAAAGTCAACAATGTAGCCTCAGCTCAGTTTGAAATGAAAAACGGGACCAGGCAAGGTTGCCCGCTCTCCCCCCTTCTATTCGTCCTAACCTTAGAGCCCCTGTTAGCTGCTATACGAAAAAACCCGGATATTAGAGGTTGTACAGTGGGGAAGGAGGAACATAAATTGGCAGCTTATGCCGACGACATCCTTCTCTACATTACGAACCCTAGGATCTCGATCCCCAATTTATTGTCTATAGTGAAGAAGTACGGAGAGCTCTCAAACTACAAAGTTAATTTGGGAAAATCTGAAGCACTAAACATTAACATCGATAGTAAGGAAGAGGCGTGGATTAGGGAGACTTTTCACTTTCCAGTGAGAGATAATATTCAATACTTGGGGGTCAAGTTATCTAATTCAGTAAAGAAGATCTACGCATTAAACTTTAACCCTCTATTGGACGAAATTGGAGCAGAAACAAAAAGGATGGTTCATCGTCCGATCTCATGGATTGGACGAATTAATTCAGTTAAAATGGTGTTGGCTCCAAAAGTGTTTTATAAGATGCAGATGCTTCCAATCCCATTGCCTCAAATCTATTTAAAAAAATTAACACAAATAATAAATGAGTTTGTGTGGAATAATAAGAAACCTAGGGTAGCACATAAGGAGTTATGTAGAGAAAAAGCACAGGGGAGCTTGGCTATGCCAGATTTAAAAAAATATTGTAACGCAATAGCAATTGCACGGGCAGTAGATTGGGTTAAGGGGGGGTATAATAAAAGATGGGTTAATTTGGAAATGGGTTTAAGTAGTGCACGTTTGAAATATTTGTTATGGAATTCACCACGGTTCAGAAAGTTAGGACCAGAGACTCACTTCATTACACAACACACTTTTAAAATCTGGGACCTGATGCACATAAATAATAGTTGGGAATATAATTCACCACTGATTTATTTAAAAAATAATGAGATGTTTCCCCCGGGGATGGAGGAAGTAGGAGGAAACTGGATCATAAATAACGAAACACAATTAAAAGATATTATGAAGAAAGGGAAAATTTGCACTTTTCAGCACTTAGTCACACAAAGAGATTTAATGAAAATAAATGGCTGGCAGTACTTACAGCTCTCTCATTTTGTAGAAAGTCTCCCCGGGGGCGTAAGAGAGGAAAAAGACCTCAGACCAATAGAGAAAATATTCTGCAGCGACAAGTCTGGGGGATATGTCTCTGCGATATATAAAATGTTGTTAAACAGTGGAGAGATGGAAGTGCCGCCTTTCATTAAAAAATGGAAGAGGGATCTGGGGGTATCTCTAGAGGAAAACATAGTGGGAAACATTTTGAAGGCAACACATAGATATAAAACATTTTGACAGAAACAAACTATAAGTGTTTATCCAGATGGTACGCAACTCCGGAGAAAATTAACAAATTCCAACCAGATAGGTCCCCGAACTGTTGGAGGGGGTGTAGGTTGTTGGGGACTATGGCCCACCTTTGGTGGAGTTGTCCGGTTGTTAAAAAGTACTGGCTGAAAGTAATCCAAACTATAGAGGAGATTACGGGTAAATTAATTCCTTATGACCCTTGGGTATGCTTGTTTCACAGTTCTGAGGGTGGAAATCGAGAGTATAACGGGTCCATTATCCCTGTGCTGTTGAATGCAGCAAAAAGTGAAATCTCTAAGAAATGGCAGAAGGTTGAAGGCCCTAAGATCAATGATTGGTTCCTAAGAGTGCAGGAAATATATAATTTAGAGAAAAGGGAGATAGATACGTCAAAGGGGGAGCATGAGACAGTGGGAGGTAGATGGGCAAGCTGGGTGGCCTTTAAGAAGTCTGCGAGGTATGCGGAGAAGAGGCTGAGTCAATGTTGATATCAACGGGGAAGGCAGGCGAAAGTGCCTGTTTGGAAATATAAGTGAAGAGTCTGCGGGGGGGGGATGGGGGGGTGTTGGTCTGGGGGGGAGGAGGGGGGTTTATAGGGGATAAGAGGGGAGGTATTACTGTATAGGAGTATGATAAATGCTATTTTTTGTATGGATATAAATAATCTACATAAATATTAAAAAATAAATAAATAAATAAATATGGGTTACGAAACTCTTAGTCAACTTGCAAAGCCTCACAAATATCTGTTGAACCTGCCAATGAAGTCCACTTCACAAAGCTTCCAGTGGCTGGGTGACAACACTGCTGCACTGCTCATATATGTCGAGTAGGGATGGGCCGAACACCCCCCCTGTTCGGTTCGCACCAGAACATGCGAACAAGCAAAAAATTAGTTAGAACACGCGAACACCATTAAATGGCCCTTCAGGTCTGGTATGGATATTAAGGGGAACCCCGCGCCAAAATTTTTAAAAAAATGGCCTGGGGGTCCCCCTCAAAATCTATACCAGACTTGAAGGGTCTTTTATGGGTTTTAAGGGGAACCCCGAGCCAAATTTTTTTTTAAAAATGGAGTGGGGTCCCTGAACCGTACCAGGCCACATGCCACATGCCCCCCAAAGCACCCTGTCCCCATGTTGATGGGGAGAAGGGCCTCATCCCCACAACCCTTGCCCAGTGGTTGTGGGGGTCTGTGGGCGGGGGGCTTATCGAAATCTGGAAGCCCCCTTTAACAAGGGGACCCCCAGATCCCGCCCCCCCCGTGTGAATTGGTAATGGGGTACAACTGTAACCCTACGATTTCACAAAAAAAGTGTCAAAATGTTAAAAAAAGACAATAGACGGTTTTTGACAATTCCTTTATTAATGTCTTCTTCTTTCCCCACTTCTTCTTCCATCTTCTTCTGGTCTTCCTTCGGTGTTCTTCTTCTTCCTCTATCTTGTTCTTCCCCCGCTTCTTCCTCTATCTTCCTCCGCTTCTTCCTCTGGTCTTCTCATCCGGCATCTTCCTCCGGTCTTCTTCTTCTCCGCTTCATCCTCTGGACGATCCGCCTCAGTGGGAGTCTCCCACTGTGTGACGCTTCTGTTCCGGTGACAGCTCTTATATAACAGAGGGTGGGCCACCCGGTTCACATAAACGGGTGACCCCGCCCCCCTCTGACATCACGTGAAAGCCATAGGGAAGTCCCCGTGTGTCAGAGGGGGGCGGGGTCACCGAGTGGCCCCGCCCTCCATTATATAAGAGCTGTCACCTGAACAGAAGCGTCACACAGTGGAAGACTCTCACTGAGGCGGATCGTCCGGAGGATGAAGCGGAGAAGAAGAAGACCGGAGGAAGATGCCAGATGAGAAGACCGGAGGAAGAAGCGGAGGAAGATAGCGGAAGAAGTGGGGGAAGAACAAGATAGAGGAAGAAGCGGAGAAAGAAGACGACATTAATAAAGGAATTGTCAAAAACCGTCTATTGTCTTTTTTAACCACATGCCGACCAGGCCATAGCCGAAAGACGGCTACAGCGTGGTCGGCTTATCCTGGGAGGGTGTCCATGGACGTCCTCCCAGAATCCTGCTCTCGCACGCCCCCTGGGGCGCGCACCCAAGAACTTCGCGGCCGTTTACCATGTGATCGCTCTGTCAAATGACGGAGCGATCACATGTAAACAAACCGGCGTCATGTCATGATGCCGGTTCCTCCCTCCCCTCTGTGTACCGATCGGTACAGAGGGGGAGGAGAGGGGGAGGGCATCATGACATGACGCCGGTTTGTTTACATGTGATCGCTCCGTCATTTGACAGAGCGATCACATGGTAAACGGCCGCATTGTGGGCTGCATCTGTAGTGCCCACAACGCTGCTCTGTGACAAATACAGTCACATCCAGCCATACATCCATCCATGCTCAGCCATCCCTCCATACTATAATACCCTGCACTACTCCGTAACACCCCACAATACTCTGCAATACCCCACAATACCCCACAATACTCTGCAATACCCCACAATACTCTGCACTACTCTGCAACACCCTGCAACACCCCGCAATACTCTGCACTACTCCACAACACCCCGCAATACTCTGCAATACTCTGCACTACTCTGCAACACCCTGCAACACCCCGCAATACTCTGCACTACTCCGCAACACCCCGCAATACTCTGCAATACTCTGCACTACTCTGCAACACCCCGCAATACTCTGCAATACTCTGCACTACTCCGCAACACCCCGCAATACTCTGCAATACTCTGCACTACTCTGCAACACCCCGCAATACTCTGCAACACCCCGCAATACTCTGCAATACTCCACAATACTCTGCAATACCCCACAATACTCTGCACTACTCCGCAACACCCCGCAATACTCTGCAATACTCCACAATACTCTGCAATACTCCACAATACTCTGCAATACCCCACAATACTCTGCACTACTCCGCAACACCCCACAATACTCTGCACTACTCCGCAACGCCCTGCAACACCCTGCAATACTCTGCACTACTCCGCAACACCCCGCAATAATCTGCAACACCATGCAATACTCTGCAATACTCCGCAATACTCCGCAACACACCGCAATACTCTGCAATACCCCGCAATACCCTGCAATACTCTGCAATACCCTGCACTACCCTGCACAACTCTGCAATACCCAGTCATACCCAATCATACTCTGCAATACCCAGCCATACTCTGCAATATCCAGCCATACCCAGTCATACTCGGCGATACCCTACCATACTCAGCCATACCCAGCCATGCGCAGCCATACCCAGCCATGCGCAGCCATACCCAGCCATACCCAGCCATGCGCAGCCATGCTCAGCCATGCTCAGCCATACTCGGCTATACTCTGTCATACTCGGCTGTACTCGGCCTCTGTATGTGGCCAGGCTGTGGAAGTCTCATACATGTGATATCGCCGTACTCAGGAGGGGTAGGAGAATGTATTTTGGGGTGTCATTTTTGGTATGTACATGTTATGTGTTAGAAATATTGTATAAATGGACAACTTTGTGTTAAAAAAAAGTGTGTTACAGGGCAGGAGGCGGAGCCTAGCAGAGCAGACATGCATTGTTAGAGCTCCACACCGCTGAGGAGAGAAGAGAAGGACAAAGCGGAGCCTGCAGGCTCAAAAGGTATCCATTTGAACCTTTTTGCCCCAGGGAACAAACTGTGAAAGTTTGGGCAGGAAATATGGTACTGGGAGGAAGCCGTGGCAGAAATAAAAATCACCTCACAAAGAGCTCACAGGCACTCACTGCAGCTGAAGCAGCTCCAGTCACCTCACAAGATACAGCATCAGGGCGCTCTCACAGACAGAAAATGTCACAGCAAGACTCTCCATTTGAGTCAGATACAGAACAAATCCTCTCACAAACTTCTCCACAAGCCTCCTCAGTATCCCCAGTAATATTATTACAATTTGAAAAGATGCTTCATAAGGCTTTAAAACAAACCTCAGACCAAATAACAAAAAGCCTAACCAAAGAAATAAGAGAGCTGGGAAACCGCACCGCAGCCTTAGAAATAAAAATGGATGAAATTGAAATTACAACCCAAGAAAATATAACAGAATTGGAACAATTAAAAAAAGAGAATTTAATACTTCAAACTAAGCTCGAAGATTACGAAAATAGAGCCAGACGTTCAAACTTGCGCATAAGGGGAATACCTGAAACTGTGACAGACCTGCAATCTACTATTACTGCTCTATTACAAGAACTAAAGCCAGATATCCCTATTGAACGTTTAGAACTGGACAGAGTACACAGAGCCCTCACAGCCAAAAAGAAAGATGGACCCCCACGTGATATAATCACAAAATTTCATTATTACAGAACAAAAGAACAAATACTAATTGCTGCAAGAGAAAAAAAGGAACTTAATGTTCAAGGACACAATTATCAAATTTTTGCTGACCTATCCCAACTTACTATTACTAAAAGACGATCCATGAAACCCCAACTAATGGAACTGCAACGCCACAACATTATGTATCAATGGGGCTTCCCCTTTTCAGTCAGATTTAACTACCAAGGTACAATTTACAGAAGCAGATCAGCAGATGAACTACAACAAACCCTTTTAAAATTAAATCTGACAGAACCCACAAGCAGCAACACTCCCACACGCAGAAGAATGGCATCATCTTCACCTTCAGGCAGCACCCAGAAAATTTCAGAACAAAATGGGAATCATCATTCTCACAAAAGAGGCCGTTATGCCACATCATCCATGGACCAAGAAGATTCAATGGACTGACATCCTAATTCCTGATATCTCTTCATTTATTATACTAAGAGATGGTTCTCTATAAAAAACCTATATTTATAACTGAATGTAACTGCATTCTGATAGTCACACACTGTGTGGTATCATGTTACATTCCAGTTATATTTCTTATTACTTCTGATTCATATAGCCTTAGAATATATAAGTGAAATAAGGAAATTCTTGTTCAGTTATATATTATCAAGTAATAACAATAGATTTATTACTTTTTAGGACAAATATATTCAATAATCCAGAAGTAATGGAAGCTTTTTCTTTCTTTTCTTAAAACAAATATATTATTACCTAACTAGTTCCTAGAATTATGTTTTTGTTTATTCTAATCTGAAGCAATACAACCTCAATTTTATGAGTTAAAATATCTAAACAGTTACATATGAATAAAATATGTAATTGTTTACTCTAAAAGGGTTAAAATCCCAAAATAATTCAAACTATCTTCATCAATACCAAAGTTATTAACAGTACCTTTCTAACTGAATTATTTAGCCTAGGGCAAGACTAACCATATACAACCACCCTGGAATAAATAATTTAAACAAAAACTATATTCTGCACTCCAATTAATGAAACATCATTTTGATGTCTTTTGACATAGCACTTCTCTCCTGTAAGCGGAAGATCCGTGTACCCCCATTAGCCCTCCTCATTCTCCCAACCATATTATGTGGGAGTGTGACGAAGGCACTTATTCCCCTGAGAGAGATATTTATTCTCTTTCACGGGTAAATTGTGATTACTTGCAAAAAATAATTTATACAATGTATCATCTAATCTCATATGTTTTTTGTTTACTCTTTACTCCAGAATTCACTGGTTTCTTTTCTATCTATTCATCTCTTCAGTCCACACAGGTTGATCTGCGCAGTCAGCTCTGCATAACAAAAAGTAAGTCAAAACTATTTGATCTATTGCCATGGCACCACTGAATATACTTTCCCTGAATGTTCAGGGAATAAATGTCCCTCAAAAAAGGACCAAAGCCTTCCGTACTTTCCATAACAAGAAGGCTCACATAGTATGCCTCCAAGAAACACACTTCACCAAAGATTCTACTCCAAAATATATTTCTCCTTTTTATCAACAAATTTACATGGCTTCTGCCTGTACCAAGCAAAGGGGAACTCTAATTGCATTTCACCGATCCACACCATTCACCTTATCATCAGAAATTAAAGACCCAGAAGGTAGATACCTGATACTCATGGGTTATATAATGAATACAGCAATCACAGTGATTTCCTACTATGCTCCTAACAAACAACCTACACCATTCCTCTCACATATATTACAAGTAATTAATACACACAAAATAGGAACAGTGATAATGTGTGGGGATTCGAACCAGGTCCTCCTCCCATTTCTAGATAAATCACCTTTTACACCATCCAAAATAACCTCTAGATTACCTTTTTCTCAACTTCTTTCCAAATACAATCTGGTAGATTCATGGAGAGAAAGTAACCCAATGAAAAAGAAATTCACTTATTTCTCGCACCCTCATCAAACCTTCACCAGAATAGATCATATTTTTCTAACAATAGGAATGATACCAGAAATTATTGCATCAGATATAATTCCGATTCCGTGGTCTGACCATAATGCAGTATACACTACTATAGCCTCAGCCATACCAAAAGCGCATGACCCAACGTGGTACTTACCGAACATAATGCTCAAACACCCACTACATCAGATGGCCATTGAACAAGCTTTAAAGGAATACATATCAATTAATAATACAACAGACATTTCCCCAATAACACTGTGGGAAGCTCATAAGCCTGTCTTGCGTGGTACAATACAAAGACAAATGGCACTATTTAAACGGGAACGCAAAAATCTAGCAAAAAAACTAGAACTCAATTTTAATGCAGCCTACATATCATTTCAAGATAATCCATCTCAGAGTACAAAATCTCATCTGGAAAAATCTAGATTGGAATACGATCTATTTCTCACTGAGTCAGTTGATAAATCCCTCAAACGCTCCAAACACAATTTCTACATGAATACAAACAAACCAGGTACATATTTGGCTCGGGCATTAAATTCAACTAACAAATCTTTCAAACCAATACGTTTGAAATTATCAAAAAATGTTTACACTTGTAATCCAGTTAAAATAGTCCATAAATTTCACTCACATCTCACAACTTTATACAAGACAAGCAATGAATTTAATCCTACAGAGGCTGAATCCTTCTTCTCAAAAATAACCTTACCTGAGTTATCTCAGAATCAAAAAAGCAGTTTGGATGAGCCTATAACTATAGATGAAGTTGCTAATGCCATAAAAGACCTAAAACTTAACAAAAGACCAGGCCCAGACGGCTACTCGGCTTTATACTATTAAACATTCTCAGAAATACTCTCTCCCATTCTCACTGAAACTTTTAACAAACTTCTAGATGGACATTCTTTTCGGCAAGAAACACTAATGGCAATTGTTTGTATGATCCCAAAACCCCTTTCTGATGATACTTCCTGTGTGAATTATCGGCCTATCTCTCTGTTAAACCTCGATATTAAATTATTAGCAAAAATAATAGCAAAACGCCTCAATAGCATTATAGGAAAATTAATACATAGAGATCAAGTAGGCTTCATGCCAAATAGACAGGCAGGCGATAATATACGCAGGGCAGTGTTATTGGCACATATTGCTAAAAACCGGAAAATCCCTTTATGTTTTCTATCTCTCGATATTAAGAGGGCATTTGACACAGTATCCTGGCAATATATGCAATATTCATTACAAAAATGGGGTTTTGGACCCCACTTTTTAACATGGATCAAAGCATTATATAATAAACCCAAAATAAAATATGCTGGATACAAATCTGAAGCCTTTAATATCGAAAGAGGTACCCGACAGGGTTGCCCATTATCTCCCTTATTATTTGCCCTTATACTCGAACCCATGGCCCAATACATCAGAACAAACCAAACTATAACTGGCATTGAAGTAGGAGGTATTACACACAAATTATGTATATTTGCAGACGATATATTACTTTTTCTATCATCACCACAGGTCTCTGGTCCTAACTTAATACCAGCTCTTGATGGATTTGCAGCCCTATCCGGCCTTATGATTAATCCTAAGAAATGCCTAGTGCTTAATATTTCACTCACAAACATGGAATTGATCCCGGCTAGGGCTGCACTCCCATTCACATGGGCAGAAAAATCAATCCCATATCTTGGAATTCATTTAACAGCATCTCATTCTGACTTATTCTCAACCAATTATCCTCCTGTATTAAGACAGATCACAAATCTAATAAAACAATGGTCGCAACTTCCTTTATCCTGGATAGGGAAGATTAATGCAATCAAAATGACTATTCTACCCAAATTGCTTTATCTATTCAGAGTCCTCCCTATTCCAATTCCTTCCTATTTTTTGAGAATAGTACAAAAAAGAGCAACTTCGTTTATATGGGGCTCTTCTAAACTACGGATACCTATACACACACTACATCTTCCCAAAAATAAAGGAGGCCTGGGATACCCTAATTTTACTAACTACTACAGAGCAGCACATTTGGCCAGTCTGTCCAAATACCATGCAAAACAGGAAATCCCATTATGGGTATTTATAGAGGCTTCAGAAAATGACCCTCTATTAATATCAAATTTATTATGGCTTGATCCTAAAGACCGCTTTAAAATTCATAATCCCATAACTAAACACTTCTTATCTCTCTGGGATAAACTAAAAACCAAATATCAGTTACAATCTCCACACAATCCTCTCCTTTCTTTTATCAGAAATCCGGCCTTTTATCCGGCATGGATCTACCCAAATTCTTTTAAAGCTTGGACAACATCAGGCATTCAGACACTAAATGACTTCATAGCATCTAAATCATTCCTTTCATTCCCATCGCTTAGAGAAAAATATGATCTACCAAACTCTGAGATATTCAGATATCTCCAAATCAAAAATTTCTATACACCATTCCTAAAGGGGGATACACCATTATCCCAATTATCCATTTTTGAATCAATCTGTACAAAAGATCCATTTGCTAAAGGTACAATTTCATCACTTTATAATCAATTATATGGAGTAGCAAATCTTAATAGACCCTCTTACGTTCAGAGGTGGGAGGAGGACCTGGGACGAACTTTAGAAGACACGGACTGGTCTAACATATGGCTCACATCTAAGTCATCCTCACCCAACATCTTAGCACTGGAGACAAATTATAAAGTCCTAACTCGCTGGTACCTTGTACCCGCTAGAGTGGCAAAATATTCACCTAATACCTCAGCTCTTTGTTTTCGAGGATGCCCAGAAATAGGCACATATTTACACATATGGTGGACGTGCCCAGTAATCCAAACCTTCTGGAAGGAAGTCTTTGTGATTGCATCTAAAATATTTAAAAAAATAATACAACCAGATCCATATTTAACTTTACTTAATCTAAAACCGGAATGGTTAACACTCTCTCAATTCAAACTTATGATCCAACTAATAACGGCTGCAAAACAAACAGTGGCCAAGGCATGGAAATCTCCTACATTGGTACTAGCAGAAACAATTCACAGAATGAATAATACAATGTCCCATGCTAAGATGGTAGCCATCGATCAAAATCAAATTCCAAAATTTGAAAAACTTTGGCATCCTTGGATAAAACAACAGTTCCTGTCAAACTTCAATGACTCTGTCCTGTTGCCATGGTAACAGATTAAATGACTTACAGAGACACCCATTCTAAGGCTTCAAAGAGAACTAAAAAGAATAATAAACTGACGAGCGGGACAACCTTGTGGACCATACCTCTACCTTTCAACCCTTTTTCTTCTTTCTCTTTCCTTTTCTCCACCTTACGATTAAAGCTCATTATCAGAATTTATTTGACCTATATACACTCTACTTGTAAACAATATGTATAGTAGGTATAAATCATTTAAATACCTACAAAAGTAACTAAGGAAATTATATATATCTTTAATTTAGGTTTACGTGAACCCAATATTTAATATTTGAAATTTCATGATATTTACCTATATAAACCCTACTGTAAAACAATGAGCTTACTTTATAGATCCTTGTAAACTTACTTTATGTATCTTTATAACATTGTATACTCAATAAACTTCTTTTGACAAGGAAAAAAAAGTGTGTTTTAACCACTTCCTGCCCGCCGGCCATCATACGACATCCTTGACTTTTTGCGGGGATATCTGAATGATGCCTGCAGCTACAGGCATCATTCAGATATCAGCTTTTTCAGCCGGCGATTCCCTACACCATAGGAATGATCATAGTGGCTGTTCCACTGCTTGATCGTTCTTATGGGAGGCGAGAGGGGACCTCCCCCCCTTCCCGCCGCCCTCCGGTGCTTCTACCGACTCACCGCTACCATCGAAGCCAGGATCGTTTTTTTATTTTTTTTATTGCAGGCTTCCCAGCCTAGAGGTGAGATGTGGGGTCTTATTGACCCCATATCTCACTGTAAAGAGGACCTGTCATGCCATATTCCTATTACAAGGGATGTTTACATTCCTTGTAATAGGAATAAAAGTGATCAAAAAAATTTTTTGGGGAAAAAAGTGTCAAACTAAAATAAATAAAGTAAAGTGAACAATAAAAAGAAAAAACATTTTTTAAAGCACCCCTGTCCGTGTGCTCGCATGCATAAGCGAATGCACACTTAAGTCCCGCCCACATATGAAAACGGTGTTCAAACCACACATGTGAGGTATCGGTGCGAATGTAAGAGTAAGAGCAATAATTTTGGCCCTAGACCTCCTCTGTAACTCAAAATATGTAACCAGTAAAAATTTTAAAGCGTTGCCTATGGGGACTTTTAAGTAGTGAAGTTTGGCGCCATTCCACGAGCGTGTGCAATTTTGAAGGGTGACATGTTAGGTATCTATTTACTCGGTGTAACTTCATCTTTCACATTATGCAAAAACATTGGGCCAACTTTACTGTTTTGTTTTTTTTTAAGCACAATACCGTGCGAGATAAAAAGTTGCAACAACCACCATTGTATTCTCTAGGATCTTTGCTAAAAAAAAATATATAATGTTTTGGGGTTCTATGTAATTTTCTAGCAAATAAATGATGATTTTTACATGTAGGAAAGCAATGTCAGAATTGGCCTGGGTGCTCCAGAACGCCTGGAGGTGCTCCCCTGCATGTTGGGCCTCAAAATGTGGCCATGCTGTGTAAAAGTCTCACACATGTGGTATCGCCATACTCGGGAGTAATAGCAGAATGTGTTTTGGGGTGTAATTTGTGGTATGCATATGCGGTGTGTGAGAAATAACCTGCTAATATGACATTTTTGTGGAAAAAAAAAAAAGGAAAAAAAATCTTGATTTTGCAAAGAATTGTGGGAAAAAATGACAACTTCAAAAAACTCACCATGCCTCTTACTAAATACCTTGGAATGTCTTCTTTCCAAAAAGTGGTCATTTGGGGGGTATTTGTACTTTTCTGGCATGTTAGGGTCTCAAGAATATAGCTACCATAGCTTTTGGACTCTATAACTTTCACAAAGACCAAATAATATACACCGCTTTGTATTTATTTTTACCAAAGATATGTAGCAGTATAAATTGTGGCCAAAATTTATGAAGAAAAATTACTAATTTGCTAAATTTTATAACAGAAACAAAGAAAATTTCATTTTTTTACCGAATTTTCAGTCTTTTTTCTTTTATAGCGCAAAAAATCAAAAACCCAACGGTGATTAAATACCACCAAAAGAAAGCTCTATTTGTGTGAAAAAAGGACAAACATTTCATATGGGTACAGTGTTGCATGACTGAGTAATTGTCATTCAAAATGTGAGAGCACCGAAAGCTGAAAATTGGTCTGGTTAGGAAGTGCCCAGTTGTCAAGTGGTTAAACATTTTTGACACTTTTTTTGTGAAATGGTAGGGTTACATTTGTACCCCATTACCAATTCACATGGGGGGGCAGGATCTGGGGATCCCCTTGTTAAAGGGGGCTTCCAGATTTCAATAAGCTCCCCGCCCGCAGACCCCACAACCACTGGGCATAGGTTGTGGTGATAAGGCCCTTCTCCCCATCAACATGGGGACAAGGTGCTTTGTGGGGGCTACCCCAAAGCACCCTACCAATGTTGAGGGCATGTGGCCTGGTACGGTTCAGGAGGGGGGGTGCTCTCTCGTCCCCCTCTCTTTTCCTGCGGCCTGCCAGGTTGTGTGCTTGGATAAGGGTCTGGTATGGATTTTTGGGGGGATCCCATGCCATTTTTCAAAAAATGTTGGCACGGGGTTCCCCTTAAAATCCATACCAGACCTGAAGGGCCTAGTACGGAATTTGGGGGGACCCCCACGCATTTTTTTTTAAATTTTGGTTCAGAGTTCCCCTGTGGGGGAATCCCATGCCATTTTTATCAATGAACTTTTATGTGTTTTGCCGGGACAGACAATTCATTATAGCCACGAGTAGTTTTTTTTTTTTTTTCCAATAACATTTTTATTTTATTCTGTTATCAAAATTTACATTGCATAGTATACAACGGGTGAAGCATTAGAAAAATGCGATACATGGTATGAAACAGACAAGTGCAGGTACATATAGTGTTCTCCTTAGTGTGTTGCGAGAGGGTTATGGTTTCTAAGCTAGCATAGTTACAACAGCTTCTCAACATCACAAATTAAGGATAAACCTCTGATATCTAGTAACAAAAGTAACTTTTGTAATAAGAACAGGAGAAGAGGAAGAAAAAAGAAAAGGAAAAGAACAGGGAAAGAGAAGGAGTAAAGTCACCTGAGTGAGTCAATGATTCGTTTATAAAGAGTCCTCCCGGAGGTGCCACAGCTCCCAGACCCTATCGTGGGCTTCCAATCTGTCCTGCATCCTGGCCGTCATCCTCTCCATCAGTTCCACATCTTTAATCCTTGCATACAGTGCTTCTGAGGTGGGGGGGGTTTCTTTTTCCAATTCAATGCTATGAGGCATCGTGCTGCCGTTAGAATGTGGCGTACTAATTTTTTATTGGTTTTTGAAAGCTTTAATGGAGATAGGCCTAATAGGAAAAATTTAGGAGTCATAGGAAGTGATTTTCCTAGGAGATTGGTCAGTAACTGCTGAACTTTTCCCCAGAAGGTGACAATTTGGGGGCATCTCCAGCATCGATCTGAGCTGGTGGGGTAGATGGCATGGAGTACATCTGGGGTCATGTACCAGAAGAAAATTATTTTGTATGCGTTTTCTTTATATAGTGTGCAAATTGAACTTTTCGCTGCCTGAGACCATATCACCTGCCATTGTTCCGTGGAGAGTTCCTCCTTAAGGGCTTTCTCCCACTTAACCATATAGAGGTGTTTGCCTTGCGCCTCTGTTGAGTAGGAATTTAAGATTTTATAGATATCAGAGATCAGCCCCCTCTGAGTTAAACCTGTCATAACCAAGTTTTCAAAGGGGGTTAAGGAGGAAAATCGCAGGTCAGGCGCTATGGTCAGGGCATAGTGGCGAATCTGTAAATAACTGTAAAAAGCTTGGCGTGGTATATCATATTTAGTTTGGAGTTCGGAGAAGGTTAATAGCCTACGTGTTCTAGGATCTACTATGTTGCCGAAGTGGAACAAGTTTCGGGAGGACCATGGGAAGGACATCTGGTGTGTGAGGCTATCCGGCACTTTGGGGTTGCATATAAAGGAAGTTAACAGCGATTTTTCAGAGGAGAGACCATGTGGGGAGCGCAATGCTTTCCATGTTTTACGGAGTTGGGACATAGCTCCTAATAGACGTTCAGGGGGCACCTCCGCATCCGCACACCAGAGCAAGCTATTTGGGTGGGTTGGGGCCAGCCAGATCTTCTCAATTTCTGTCCACTTATTGTAGGACCACCAGGTGGACCACGAGATTATAGCTCTGAGTTGAGCAGCTTGGTAATATTTAATTAGATTCGGTAAAGCAAGGCCGCCATCAGACCGAGCTACCATAAGGACTGATTGGGGAATTCTATGCTTTTTATAATTCCAGACAAATTTAAGTAGATCTATCTGAAGTTTCCTGAGATGTTTGTATGGGACTGAGATGGGTAATGTTTGAAATAGATAGAGTAATTTCGGGAGGATCGTCATTTTAATGGATGCTATTCGCCCCAAGAGGGAGAGGTGATGTTTTTTCCATCTAAGGAGCATGGCTCTGATAGAGTGAAATAGGGGGGGGGAAATTTTCCTGATAAAGAGTAGCGAATGTTGGAGTAATGCGGATTCCTAGATATTTTAAAGATATAGTTTTCCAGTGATATGGGAAGTTGGTCTGTAAGTGTGCGATTTCCGGTTCTTGGATATTTTTTGGGAGGGCTTCTGATTTGGATGCATTAATTTTATAGCCTGATAGGGCCCCATATTTATCAAGCTCGGCGTGGAGATTCGGGAGGGATATTCTAGGTTGTGTCATGGTCATAATGATATCATCAGCAAACAATGAGATTTTAAACTCCCTACCGCGAACTGGTATCCCGTGGATATCCGGGTTACCTCGGATGTGGGCTGCTAAAGGTTCCACGCATAGCGCAAACAGTAGGGGAGAAAGGGGGCACCCCTGCCGTGTACCGTTGTGTATTGAGAACGGGGCCGAAACGGCAAAGGGGGTTCTGACCTGTGCAGTGGGGTTGGAGTATAGGTGCTGTACCGCTCGCAGGAAAGGGCCCTTCATTCCTATGTGTTGTAGGGTGGCGAACAGGAAGGGCCAACCCAAACGGTCAAAGGCTTTTTCAGCGTCCAAGCTTAGAAGCAGAGACGCCGAGTCCTCCCTGTTCGCCACATCCACCAGGTCAATCACTTTCCTCGTGTTATCTCCCGCCTGTCTAAGCGGCACGAAGCCTACCTGGTCTTTATGTATGAGAGAGGGGAGAACTACATTCAGGCGGATTGAGAGTATTTTCGTGAAAATTTTTAGGTCGGAATTCAAAAGGGCAATGGGTCGATAATTGGCACATAGTACGGGGTCTTTGTCTGGCTTGGGAATCAGGGTAATAAATGATCTTTGCATATCAACTGGAACCGGAGTGTCCCTGAGAAAGGTGTTAAAAAGTCTGCTCATATGTGGGAGTAGGAGTGGAAGGAAAGTTTTATAGTATTCGTATGGTAGGCCGTCGGGACCTGGTGATTTACGGGATGGTAATGATTTGATCATAAGTTCTATTTCCTCCTCTGTAATGGGTGCGTTTAGGGCCTCTAAGTCTGTAGTTTGTAGGCGGGGGACACCACTTTGTTCTAGATAACGATGTAATCTAAGTGAGATCTCTGGGGTGGGGGGATTTTTCGGAATGTCCGGATTGTTATAGAGTTCGGTGTAGAAGTCTGCAAAGGCACGCGCAATATCTTTGGGGTGGGATAGTAGGCAGCCCTGTTTATTCTTAATTTGGCGAGGCGTTGTGTTAAGGGAGTCCTCCCGTAATTTTTTTGCCAGTAAGGAATGTGCCTTGTTCCCCCTATCATAGTACACCTGCTTTAACCGAAGCAAGGCTTTCTCCACTTGCCCCAGTGCAAAGTCCCTCAGGATCGTCCTAAGCTTAATAACCTTCCTGAGAAGGGATACGGTAGGGGATGTTTGAAGCTGCGTCTCTAGAACCTTCAGTTCCCTCTCAGTTCGTTGTTTCGTGGCTAATGCGTCTTTTTTCATGGCCGACGATAGGGCTATGCATCTACCCCTGATAACCGCCTTATGGGCCTCCCACAGCGTAGCAGGAGAGATGTCAGGGGTGTTGTTTTCCTTAAAGTAAAATTTCAGGGAAGAGGTTATTTCCGTGGTTGACTGGGGGTGTTGAAGGAGAAAAGTGTTTAGTCTCCAGTTACAGGGTCTAGGGTTGGGGGACTCCACATCTAATGCAAGAGTGATCGGGGCGTGGTCAGACCATGAGATCGGGAGCACCTTGGCCCCACGAACTATTCTAAGAGTAGAGTTGTTTACAAAAAAGTAGTCGATCCTGGTGTGGGTTTTATGGGGAGCTGAGTAAAAAGTGTACTGCCGATCCCCCGGGTGGAGGGCCCTCCAGGCATCAAAGAGAGCATGTTTTCTAAGGAGTTGGCGAAAAAGCTTCGAGTCTCTAAGGGCTCGAGCTGATGGTGCCCGGGGGTCCACCACAAGGCGGTCGGCGTTTGTGGAGTGGATTAAGTTGAAGTCACCCCCCACCACCAGGATCCCATGTTCCGAGCGAAAGAGACGTGTAAACATTTTAGATAGAAATCTGTGTTGTTTGACATTAGGTGCGTACAGTGCGCACAAGGTGATCTCCCGTGACTGCCACCGACCCCTAACGATAATATAGTGACCATGTGGGTCCCCATAGTGACTCTCATAAACAAATGGAGAGCCTTGCTTAATGAGTATGGCCACCCCTGCACGTTTATGTGGTCCTGAGGAAAGGTAGCTGTTTGGGAAGTGCCTGGATGCGAAAGCGAAGGTGCCCCCCCGTCAAAGTGTGTCTCTTGGACAAAAATAATATCCGCGCCAGATTGTTTAAATTCCTTCAGTGCCAGATGCCTCTTTTTATTGGACTTTAATCCATGGACATTTAATGAAAATATCCTAGCCATGGTCTCTAGTTGGGAGGGGGAGGGGGCTTGTGTTACCTGGGTTGAAGACGACGGCCATGGATCCTGGGACTGGAAGCGGGCAACCTCCGGCGAGGGATCTGGACCTAGTCCGTGGTCCATGTGGAAAGTCACTCAGGGGCAAGGGATAGTCAATGAGAGAAGAGGAGACTAGAGGAAAGGAACAAAGGTTAGTGTTATACAAAACAAGACAAAACCTAAAAGGTGTTTTCAGCTGACCTTGAAAGGTCGATGGACCTAGGTCAGTACGGTTACCCAAGGATCCGCCCAGCCCCGCTCCAGCAGAGGAGGCCAGACGGATGCAAGGGAGCCCTGGGTTGATCATATAACAGGATATTACCAAAACTATTGTGACGATCATCACTTAATTAGGGGAGGGGTTGGTGAGCCAAAGGAAAAATCACCTATACTCCCAAGCCTCAACGGAGACATGCCCATAGAGTAAAACAAAAGCAAACTTAAAAAATAAAAAAGACTGGGGCAAAAAATTGGGGACTGAGTGAACAAAGTGTCCAGGACAGATCTATCAGCCTAGTAGAATGGCTGAGCATCTATAAATTTGAGGATCCAAGAGAAAAAATTTTTTTGTGAGTTCATTTCAGCCATTTCTGGATTTGGAACTCTTGTGGGGTGTGCCTTCCTTCCGGGTGCGATTAGAGGAGGGAACCTTCTGCCACATTGTAGGCGGCGGGGGTGGGGTGGTTACTAAGTCCCAATCTGGGAGTTGAGGGGGGCTGATCCCCAAGACGTCAAAGAAATTGGTTAGATCTTCTGGATACCGTAGAACAGCGGATCTGCCTTGGTTCTTGGCTGTAAGGGTGAAGGGAAATCCCCATCGATAGGGGATATTTTCTTCTTGAAGGATACGTAGAAGAGGTTGCAAGAGTCTGCGCTTCTGTAGGGTTATCCAGGAGAGATCTGGAAACAGTTGCAGGTGTGCATCCTGGAAGGTTATTTTGCGTGTCAGGCGGGATTGACGCATAATGTCCTCCTTTAAGGGGTATGAGCTTATTCTGCAAATAATGTCCCTCGGTTTGGAAGTAAGATTCTTGGGGTGGAGGGCCCGGTGGGCTCTATCCATGTCGATACGATTGGTTAGGGGGTCCCCAAGTAGATTGTTAAATATGTGTTGTAATTTGTTGTGGATGTCTTCCGGACCGTCCGTCTCCGGAACCCCCCGCACCCGAATATTATTTCTGCGCCCCCTATTATCCAAGTCCTCAAGGTGGCGCTGCATTTCTCTTAGTTGGTTACGGTGGTCTGCTCCTTGGAGTTGAGTCCTATGGACTGCTAGTTTAGTTTCTTGGATTTCTTCTTCGGCCATTTCCACCCTGTCAGCTAGGTGTTTAAGGCCTGTTGGTAGTATCTGTATTTCTGAGCGACAAGTAGATTTTACATCTGCAATCAGCTGTTTGAAGTCATCTTTGGTGGGCATCGCCTGTAAATAGGAGTACCACTCATAGTGCAGTTTCACCCCGCGTGGTGGGTATGGGTTGTGGGGATGCAGTCCATACATTTCCCCAGGGCTGGCCCTGAGTGTGTAAGGGGGCCTCGGTCTCTTCCAGAGTGTGACGTTGGGGGGCATAGGCTGGGTCCCCTCGGTCTGAATTGGGGGGGCGTGCGGCCTGTTCTTTGGACGTACTCAGTGCTTGAGAGAATGAGAGTCTCTGCGTTTTAGGTGGGGGTGAACCAGGTGTGAGGGTTCTGAAGGCCGCCGCGGAGTCATCCGGTCCAGGTGAGGCATCGAATGCCGGGAATCTTGGGTCCGGCAAGGCCGGAAAGTCCGCTGATATGTCAGAAGATGATGGGGATCCCGGGGCATCCCCTGTCAGGCAGGGATCTGAGGCTGTCCGCAGCAGGCGCGGGAAGGCCTCCGAGCATTGAGTGTAGAGGGAAGGAGGGGGGTCAAACATGGCGGCTGGGGGGTCACGTGGCGAGGTCCCGGGATGGCCAGGGCTAATCGTGCTCACCGTTCCCAAAGGAGAGGAGATGCCTGTGACGTGTTGTGGGACTGATGTTGCGCCGACCGGGTCTCGGTGTGGGCTCGGGTCCGGCTGGGAGAGCTGCGTGGTGAGCTTGGAGCGGGCCGCCGCGGCCTCCGGCGCCATATTGGCTGTGCTCTAAGACGGGCTGTCGGTCTGCAAGAAGAAGGACCGGAGGTCCGATGACGAGCCGGGTGGTGGTTGTGATGACCCCCGTGCTTTAGTGGATCGGGGGGCCTTAGATCTGCCCATGTAGCTGTAGCGTAGCGTCCCCAAATCGATCTGTAGCTGCGGGCTTAGAGAGAGCAGACGGCTCAGGCGTCCATCTAGGTCGGCTTCCGGTCACGCCCCCCCACGAGTAGTTTTAAATGACTTTTTTTCCTTTAGAAATGTCATGTTGCTGTCAGACTGTTATAAACATGGGAAACATGCGCCCCTTTACAGGCATACTACAGACACCCCCCGGGTATGAAATTTAAAGCAATATTACCCTTTTATTGTTTCACTTTAAGCATTATTTAAATCACTGCTCCCGAAAAAACGACAGTTTTTAAAACTTTTTGCATTGATACATGTCCCCTGGGGCAGGACCCAGGTCCCCCCACTTTTTATGACAATAACTTGCATACTAACCTTTAAAATTTTAAAATTAGCACTTTCGATTTCTCCCATAGACTTTTAAATAGTGTTCCGGATTGCTTTCGAATTTGCCGCAAACACCCCAAATTGTTCGCTATTCTGCGAACGGGCGAACAGCCAATGTTCGATTCGAACTCATGTTCGACTCGAACATAAAGGCCATCCCTAATGTCGAGTAGTATTGCCACCTTAATGTAGGCTTTGCCCCTTGCATTACAGTATGGTGTAGGTGGGGTGGCTATCAGCATTATCAATGCTGACTCAAGAGTCTGTAGTTTGTCAGTAAGCACTTTGCTACATTTGCTACTGCCCACTGCTTTTTGAATGGGCAGCACTAACTTTGTTGCTCCCAGGTATCAAACTCATATTGTAGAATATTTGTTATTAAGCATCAATAAAAAACATACTACAGTAATGTGTACAATAAATACAAAACTAAATCATACACTGCTTGGACATTCAGATACAGCATGTATGACAGAGCCAATTCTGTAGACATGGCTAAAAATAAATTATCATATTATGGGTAAAAATTTATGATACGCAAAAGTGTGTGTTCTCTTGTAATTTCTAGATTACTTTCAATACCTACCTGCTTTAAAAATACTTGGCCCACCAGTGTTTTCTCCTCTCTGAACCAATGTACAATATTATATTAGATTTTATAATCTAGAAACATCAACCACATCTAAAGCAAACACAAATCCTACCGCTGGCAATGCAAATCATGATTGTTGTTTTTACAGGATTGTTGCACCACCTGGAAGTTATTTCTAGGCTGGAATGGATAAAGCAACTGTCTTCAGATGAGATGAAATCCAGATTTGGTTCAAGTATTGTTTTCATTCAACAGTTACCCGTAGATCACCTGACCCATAATTTCTTAAATTCTGCCTAAATCAACCAATCCCAAAGTAATTAATACATTTTAACATCAAATAATGTAGTAATTTATGAGATTCATAATATGCTGCACAGTAGAAAATCTAGGATTGCACATTTTTGATCTAAGTTGTCTGCTTTTCTATTTTTATAGATGATTATGCTATCAAAATGGCATTTGTGAGCACAAATATTAAAAAGTGCTAACAAACACAGCTACATTTTGTATACATGTACTCTGGGGTATTCTGTCCTTTGCATGGTAAAATGGAGCAAAACATGGATGAGCATCTGCTATATTTAAAGCAGAACTAAACCCCATATATTTTTTCAGCCAAGGAAGCTGCTATCTTAGCCTCTTTTTGATCTGTGAAACTGATGTCTCTGCAAGTGAAATCTGTGTGGTTTTTCCATCAGTTCCCATCAGTTTCCATTGACGTATGGAGTGAATGAGCCCTTAATGTAACTGTTTTTTTAAACCATTAAATTGATGGTCTAGTTCTTCATTGCTGGAGAAGACTTGCAGAGATTAATACAAAAGAAAGGGGCTGTCTTAAGGCTAAGCTGTGTTTAAAAGAAACCCTTGCATTGGGGCCATCTGCCCTGCAAGGGTTAAATGCTCAATAATTCTAGGGATATATGAACCTTATTTTGAGTATTATACAGAATTTATATAGTGCCAACAGTTTGTGCGGTACTTTACAAATAAAATTCCTCACTCCAACAGGCTTCCCCCACGCTGCAAGATTTGTCCCCTGAAACCTCTTTTCTTCAGAGCTCCGGCCAATGGTTATACTCCTATATCATCACGTAAAATTCAGGACTAGTAGTCCTAAACCCCATTTGGTCAGCAGGAGGGCCTGGAAAGGTCTGCCCATTCTTGGATTTTGACCCACATTCTGCTTTTTGAGGAAGATGGTGGAACCATAGACCACTATTAGGGCTCATTTACACTTGCACTTTACCACACTTTCAAACTGCTTCCCTTAAGCTACAAAGGCAGCAGACAGGGATGTACACATGCCACGGGCACAATGCTTTGCCACGCTGCAACCACCCTGCAACTGCAGTGTGGCGGTGTGGCAATTTCAGTGTTAACACAACAAATGTTGCCTCCTCACTGCCTTTAGGCTACTGCTGTTGACTCCATAAAAAATTGGTGGATGCTAGCAAAATTAAAAAAGTAAAAAAAGAAAAAACTGAATAACTAAAAATAAAAAATAAACATCAACCCTAAAACATTAAAGGCAAAATAAGTCTCCCTTCTCTTTTTCAATAAACTTTAAACTTATACAGAAAAAAAAGCATGAACACAAAGTAAACTTTGAAAAACAAAAATGTAAAAAAAGCCTCTAAAGAAAACGAAAACTTGGACAAGCAGCAGCAAAGCAACAGAAGTTGTTGCTGAAACACAAAAAACAAAAAGGTAATCTTACAAAGGAGTGGTTGGCCACAGTGAATACACAGCAAATGCAGATGGGCTTACAGTCCATTCTGCCTAGCCCGGCAAACTAATAAATAAAGCACTGTATATACAACACTCTCTGCATATAGCTCTGTGGTAGCACACTATGCTATAAGGCTCAGTTCACACTGCCACAATCTAAAAGTCACGTGACTTACAGTGCGACTTTGCCAGGCAACTTCAGAGTGACTTGAGTGCGACTTGAAGCGACTTTGCAGCAACTTCACAGAATGCCTGGGTAATCTTCATGTATTATCCAAGTCACATCAATTAAGATGAGGATCTGACTTGGAAGCAACTTTCATTAAAGTCAATGGACACAGGTCTGATAGAAGTCGCCTTGAAGTAGAACAGGAATCAACTTCAGTAGTGCTAATTAACCACTTAAGGACCAGCCTTGTTTTGGATTTTAGGTGTTTACATGTTTAAAACAGTTTTTTTTGCTAGAAAATTACTTATAACCCCCAAACATTATATATGTTTTTATTCTAACACCCTAGAGAATAAAATGGCAGTCGTGGCAACACTTTTTTTGCACCGTATTTGCACAGCGGTCTTATAAGCGCACTTTTTTTGGAAAAAAATCACTTTTTTGAATAAAAAAATAAGACAACAGTAAAGTTAGCCCAATTTTTTTTTATATTGTGAAATATAATGTTACGCCAAGTAAATTGATACCCAACATGTCACGCTTCAAAATTGCGCCCGCTCATGGAATGGCGTCAAACTTTTACCCTCAAAAATCTCCATAGGCGATGTTTAAAAAATTCTACAGGTTGCATGTTTTGCATTACAGAGGAGGTCTAGGGCTAGAATTATTGCTCTCACTCTACCGGTTGTGGCGATACCTCACATGTGTGGTTTGACCACCATTTTCATAAGCGGGCGCTACTCGCGTATGCGTTCGCTTCTGCGCGCGAGCTCATCGGGATGGGGGGGGTTTAATTTTAATTTTTTTTATTTTTATTATTTATTTTACATTATTTTATTTATTTTTACACTGTTTAAAAAAAATTGTGTCACTTTTATTCCTATTACAAGGAATGTAAACATCCCTTGTAATAGAAAAAAGCATGACAGGACCTCTTAAATATGAGATCTGGGATCAAAAAGACCTCAGATCTCATATTTACACTAAAATGCAATAAAAAAAAAAAAAAAAAAATTCATTTAAAAAAATGACATTGAAAAAAATATACCTTTAAGAAGCGTGGGCGGAAGTGACGTTTTGACGTCGCTTCTGCCCAGCAGTGTCATGGAGACGAGTGGGCGCCATCTTAGCCTCACTCGTCTCCAGGCACAGAAGGGAGACAGACACGATCGCCTCCACTGCTACCGACGGCTCCGGTAAGCGGCGGAGGGCACCGGATCGCGGCGGGAGGGGGGCCCCTCTCCCGCCACCGATAAAAGTGATCTTGCGGCGAATCCGGGATCACTTTTATCAGAAAGCCAGCCGCCGCACGAAAACGGGGATACCAAGGTTATGGCAGCTAGCTGCTGCCATAACAACGATATCCCCCTTCAAAATTTGGACGTACATTGGTGTGCGGCGGTCCGGTAGTGGTTAAGACAGTTCTCATTGACTAAAATTGGATTTCACATGTCACGTGACTTAGGGTTTCACAAGTTGGATCTGAAGTCGCAGCAGTGGGAACCAAGCCTAAACCTCTTTCTTCCTACAATGCTGTCAGATGTCCCTCTCTCTCACTAAACTCCAACACATTGACAAAGGGTTAATGGAAAACCACACTTTTTAGTGTGTGAGCTGTGATGTGGCCATGACCATTACCAGAAATCACCTGCAAGTCTTTGGCCCATGACTGCTTTTTGCAAAGCCTTATGGAACATTCTACTAGACAATTCCTGAATCCTGTATGAAAAGAAAAATTAGAATAACTAAAAATAAAAAATAAACATCAACCCTAAAACATTAAAGGAAAAATAATTCTCCCTTCTTGTTTTTATTAAACTTTAAACGTATACAGAAAAAATGCACGAACACAAAGTAAACTTTCAAAAACAAAAATGTAAAAAAAAATATGGGACATTCTACTAGACAATTCCTGAATCCTGCCTATAATCACAAAAGTTCAGATTCAATTTGAATCATCTGAATCTGGAATGTTCAGTTTGAACCTGGGTTCTGTCCAAATCCTAAGCTCATCCCAAGCTGGTAGTGTCCAGGTGCAGAGCAATGTCATGAGTAAATCATGAATGTCTCGTCTCCGACTCCCATGCTCATCTCCAGGATTTCTCCAGAGCCTCTCCCATCCTCTGGAATGCGCTACCTCAACCTGTCCGGCTATTCCCTACTCTTGCTACCTTCAGGCGATCTCTGAAAACTCATCTCCTCAGGGAAGCCTATCACGTCTCCAACCAATCTTTTACCACTTCCATCAGCTCATTCCCCACAGCTACAACCTTCTGTACCACCTGCCCCACCCTATTAGATTGTAAGCCCTTCTGAGCAGGGCCCTCTTAATCCTCTTGTATTTTATTGTATTATAACTGTATTGTCTCCCTTTTATATTGTAAAGCGCTGCGTAAATTGTTGGCGCTATGTAAATCCTGTAAAATAATAATAATAATGAGCGCTATGCAGCTTTCTGCTCTATCATCAGATTGCTGTTAGAAATGCAAAGAGCAATAATTTCTGCCCTTCTTTCCATTATTGCAATCTTTTCCTCTTTTAGATCTTTTCTCATGTTTGGCTTTCCTCTTGAAACTAAAGGTCTCTTTAGTTTTCCATTCCAGGTAGAAACTGGTCTCTCAGCTTCTCTGTTCCACTACTTGCAGCTAACAAATCTCCCATGTTCAAATAGATTCTTCCTGGTAAGAAAACTACTAGAAGTCATCTGTATTATAATGTGTAGAAAGAACATTTAAAATAGAACTATTCGTTTTAACTTCAATTAAGCTTTTCACAAAACTGGGGAATTCAAAAGGAGCATATCATGAATAATATATGAAACTACCTCAGCAGCAGCACTAAAAGGGAGCCATAGCAATTGTTTGCATCACTTGCTAAGCTTCCCCAAGCCACAAGGCTTGAAAGGATGTGTGGTACTTAACCAAACAGCTTAGAACACACATCTGATCACACAAGTGCTGGGTAAGAACATGTACAGCTCCCCAGAATGTCCTTTGGTGTCTCCCACAACTTCTGGAAGAGTACCCTGTAAACTGAAAAGTACTTTTTACTGGGATGGTTTCAGGATTATTAAGTTCAGAACCTATGACTGCTTTTTTTCTTCTGGCAGTTTCATGCTACAGCACTCGAAAACCTTGATGTTACTAAGGTACCATTAATCATATGTTAGAAAATTATTTGAATAAAACTCATCGTTCAACTGAACAGAGATAGAAAACACACCAGCAAGTCAACATTGTAATGACCCAAAGCAACATTTTGCTATGGATGTCTTTATTAAAATCCTAATTGAACTCAACCCATCTGAGATGTGGAAAGATCTGAACATACAGAAAAATATATCTTTCCTCATCCTATTTCCATGAATTGTAGAACAATTGAGGTGTTGCCATATTGATCTACTTAAAACATGCTAATTATCAGAAGCTTTTATATATTTTTTGAGTGAAAGAGTTTTGGTAATACTTGCCTCAGAAAGCAGGAAAACCCTGTAGATGAGCATGGCAAACAGGCAACATGCATTTTTATAATGTCATTAACAGTAGTAGATCCATTTTCTTCATGATAGATGTCTTTATTTTAAGGAATGTGAAATTTAAAGGCTAAGTATGGCCAAAGGTTTTTGAATATACATGTGACCCGTTTTCACCCGACAGTGGGCTGAAGCCCACTGTTGGCTGACATTACAGAGCCGGTCCAAGCTCTGAAAAGATCCCGACCATATGGTCAGAATCTACCCAGTAGCCTGGAATGGCAGCTGGCTCAGTCACTCAGCTGGCCACTGAGAGCCTAACCTAGCCACTCCTACCCCTTCCACAGCCCAGCGCTCCATTGAGTGCTGGAGGGGCAGAGCAGAGAGCCAGTGACCGACTCTCACCATATCTCTGCAGGCTTAGGACCGAGAACTGAGCAATCAGCAGTGTTTGATTGCTCAGTTCTCGGTCTTAGAGGCAGCGGGGGAAAGCTGCAGCTGGCATTGGTGTTGCAGCCAACTAGGTGAGAAGGTTTTTTTTTCTTCTGATTCCAGTACATCTCTTTTAATAATAATGAATAATTATTCATTATTTAATCCCCCCCTGCTTTTTAAACCATACCCTGTCACATAACTTTCAACATTATCCCCCCACCTTGAAAGGCATCTTGTCCCCTTGTTGATGGAACAAGGGGCTTATCCACACTTCCAGCCCCCCAAAAAGAATGTGGTCATTTTGCCATTTTGCATGGGCGGAATCTGAAAGCCTCCCTTTTATAAAAAGGGGCCTCTAAGATGTCTGCTCCACCAAGCGGGAAAAAGTGCAGGGTACCTTTGCTACTCCTTCTATCTTAATCCCCCCAAAAATTGAAATGTAACTAGACACACATGTGTGCATGCGTACACACACACCATGAGAAATTCTCTTAATAAAAAGAGTAACTATTGTCTACGATAGATTTACATCATCAATCACAATAACGATATAATGACCCACTGCCATGATAACCCCTTGCTTGATTATTTCACTCTACTGCACTTCCCACTGCACAGGCCTAGCACATTACCACCAGAAAATGACAGACCCCAACTGGCTGCTGTTTGTAAACAAACTGGGCTGAGATCCTAAGTGATGTCATTGACCAAGTATGGTCACAATATTATTTGTTTAATAACATCACCCAGGATCTCTGGCTGGTTTGGTTGGTTTGGTGGTTGTAGTGCGGCAAGGGTCTGTGCTGCATTTTTATTCCAGGCTATACTTACCCTTTAAGTGGTATTTTGCATGGCCTTGTCACAGTGTACAGTATCTCACAAAAGTGAGTACACCCCTCACAAGTAAATGTAAATATTTTATTATATCTTTTCATGTGACAGTACTGAAGAAATGACACTTTGCTACAAGTGTAAAGTAGTGAGTGTACAGCTTGTATAACAGTGTAAATTTGCTGTCCCCTCAAAATAACTCAACACACAGCCATTAATGTCTAAATCGCTGGCAACAAAAGTGAGTATACCCCTAAGTGAAATGTCCAAATTTTGTCCAAAGTGTTAATATTTTGTGTGGCCACCATTATTTTCCAGCACTGCCTTAACCCTCTTGGGCATGGAGTTCACCGGTTGCACAGGTGAACACAGGTTGCCATTGGAGTCTTCTTCCACTAATCCAGTAATCCATGTCCTTAGTCTGCTTGTCTTCAGCAAGCTGTTTGGGGGCTTTCTTGTGCATCATCTTTAGAAGAGGCTTCCTTCTAGGATGACAGCCATGCAAACCAATGTGTTGCAGTGTGCGGCATATGGTCTGAGCACTGACAGGCTGACCCCCCACCCCTTCAACCTCTGCAGCAATGCTGACAGCATTCATACGTCTATTTCCAAAAGCAACCTCTGGATATGACACTGAGCATGTGCACTCAACTTCTTTGGTCGACCATGGCGAGGACCGTTCTGAGTGGAACCTGTCCTGTTAAACCACTGTATGGTCTTGACCACCTTGCTGTAGCTCAGTTTCAGGGTCTTGGCAATCCTCTTATAGCCTAGACCATCTTTATGTAGAGTAACAATTCTTTTTTTCAGATCCTCAGAGAGTTCTTTGCCATGAGGTGCCATGTTGAACTTCCAGTGACCAGTATGAGAGAGTGAGAGCCAAAACACCGAATTTAACACACATGCTCCCCATTTACACCTGAGACCTTGTAACACCGGGAGGGAAAATGGCTAATTGGGCCCAATTTTGACTCACTTTTGTTGCCAGTGGTTTAAACATTAAGAGCTGTGTGTTGAGTTATTTTGAGGGGACAGAAAATGTACACTGTTATACAAGCTGTACACTCACTACTTTACATTGTAGCAAAGTGTCATTTCTTCAATGTTGTCACATGAAAAGAGATAATAAAATATTTACAAAATGTGAGGGTTGTACTTACTTTACCACAGAGTAAAAAAAATTCATGTGATACCATTTTGGCAGATACAATGTGTTACATATTACACATTAAGGAAACACAGTTAGAAATAATATAGTGAACTGGAGATATTGACCAGGAAATAAAATCACCCATCTGACAGCACCTATACAACAACAAGATTGTAGGAAAGCTTGGTTTAAAAAGGCTGATCTATTGCCAAATGAGAATAATTAATTCTTTAACAGTAAATAAAGCACTCAGCAGTAAGGCTGGGTTCACACCTATGCATTTTTAGTGCTTTTTGCATTTTACAGATTTGCACTACAGTCCATTCAGCATGGTTTCCTATGGAACATGTTCTGTAGTGCAAATCTGCAAAAAGCTCTAAAAATGCATAGGTCTGAATCCAGCCTTAGACTCCATCCACATAACATCTCCAGTTAACCACTTCAGCCCCGGAAGGATTTACCCCCTTCCTGACCAGAGCACTTTTTACAATTTGGCACTGCGTCGCTTTAACTGCTAATTGCGCGGTCATGCAATGCAGTACCCAAACGAAATTTGCGTCCTTTTCTTCCCACAAATAGAGCTTTCTTTTGATGGTATTTGATCACCTCTGCCGTTTTTATTTTTTGCGCTATACACGGAAAAAGACCGAAAATTTTGAAAAAAAATTATATTTTCTAGTTTTTGTTCTAAAAAAAATCCAATAAACTCAATTTTAGTCATACATTTAGGCCAAAATGTATTCGGCCACATGTCTTTGGTAAAAAAAATGTCAATAAGTGTATATTTATTGGTTTGCGCAAAAGTTATAGCGCCTACAAACTAGGGTATATTTTCTGGAATTTACATGTCGTTTCTTGAGGTGCTAAAATGGCAGGGCAGTACAAAACCCCCACAAGTGACCCCATTTTGGAAAGTAGACACCCCAAGGAAATTGCTGAGAGGCATGTTGAGCCCATTGAATATTCATTTTTTTTGTTCCAAGTGATTGAATAATGACAAAAAAAAAAAAAATCACAAAAAGTTGTCACTAAATGATATATTGCTCACACAGGCCATGGGCATATGTGGAATTGCACCCCAAAATACATTTAGCTGCTTCTCCTGAGTATGGGGATACCACATGTGTGGGACTTTTTGGGAGCTAGCCGCATAAGGGGCCCCGAAAACCAATTACTGCCTTCAGGATTTCTAAGGGCGTAAATTTTTTGATTTCACTCCTCACTACCTATCACAGTTTTGAAGGCCATAAAATGCCCAGATGGCATAACCCCCCCCCCCCCAAATGACCACATTTTGGAAAGTAGACACCCCAAGCTATTTGCTTTGAGGCATGTTGAGTCCATGGAATATTTTATATTTTGACACAAGTTGCGGGAAAGTGACAATTTTTTTTTTTTTGCACAAAGTTGTCACTAAATGATATATTGCTCACACAGGCCATGGGCATATGTGGAATTGCACCCCAAAATACATTTAGCTGCTTCTCCTGAGTATGGGGATACCACATGTGTGGGACTTTTTAGGAGCCTAGCCGCGTACGGGGCCCCGAAAACCAATCACCGCCTTCAGGATTTCTAAGGGTGTAAATTTTTTATTTCACTTCACTGCCTATCACAGTTTCGGAGGCCATGGAATGCCCAGGTGGCACAAACCCCCCCCAAATGACCCCATTTTGGAAAGTAGACACCCCAAGCTATTTGCTGAGAGGCATGGTGAGTATTTTGCAGCTCTGTGGATATAACAGAGGAACTCGGAATCATAAATTTTGAAAATGAAGAAAGACAAGAAAAAAAATTTTTTTTTTTTTTTCAATTTTCAAAACTTTGTGACAAAAAGTGAGGATCAGATATTGATCCGTTCAGATACTATACCACTAAGGGAGGCGTATGCTGCGTGCGTGGGTGTTAGCGGTACTGGCGCTAATCTGACGCTGCCTGGGGCGACGCATATCACCGCTGGGCAATCAGGGGGCTAAACCTTTATTCGGTAATAAACAGCGGGTGCCCTGACACTATAAAAAATAAACGAACTAACCAGCGTCACCCGTAACGGTTATACGGTGATCAGTGGTGAAAGGGTTAACTAGGGGGCAATCAAGGGGTTAAAACATTTATTAGATAGTATATGGGGGTCCCTGTCGCTATAAAACTGACGGCGAACCTAAATATTTACGTCCCTAACTAGAGTCACCAGTGACACTAATACAGCAATCAGAAAAATGATCGCTTAGTGACACTGGCGACAGGGGGTGATCAAGGGGTTAAAACTTTATTAGGGGGGGTTAAGGGGGTATCCTAGACCTACAGGGGGCTAACAGTAACTAACTGTCCTACCACCTCTAACTGTCACAAACTGACACCATGCAGTAATAAGAAAGAAAAAAAAAAAAACACTGCTTGGTGTCAGTTTGACAGGGGGGGGTGATTGGGGGGGATCGGGGGGAAACTGCCGAGCTGAGGAGAGATGACATCACATCCTCTGCCTCTGTGTACTATACAGAGGCAGAGGATGTTTCACATTGGCTGGGAGCGATCGCGAGGGGGGGGGCCACGATCGGATGGCCTCCCCCTCATCTCTGATCGCTGCCAGACAAAAGCCGACCGCCGCTGGCACCGGGGGGGGGTCCGATTGGACCCCCCGACCGCGGGAAGGCAATCACATACCAGGTACGTGATTTTGCCTGCCCCTGCCATTCTGCTCACGTATATAGGCGTGAGGCGGTCGGCAAGTGGTTAACAAATTAATTCAGTCAATTTGTTTAATTTAATTTAAAGTATCAATACATCTGTTAGACTAATGCCTGATCAAACAACCTAATCTAGTACTGAGTATATACATATAGGAATGAATGGCTAGTAAATAAAAGTCTAATTGAAAACAGGCAAAATATAAAAGAAGCCAAAGATTTTAAAAGTAATTTTAGTATAACAAAAAGTGAAGTTGAGTCAATAAGAATAATGTCCGGAATGCTGTACAAAGAATCCAGTTGTTTAAAATATGAACATTCCTGAAACATCTGTTTTGGGTTTAGCTTTAGTATGAAAACAGTAATACCACGGTAGAGCTACGCTTCCTTACACTATCAAAGGTAAAGATTTAAAAATGAAGATCAAAGAGTCTTTCTTTCACATTACCTGAGGGTTCTTCTTATTAAAATAAAAATATTAGACTGATTTGCAAATCAAATATTTTAGCCTAAGGCATGAAACCTGCTATCAACTACAGAAAATGCTTTAGACAAAGAAACATAAATATAATTGTGCATAGATTACTTCACATTACTTTTTTTTTTTTTAAACATTCAATTTTTTATTTAGTTATCAGAACATAAAATAACAAATAAAGACATTAAGAAAGGTATAACAGGATTCACACCATTACAGTTACATAGTATAGCGAATGCATTTTTGATAAATACATTAAGTCAGTATAATAATCGTGAATAATCCTTCAAATTCATATCTTTAAATTCAGTTTCTAGCAGTGCGCATGCGTGGGAGTTCCAATATGGCTGCTTGAGCCAGGAGCTCCGCTCCACCCCGGACCGCAGAGCCGCACTACAGTAGCCACAGCCCTCAGCGCCGCTTGCCGCTAACCCATCCGTGCCAGGGACCCTCGGAGGAGACAGCGGAGATGTCCGGTCCCCCGGTGAGAAGAGATCTCGGCCCACTATTCGACATGGCGGGAACGGACGGGAGTCCCAAGATGGCCGCCAGCACGGACCTCACACAGCCACACGCGGCCCAGCACCCCAAGGCTCCTGAACACAGGCCGGTACTAACCCCACCGACACTCACTTATGCCCAGGCAACACAGGGGCCCCCAACCGTCCATCAGAACCCCCATCAAGGCTCCCAGAAACCCCAGGCCTCTGCCAAGGCCTCCACAGGCTCCTCAAGCCTGACACACCAGGAGATGTCTCCCCAGGCCCTACCCATACAGGCCCAGCTCTCAGGGGCAGCTCACCTGTCCTCAGGCTTCTCAATCACTGACTTTACACAAATGCAAGAACACATGTTTATTAAATTCTCCTCATTACTGGAGAAAGGCCTGGTCAGCACAGCACATCAGATCACTAATACGATCAAAGCTGACCTATCAAGTATAGGCTCAAGAATAGAAGCAATAGAGGGAAAAGTTGAGAGCACGGTCTCTAGAACGAACCAAAATGCAGCTCACCTACAGTCTATTCAAAAACAACTCGATGTGGCCCTTTCCAGGATAGACGAACTCGAGAACAGGTCCAGGAGGTATAATTTCAGAATTAGAGGCCTCCCAGAAACCTATACGGATATTCCCTCCACGGTACAGGACATTATATCTGAACTCATTCCCAATATCCCCACTCAGCGCCTCGAATTAGACAGGGCACACAGATCCCTTGGTCCCCCCAGACAAGATGGCTCACCTAGAGACATAATGGTGAAACCACACTTTTTTGCGATCAAGGAGGAGATCATGCGACAATCTCGTCTGAACCCCAAACTGCAACACAGGGGACATCAGATCCAAATTTTTGCGGATTTAGCTCCCTCCACTATTCAAAGACGCAGAACTCTACAACCACTTCTCTTGGTCCTATCACAAAGGGACATTAAATACCGCTGGTCCTTTCCTTTCGCAGTAAAATTCACATCTCAGGGTAAAACCCACTCTTTTTCCAGTCTCCCAGAAGGTGAAAAACTGCTGCTGTCCCTTAAATTCATCTCACAGGAAGCTCCAATGGACTTTTCTGCATCCTCATCAGGCTCGACAAAACGCCCTCCACCAGGCAGCCCTGTGTCCCCCCTGTGGAATAAGAACACGTCCAAGAGGAGCAAGGATGGAAAACCCTCATAAGGCCTGGCTGGTCTCTTATCTTTTCTCTGTCCCAGCAGGGTCTCTTTTTGGGGTGGTGGTCCCAACAGTTGTCGGAGCTGGAGCTCCACACCCCATTACGGTTCAAAGGCTTGTTTAGCCCATCACCCGAATTACACCTCCCGATGCATTTTATAGCACCAATTCCCCCCGACGAAAAACCCCTCCACAGGGGAAGGGAAGCAACCCCCCATGACCAGAATATCTTCATCCTTCCCTATAGCGGAACTGTCCAGCGGACTCAGATGCCCTCCAGCAGACGTTCGGATCTTCGGGACAATAGTCCTTGCGGACTGTAGAGTTGATTTAGTCTTACTGGGACTTCGGTACCTAGCCCCGCTCTAGTATAGGGCAAGATTGCTTGTATGTCTAGCTAATAATGACCAAAAGTATGCAAGATATGCTTAGAGGATAGGGGTGTTTTTACCTCTACAGTGTAGAGCCCGGGTTGTTTAAGTAGCCCACCAAGTCAAATTTGGAGTAGGGAGGGGTGGGAGTGCTACAGCGGGTGGGGAGTTTTCGTTTTTGATTTAAGCATTACAGTATCTTACTAGTTAACCTGGCACGCAGTGCCATGAGTACAGGGCTGTTTGAACCTTACTACAGTTGTTCTTTTACGTTAGTGTGTAAGTATTAATGTTTTACCTTGACAAAGAAAGGGTCCGGGGTGGATCCCTTGTGCCTCCTCTCATTTCCGAAGAACCTTTAGGGTCCTTTGGATTTGGGACTTCAGTCGGCCTCCCAGGTAGACTGAAGGTTAAATTTGGGAATATTGCGGAAAATTTTCCACAAGATCCCAAGGGTCATATTATGAGACCCATGTCGCTATTATCATTGTTCTTATATGTTTGTTTGCCCTTTTCTACTCTTTATATCCGCTCATCCCTTTTCTTTTTTCCAGCTGTCCTGCGGGCAGGGGCCTCGCACCGCTCAGAGATAAACATAGAAGACACCCATTACGTATCTTACCCGGCAAAATATGGAAGACTTCAATTGGTGAGTGACTGCCTGATCATGAGTCCCCCTCCCCTCTGCTCAAATGACTGACACACTTACACTAGGAAACGATCTCAAGGTGGCCTCTCATAACGTTCAGGGCCTGAATTCCCCTAGAAAAAGAAGACTAGCCTTGGATCACTACAAATCTTTAAGACTTGATGTAGTTCTCCTTCAGGAGACTCACTTTCCCATCCGGTACACCCCCAAGTTCCTTCACTCTTATTATCCATCCTTCTTCTTAGCGAATGCCCCTAACAAGACTAAGAGGGTGGCAATCCTACTTTCCAAAAACAGCAAATTCTCCTATATTTCTGATTATAAAGATCCGGAGGGAAGATTTGTTGTGGTGAAGGGTACCCTGGAAGGAGTTTTATACACGATTATCTCATATTATGCCCCGAACAAGGGTCAAGCATCCTTTTTCCAGGGACTCCTCAGTACAATAGAACCCATATTAGAAGGGAAGGTCATTATGGGAGGAGATTCAAACGTGGCGTTTGACCAGGGCTTGGACAAAACTAGACCCCCCAAGGACCAGCTCACACGCCCCACGAAATTAAGCACCAGAATAGGTAAGCTGCTACATACCCATGGACTTATAGACATCTGGAGGGAACTAAACCCCAAAAGTAGGGACTACACACACTTTTCCGCCCCCCACCAATCTTACGCCAGGATTGACCACATACTTATCCCATCTTCACTTATACCCCTCTCCAAAAAAGCTGAAATATTGGACACAGCCTGGTCGGACCATTCATTGGTCCTCCTCAACCTGAGAAATGTCCTCTCGGGGCGAGGTGGTTCCTACTGGCGCCTAAATGAATCCCTGCTTTCTGACCCTCGCTACTGTAAGGAGATAGCAGACTCCATTAAAGAATACTTTACCCTGAATGACATAGATAATATCTCTCCAGAGACCCTTTGGGCCGCCCACAAGGCAACCATTAGAGGCATTCTAATCAGGATAGCGACTTAATATAAAAAGGAGCGCTTGATAGATATTCAACGCCTTGAAAAAACATTCCTCTCCTTGAAAGCAGAACACAAAAAACACCCGAACAGGACTATTTCAGAAAGGTTAGACGCGACTAGACTTGAGCTGAACCTCGCCTTAACGGCCAAAGCAGAGAAAAACATCAGGTGGAGTGGAGCCAAATTTTACTGCCAGAAAGACAGATTCGGCTCAATGTTAGCCTCCAAACTCACCCCGAGGTATCGATCCTCCTCCTTCCCTAAACTAAGAATCGCAGGACAACCCACAACAGCTAACCCGAACAAAATAATGTCAGCCTTTCATGAATTTTATGAAAATCTCTACAAATCCCCCCAATCAGGGAAGGGCCCTGTAACCACTGCCTTTCTGGACAATTTGAAGATCCCTTCGATCTCCAAAGATTGCAGGGATCTAATGGAAGGAGCCTTTTCAGTAGAGGAGGTCAGGGCGGTTATAAAAGGCTTGAAGCCCGGATCAGCCCCAGGGCCAGATGGCCTCTCGGTCCCCTACTACAAATAATTTGGAGAAATTTTAGCTCCTTACTTGGCTAAATTTTTCAATTCCATTAAAACAGGTACCCCCCTGGATACACAACTGAATACTGCATTTATATCTGTCATCCCCAAACCCAACAAAAATCACGAGGAAGTGGAAAATTACAGGCCGATCTCCCTGATCAATAATGACCTCAAAATTCTCACCAAAATCCTTGCCAACCGCCTCTCATCTTTTATTAATCTTTATATACACAAGGACCAGGTTGGTTTTATACCAGGGAGACAAGGACCGGACCAAATTAGGAGAGCAATAGACATTGTCTCCATCCTCCAATCAAATTGGGAAGGGGGACTGAAACAGGAAGGATTTCTCCTCTCGTTGGACCTCCATAAGTCCTTCGATTCTATCGAATGGCCTTATCTTTTCTCCTTACTGGAGAAATGGGGCTTCGGTCCCAGTTTTCTAGGGACCCTTAAATCCTTATACTCCACTCCAAAAGCAGTAATTCGCTTACAAGGCCATTACTCCAAACCTCTCTCTATAGCGAGAGGCACTAGACAGGGTTGTCCTCTATCCCCTTTAATTTTTGCCATTGCGATTGAAACCCTAGCAATCGCAGTCAGATCGGACCCCAATATACTAGGAGTGAAATGCGGCGAACAAGTCCACAAATGCGGGCTATTCGCCGATGATATGCTCTTATTCATCACCTCACCAATCACTTCCCTCCCAAATCTGTGTAAACTCCTAAAGGAATTCTCACGGATCTCGGGCTTAAAGGTAAATTACTCAAAATCATCCGCCCTGAACATTTCCCTCAAATCACATGTGGTCTCTTCCCTCCAGAATGCCTTTGAGTTTAGATGGAGCGACACTTTTATTGACTACTTAGGAATCAAGCTCACTGCAAAAACGGAGCTACTTTATTCGGCCAACTTCCCTCACACATACCGCAAACTAGAGACAGACCTAGGCAACTGGGCAAAGGGAGGAATCTCTTGGCTAGGTAGAGTTCATGCAGTCAAGATGACATTGCTACCTAGACTCCTGTACCTTTTCAGGGCCCTCCCGATAAAAATTGTAAAAGATCATCTATCTGCATTCCAAAGAAAAGTTATCAAGTTTATCTGGGGGGGTAAGGGACACAGACTCCAGCAAAATACCTTATTCTTATCCAGATCACAGGGGGGCTTAGGTCTCCCTCAGCTCTTCTGGTACTATCAAGCTGCCAGACTCGCCCAGTTATCGGTAGTGTATGCGAAGACAGAAAAACCAGACTGGATCCAAATAGAGAGACAGGCTGTACCATCCCACACCCTAGATTTCCTATTGTGGGTCCCTCCTAGAAAGCGCCCCTCGATTCTCTCACCAACTCTCTCTCAATCCTTTAAAGTATGGGACTCGCTAAGAAACAATCGGGGCTTGATTTCAAATTGCCACCGACTTGCTCACATTTTCAATAATCCGGACTTTGTTCCGGGTCTAGACATCAAAGCATTCCGTTGGTGGTTGGATAAAGGGATGTACCGGATCGGACACTTCTATACGAGTTTAGGCCCTATTACCCTGGCCTTTTGTGTGAGCCACTTGGAGATGCCTACCTCGGAGCGATTCAGATTTCATCAAATTCGTCATTTCCTAGCCCACAATGGGGAGGCAAAATCTGCCCCCCACTCATTCACGCCATACGAACTCTGGTGTGGCAGGTCTTCAGAGCAGAGGGGAGGCATTACCGTCATCTATCAGTCACTCGCCAATCAGTCAACCAAGACTCCTTATATGCTGGCATGGGAGTCGGACTTATCCATGCAGTGGGACCTAGATAAATGGAGGATTACCTTTTTCAGGGCCTACAGGGGCATTAAGAATATTTCCATGATAGAGTCTAGTCTTAAGGTTATTACTAGGTGGTATCTATCTCCTGACAGATTAGCCAAAATGTTCCCCTCGGCTGACCCGAGGTGTTTTAGAGGTTGTTTACTTAGGGGCACGCTGGCTCATATATTCTGGGAATGCCCAAGATTGAGGACATTCTGGAATACGATTTTCCTCTTGATCAAAAAAATTACCAAGGCCCATATCCCGAAAACACCAACTATGGCGCTCCTAAATGACAATTTGCCCGGGGTTCCGAAGCTTGCCCGCAAACGAATCCACTTTATTTTTCTGGGCGCGAAGCTCACCATCGCCAAGGCCTGGAAGAAACCCAAAGTGTCCCTTAAGGCGGCGATCCGGAAAATCTCCTGGATTATGGCCCAGGAGAAGCTCGCTAGCATTCTCTACAACACAAAAGACCAATTTGAGGCTATTTGGGAGCCCTGGGCAAATTTCATCGGTGTTTCCCTGATTCCGGGCATGCAACCATAACTCAGTTGGATGTTGCGGGGATGCGGGACAACTTCCCACGGGATGGCTCCCATATCTCTCCTCTCTCTCCTCCCCCCCCCCCTCTCCATTTCACACTCTTTTCTCTCTCTTTAATTGCCTTATGTTTCGAATTGCAGACAGTCCGATGGTTTTAGTGACACTTATGATCCCAGATGGTTTCTGTCCTAAGGGGTTAAAATACTCTGATGATGTTTCCCTACCTGGTTATCTACATTTCAGCAATGTTTGCTGGGGGGTTGGGGGGAGCTGATTGAGGTTTCGCCGGTCACAGTGTGTTCCCTTTTGGGGTGCCGACGGAATCCCTCAGGCCTCCTCCAACTACTCCTTGGATAGTCTAGGGATTTATCTTCTCTTTAGTTCTTTTTTTAGGTCATCGGTGTTGTTCTTTTAGATTATCTGTTATAACCACAGGCCGGGTCCTAACCCCTAACATTTGTTTTTGGTTTTGTTTTTTTTTCTTTTTTTTCTTTTTTTTTTTGTTTCTTTTGCTTGAATTGCCTACCCCATTAGGGTCTAACTGTATGAGATATGACTACTCTGTCTACATGATTCGTTGACTGTACAACTTGTTTGTTGAAAAAACCAATAAATATTTTGAAAGAAATTCAGTTTCTAGCTAGTAAACCCCCAAGAATAAACCTATTCACCCCTAGGGGAGCAAACTGTGAACAGGTCTATTCTAACTTGAATAAACAGTCTAGCTGCTAGCTGCTATAAGAATATTCGCCACTAATATTCTGTATTGAAATGGGAAAGTGTCAAGGTTGATACCTAAATAGGGCCATAGCAGGTAATAGTTTTAACAAGTTGCCTGTGAACTTCACATTACTTTTTAGTTCTTTCATTCTTTTCTTTCCGGTAATGCCCTGTACACACGGTCGGACATTGATCGGACATTCTGACAACAAAATCCAACGTTTTTTTCCGACGGATGTTGGCTCAAACTTGTCTTGCATACACACGGTCGCACAAAGTTGTCGGAATTTCCGAACGTCAAGAATGCGGTGACGTACATCACGTACGACGAGACTATAAAAGGGCAGTTCAGTACCAAGCGCGCCACCCTTTGGGCTCCTTTTGCTAATCTCGTGTTAGTAAAAGTTTGGTGAGAGACTTCGCGCTTTTTCAGACTCGTGGTTTTCAGATCGTATTTCTGGTGTTCAGTTTGTGCTTGTGGGTTTGTATCTGTTCTTCAGTGCGTGCAGCGAGTTCCCATTGATTTTTCATTGTGTTCTTGTCCGTTCGTTACTGATTTTCAGGTCGCCCTTCACAGGCCTTGCTTTTCTTCAGTGCGTTCTGTTCATTTGTTCTGACCAGCCGACCGTTTTCTAGCCATGTTGCGTGTATGCACTCATCGTAGAATTCGTGCTGTGCGGGGGCTTGGTGTTGGGGTTCTTACTTTGACACAAGCCCAGTCCATGAACAGGGCGAGGAGGAGTTCATGGACCAAGAATTGGTTGCTCCAGCGTGACCAATTCTGTCACATGCCTTTGCTCTGTGAGATCTTTGAGAATAATCCTGGCGATTTCAGGAACTTTCTCAGGATGATGGACCCCGTTTTTCACAGTTTGTTGGCTTTGTTGACCCCTTATATCAGCAGGCAGGATACCTGCATAAGGCAAGCCATCACTCCATAGCAGAGGCTAGTCGCCACTCTGCGGTACTTGGCGACGGGGAGAAGCCTGCAGGACCTCAAGTTCTCAACAAGCATCTCCCCCCAGGCTCTGGGGATCATTATTCCAGAGACCTGTTCTGCCATCATCCAGGTCCTGCAGAAGGAGTATATTAAGGTAAGATTTTTATCCTTTAACATCACATTTTATTGTATTTAATGTTTGCTAATATATTGTATTTCTTTCCTCATTCCCAAATTACCATGATTGTAATATGCTGTGAATGTCCCCTTTGTCCTCATGCATGCTGGATTAAAAAAAAAAAATGTGTCCTTCATACATAATTGCCTTCATTTACCTCCCCAGCATGCTCTCCTGGGCCTATATCCACCTCGCCAATCACTTAACAATGTATTTTGTCAGCTCCATAGTAGTGCTTTACCCTTAATACCCCCTAAAATGTGTTAAAATGTGATTTGTGCTTTAAATTCAGGCAGAGTGCCAGAGGGTTTTTTTTGGGGTCCCAAAATCATTTGGAACCCTCCCTCCCCCCCAACTCCTAAGTCAGCTGATACCAATCCTCTATCTGCTGACTTTGCCAAACCCATACACACTATACCTACCTCTTTTGTGGTCAGATTTATGGATGAATTCCCCAAAGCATGTAGTGCAAGGGCCTGCCTGAATACTTTAAAATGGTACTGTTTAAAGTTTTTGTATCCTATTTTTATCTTGATAGGTAATAGCAGAATGTAAAAATGTGCTAAAATGTGTACAGTGTGTATTTATATCTTTGTAGTATGACACGTCTTACTTGTCCAGTGGGCTGCCAATAGTGTAAGTAAGGAGGGGTTGGCCAAAGTAACACACATTATTTAGGCATTCATCTCTCAATGAAGTGGAGAGGGTTACCTGTCCAAAACACCCTCCCCCTAAAATTTTTAAAATTGCCCGTGAGAGGGGGGGGGGGGAATCTGATAGGTGGTCCTTATACCTTTGTCTTTATATACTCCCTAAAATAAATGTTATACTGATGTTGGCCAAGAATGTTTGTGTCTAATCTGCTTTTCATGTTTATGTGCAAAATGATAAATAATGTTTTCTTGTTTGACTCCACAGTTTCCTTCCAACCCACAGGAATGGCAGACTGTGGCCTCTCACTTTGCCCAGTGGTGGGACTTTCCCAACTGCGTCGGGGCAATTGATGGGAAACATGTCCACATCGTCCCACCCCCAACTCTGGGTCATACTATTATAATTACAAGGGGTTCAATAGTATTGTGATGGCGGTGGTTTCGGTTACTTATGAGTTCCTGTATGTGGAGAAGAATGGCCAGATGTCAGATAGTGTAGTCATCGCCAACACAGAGTTCTACAGGCATCTCCAGAATGTTCGCTTGGACTTGCCACCTCTAGAAGACAATGCGGAAGGACTCCCATTTGTCTTCGTACGGATGAAGCGTTTGCGCAGGGGGACCATCTTATGCGGCCATTCCCTACGAGGACCCTCACCCTGGACCAGAGGGTTTTTAATTAACAGCTGGCCAGAGCCAGAAGAGTGGTGGAGAACACGTTTGCAATAATGGCCAGCCAGTTCTGCCTATTTCTTAAACCGATACACATGACGGAATATAAACTCAATCACATCATCCTGGCTTGCTGTGTTCTCCACAATTTTTAAGGAGAAATTCTGTGAGCTATGCTGCCTCAGCTGGACCTGAGGCCGGAATTCAGAATGAACCAACCCTGATGGCGCTTGAAACTGGTCGTCCTGGCTTGCCTCCCCAGAGTGCCCGTGAGGTCCATCTAAGATACATGGAATACTTTGCAGGTAGGGGGGCCATTAATATGCCAGACAATGTCTGAGACATTTTTTCCTTGTCAAAAGAAGTTTATTGAGTATACAATATTATAAAGATACATAAAGTAAGTTTACAAGGATCTATAAAGTAAGTTCATTGTTTTACAGTAGGGTTTATATAGGTAAATATCATGAAATTTCAAATATTAAACATTGGGTTCACGTAAACCTAAATTAAAGATATATATCATTTCCTTAGTTACTTTTGTAGGTATTTAAATGATTTATACCTACTATACATATTGTTTACAAGTAGAGTGTATATAGGTCAAATAAATTCTGATAATGAGCTTTAATCGTAAGGTGGAGAAAAGGAAAGAGAAAGAAGAAAAAGGGTTGAAAGGTAGAGGTATGGTCCACAAGGTTGTCCCGCTCGTCAGTTTATTATTCTTTTTAGTTCTCTTTGAAGCCTTAGAATGGGTGTCACTGTAAGTCATTTAATCTGTTACCATGGCAACAGGACAGAGTCATTGAAGTTTGACAGGAACTGTTGTTTAATCCAAGGATGCCAAAGTTTTTCAAATTTTGGAATTTGATTTTGATCAATGGCTACCATCTTAGCATGGGACATTGTATTATTCATTCTGTGAATTGTTTCTGCTAGTACCAATGTAGGAGATTTCCATGCCTTGGCCACTGTTTGTTTTGCAGCCGTTATTAGTTGGATCATAAGTTTGAATTGAGAGAGTGTTAACCATTCCGGTTTTAGATTAAGTAAAGTTAAATATGGATCTGGTTGTATTATTTTTTTAAATATTTTAGATGCAATCACGAAGACTTCCTTCCAGAAGGTTTGGATTACTGGGCACGTCCACCATATGTGTAAATGTGTGCCTATTTCTGGGCATCCTCGAAAACAAAGAGCTGAGGTATTAGGTGAATATTTTGCCACTCTAGCGGGTACAAGGTACCAGCGAGTTAGGACTTTATAATTTGTCTCCAGTGCTAAGATGTTGGGTGAAGATGACTTAGATGTGAGCCATATGTTAGACTAGTCCGTGTCTTCTAAAGTTCGTCCCAGGTCCTCCTCCCACCTCTGAACGTAAGAGGGTCTATTAAGATTTGCTACTCCATATAATTGATTATAAAGTGATGAAATTGTACCTTTAGCAAATGGATCTTTTGTACAGATTGATTCAAAAATGGATAATTGGAATAATGGTGTATCCCCCTTTAGGAATGGTGTATAGAAATTTTTGATTTGGAGATATCTAAATATCTCAGAGTTTGGTAGATCATATTTTTCTCTAAGCGATGGGAATGAAAGGAATGATTTAGATGCTATGAAGTCATTTAGTGTCTGAATGCCTGATGTTGTCCAAGCTTTAAAAGAATTTGGGTAGATCCATGCCGGATAAAAGGCCGGATTTCTGATAAAAGAAAGGAGAGGATTGTGTGGAGATTGTAACTGATATTTGGTTTTTAGTTTATCCCAGAGAGATAAGAAGTGTTTAGTTATGGGATTATGAATTTTAAAGCGGTCTTTAGGATCAAGCCATAATAAATTTGATATTAATAGAGGGTCATTTTCTGAAGCTTCTATAAATACCCATAATGGGATTTCCTGTTTTGCATGGTATTTGGACAGACTGGCCAAATGTGCTGCTCTGTAGTAGTTAGTAAAATTAGGGTATCCCAGGCCTCCTTTATTTTTGGGAAGATGTAGTGTGTGTATAGGTATACGTGGTTTAGAAGAGCCCCATATAAACGAAGTTGCTCTTTTTTGTACTATTCTCAAAAAATAGGAAGGAATTGGAATAGGGAGGACTCTGAATAGATAAAGCAATTTGGGTAGAATAGTCATTTTGATTGCATTAATCTTCCCTATCCAGGATAAAGGAAGTTGCGACCATTGTTTTATTAGATTTGTGATCTGTCTTAATACAGGAGGATAATTGGTTGAGAATAAGTCAGAATGAGATGCTGTTAAATGAATTCCAAGATATGGGATTGATTTTTCTGCCCATGTGAATGGGAGTGTAGCCCTAGCCGGGATCAGTTCCATGTTTGTGAGTGAAATATTAAGCACTAGGCATTTCTTAGGATTAATCATAAGGCCGGATAGGGCTGCAAATCCATCAAGAGCTGGTATTAAGTTAGGACCAGAGACCTGTGGTGATGATAGAAAAAGTAATATATCGTCTGCAAATATACATAATTTGTGTGTAATACCTCCTACTTCAATGCCAGTTATAGTTTGGTTTGTTCTGATGTATTGGGCCATGGGTTCGAGTATAAGGGCAAATAATAAGGGAGATAATGGGCAACCCTGTCGGGTACCTCTTTCGATATTAAAGGCTTCAGATTTGTATCCAGCATATTTTATATAGGCTTTGGGTTTATTATATAATGCTTTGATCCATGTTAAAAAGTGGGGTCCAAAACCCCATTTTTGTAATGAATATTGCATATATTGCCAGGATACTGTGTCAAATGCCCTCTTAATATCAAGAGATAGAAAACATAAAGGGATTTTCCGTTTTTTAGCAATATGTGCCAATAACACTGCCCTGCGTATATTATCGCCTGCCTGTCTATTTGGCATGAAGCCTACTTGATCTCTATGTATTAATTTTCCTATAATGCTATTGAGGTGTTTTGCTATTATTTTTGCTAATAATTTAATATCGAGGTTTAACAGAGAGATAGGCCGATAATTCACACAGGAAGTATTATCAGAAAGGGGTTTTGGGATCATACAAACAATTGCCATTAGTGTTTCTTGCCGAAAAGAATGTCCATCTAGAAGTTTGTTAAAAGTTTCAGTGAGAATGGGAGAGAGTATTTCTGAGAATGTTTTATAGTATAAAGCCGAGTAGCCGTCTGGGCCTGGTCTTTTGTTAAGTTTTAGGTCTTTTATGGCGTTAGCAACTTCATCTATAGTTATAGGCTCATCCAAACTGCTTTTTTGATTCTGAGATAACTCAGGTAAGGTTATTTTTGAGAAGAAGGATTAAGCCTCTGTAGGATTAAATTCATTGTTTGTCTTGTATAAAGTTGCGAGATGTGAGTGAAATTTATGGACTATTTTAACTGGATTACAAGTGTAAACATTTTTTGATAATTTCAAACGTATTGGTTTGAAAGATTTGTTAGTTGAATTTAATGCCCGAGCCAAATATGTACCTGGTTTGTTTGTATTCATGTAGAAATTGTGTTTGGAGCGTTTGAGGGATTTATCAACTGACTCAGTGAGAAATAGATCGTATTCCAATCTAGATTTTTCCAGATGAGATTTTGTACTCTGGGATGGATTATCTTGAAATGATATGTAGGCTGCATTAAAATTGAGTTCTAGTTTTTTTGCTAGATTTTTGCGTTCCCGTTTAAATAGTGCCATTTGTCTTTGTATTGTACCACGCAAGACAGGCTTATGAGCTTCCCACAGTGTTATTGGGGAGATGTCTGTTGTATTATTAATTGATATGTATTCCTTTAAAGCTTGTTCAATGGCCATCTGATGTAGTGGGTGTTTGAGCATTATGTCCGGTAAGTACCACGTTGGGTCATGCACTTTTGGTATGGCTGAGGCTATAGTAGTGTATACTGCATTATGGTCAGACCACGGAATCGGAATTATATCTGATGCAATAATTTCTGGTATCATTCCTATTGTTAGAAAAATATGATCTATTCTGGTGAAGGTTTGATGAGGGTGCGAGAAATAAGTGAATTTCTTTTTCATTGGGTTACTTTCTCTCCATGAATCTACCAGATTGTATTTGGAAAGAAGTTGAGAAAAAGGTAATCTAGAGGTTATTTTGGATGGTGTAAAAGGTGATTTATCTAGAAATGGGAGGAGGACCTGGTTTGAATCCCCACACATTATCACTGTTCCTATTTTGTGTGTATTAATCACTTGTAATATATGTGAGAGGAATGGTGTAGGTTGTTTGTTAGGAGCGTAGTAGGAAATCACCGTGATTGCTGTATCCATTATATAACCCATGAGTATCAGGTATCTACCTTCTGGGTCTTTAATTTCTGATGATAAGGTGAATGGTGTGGATCGGTGAAATGCAATTAGAGTTCCCCTTTGCTTGGTACAGGCAGAAGCCGTGTAAATTTGTTGATAAAAAGGAGAAATATATTTTGGAGTAGAATCTTTGGTGAAGTGTGTTTCTTGGAGGCATACTATGTGAGCCTTCTTGTTATGGAAAGTACGGAAGGCTTTGGTCCTTTTTTGAGGGACATTTATTCCCTGAACATTCAGGGAAAGTATATTCAGTGGTGCCATGGCAATAGATCAAATAGTTTTGACTTACTTTTTGTTATGCAGAGCTGACTGCGCAGATCAACCTGTGTGGACTGAAGAGATGAATAGATAGAAAAGAAACCAGTGAATTCTGGAGTAAAGAGTAAACAAAAAACATATGAGATTAGATGATACATTGTATAAATTATTTTTTGCAAGTAATCACAATTTACCCGTGAAAGAGAATAAATATCTCTCTCAGGGGAATAAGTGCCTTCGTCACACTCCCACATAATATGGTTGGGAGAATGAGGAGGGCTAATGGGGGTACACGGATCTTCCGCTTACAGGAGAGAAGTGCTATGTCAAAAGACATCAAAATGATGTTTCCTTAATTGGAGTGCAGAATATAGTTTTTGTTGAAATTATTTATTCCAGGGTGGTTGTATATGGTTAGTCTTGCCCTAGGCTAAATAATTCAGTTAGAAAGGTACTGTTAATAACTTTGGTATTGATGAAGATAGTTTGAATTATTTTGGGATTTTAACCCTTTTAGAGTAAACAATTACATATTTTATTCATATGTAACTGTTTAGATATGTTAACTCATAAAATTGAGGTTGTATTGCTTCAGATTAGAATAAACAAAAACATAATTATAGGAACTAGTTAGGTAATAATATATTTGTTTTAAGAAAAGAAAGAAAAAGCTTCCATTACTTCTGGATTATTGAACATATTTGTCCTAAAAAGTAATAAATCTATTGTTATTACCTGATAATATATAACTGAACAAGAATTTCCTTATTTCACGTATATATTCTAAGGCTATATGAATCAGAAGTAATAAGAAATATAACTGGAATGTAACATGATCCCACACAGTGTGTGACTATCAGAATGCAGTTACATTCAGTTATAAATACAGGTTTTTTATAGAGAACCATCTCTTAGTATAATAAATGAAGAGATATCAGGAATTAGGATGTCAGTCCATTGAATCTTCTTGGTCCATGGATGATGTGGCATAACGGCCTCTTTTGTGAGAATGATGATTCCCATTTTGTTCTGAAATTTTCTGGGTGCTGCCTGGAGGTGAAGATGACGCCATTCTTCTGCGTATGGGAGTGTTGCTGCTTGTGGGTTCTGTCAGATTTAATTTTAAAAGGGTTTGTTGTAGTTCATCTGCTGATCTGCTTCTGTAAATTGTACCTTGGTAGTTAAATCTGACTGAAAAGGGGAAGCCCCATTGATACATAATGTTGTGGCGTTGCAGTTCCATTAGTTGGTGTTTCATGGATCGTCTTTTAGTAATAGTAAGTTGGGATAGGTCAGCAAAAATTTGATAATTGTGTCCTTGAAAATTAAGTTCCTTTTTTTCTCTTGCAGCAATTAGTATTTGTTCTTTCGTTCTGTAATAATGAAATTTTGTGATTATATCACGTGGGGGTCCATCTTTCTTTTTGGCTGTGAGGGCTCTGTGTACTCTGTCCAGTTCTAAACGTTCAATAGGGATATCTGGCTTTAGTTCTTGTAATAGAGCAGTAATAGTAGATTGCAGGTCTGTCACAGTTTCAGGTATTCCCCTTATGCGCAAGTTTGAACGTCTGGCTCTATTTTCGTAATCTTCGAGCTTAGTTTGAAGTATTAAATTCTCTTTTTTTAATTGTTCCAATTCTGTTATATTTTCTTGGGTTGTAATTTCAATTTCATCCATTTTTATTTCTAAGGCTGCGGTGCGGTTTCCCAGCTCTCTTATTTCTTTGGTTAGGCTTTTTGTTATTTGGTCTGAGGTTTGTTTTAAAGCCTTATGAAGCATCTTTTCAAATTGTAATAATATTACTGGGGATACTGAGGAGGCTTGTGGAGAAGTTTGTGAGAGAATTTGTTCTGTATCTGACTCAAATGGAGAGTCTTGCTGTGACATTTTCTGTCTGTGAGAGCGCCCTGGTGCTGTATTTTGTGAGGTGACTGGAGCTGCTTCAGCTGCAGTGAGTGCCTGTGAGCTCTTTGTGAGGTGATTTTTATTTCTGCCACGGTTTCCTCCCAGTACCATATTTCCTGCCCAAACTTTCACAGTTTGTTCCCTGGGGCAAAAAGGTTCAAATGGATACCTTTTGAGCCTGCAGGCTCCGCTTTGTCCTTCTCTTCTCTCCTCAGCGGTGTGGAGCTCTAACAATGCATGTCTGCTCCGCTAGGCTCCGCCTCCTGCCCCCCCGTCTGAGACATTTTTTAAATAAAAATATATTTTAAACTGAACAAATATTTGCTTTGATTTACTGCTTGGCTTTCTTTTAGCTGACCATGACCGAAATTTGGGGAGTCCTGAAAATAGCGTGAGTGTGTAAAATTAGAAAGCACTGTTGGGTGTTATTTACTAAAGGAAAATACACTTTGCACTAAAAGTGCAGTTGAGACTGCACTGAAACTGCACTTGTAGTGCAAAGTGGATTTGCCTTTAGTAAATAACCCCCATTGTCACTGAAAACAACAACTTTATACTCCAAAAAATGCTTTTGAGCATTGAAAGAAGAAGCCACACATTGTTAATTCTCAATCTTTTTAATCCAAGCACAATCACATGTGCGTTTCTAAAAGGGTTTTTGAACAAACCAACATGTTTGTTGTATAACAATTTGTAGGTCACATTTATAATAAGTAGAACTTGCCTTTTAAGGTAAAACAGGCATGTTTTAAACAATAAAAAAATACACAACTCTGGAACTTACAAAGTTCAACTTTTATAAAAAGTGAAGGCAATATCAGACATGAGTATTTATAAACTGTGTTTTAAATTTGCGTTCAGCAGATGGGGTGATGTCACCCCTGGAAAAGCCAAATTTTGAAGATGCACACAAATTGCCTAATGTCAACATGTGCTAGCTGCCATCATGGGGGATCAATGGACGTGTTTTGTGGGTGCAACCCCTTCCTCTCAGCTACTTTATTATTGAGGAAGGGGTTGCACCCACAAAACACGTACATTGATCTCCCATGATGGCTGATAGCACATGTGTGCATCTTCAAAATTTGGCTTTTCGATAATATGTCAAAAATTAGTCATAAAAACAACAATAAAACTGGAATAAGTTAGGGATTTCTGGGTGTTTTATATTCTTCCTAAAACATCAATGATGTTCTTCATATTGTTTTGAACATCAATGATGTTTTGCTTAATGTTTTCTAAATCTCTATTACACCCCATTATCTCCCCTATGAGGATCTGGGCACTTTCACTGGTTCCTCTTTCACAACATCATGATCACCTAAAAGTAAAAAACAAAAAAACACCATGTATTATAAATATGCAGGCAACCATCTCTTACCTGAAGCTGTGGTCGCAGACACTCACCTGTGACAATTTCTATAATGTCTCCCTCCTCCTCCTCTGGTTGTTTTTGGGGGATTTCCCCTTCTTCCTGAGGTGGGGGGGCCGTGGTCTCCTCTGATGAATGGTGTCCTTCGAGTCTTTTCTCTCCTATGTGAAAAAAAATAGGTATACTTAGCACACAGATATTTGATGGCAGAAATAGGAATATGAAACATTGCTTGGAAGTGGGGTACAATTGTCTCTTTTGGCAAAGTTTGGCAAGATGAAGAAATATTTTTGTCCTTTGTCAAGCTTGAATACTTACCTGTTTTGTACAAGCTTCACAGATGGAGACACCCCTATAGTATACACTGGAGCACCTGTGTGGGCCCCCTTATAAAAAGGGTGTTCTTGTGTCCCACACTAGTGCTCCAGCGTCCAGATGTGTAAACAGCTGCTGAGTGTCCTCTCCTTACACAGAATCTAGTTTGCATTTCATTCTAGTTACAAACCCATCTAGACAACAAACTTATTTTAAGAGAAGTAGGGCATAAAAAATGTATTGGACTGCATCTGGACAAAACATGGTGTTTTAGTGGCTGAACGAACAATGTTTACTACGAACAAATAATGTGTCCATGAGCATAAAAGTTGCCATTTTAAACTGTACAACAGTAAAGCACATGGAGCAGCACGAACATAATAAAAATAAAGAATAGGAACACAGGACAACTACTTACTTTTTTGCAGCACTCTCCTGATCCTTGTATACTGATCGTGCTCCCTTAATTTGAGGTCTGACCACCACTTCCTCAGTTGATCCTTGGATCGTGGCACCCCAAAATTCCTGTGCAGACTCTTCACAACTTTAGCCATGATCTTGGCCTTTCTCACATTTGGGTTGGGGTAAGGTCCATACTTCCCGTCATAGTCGGCCCTCTTCAAGATGTCCACCATCTCCAGCATCTCTACAAAGGCCATATTTGAGGCCTTAAATCTTCTCCTGTGGGATCGTGATGTTTCTGGCTCCGGGCTTTCCTCCTCCTCCTCGTTGCTGTAATTATCACGCACCTGTTGTGTCTCCGCCATGTGCTCTTCCCCACTGCGCCGAAAGAGAAGGGGCGGGGAATAGACTAGAAAGAACGTCAGGAGCAGGCGGAGTTCCATGCATGCGCAGTGTATATAAAGCGTAACACGCATGCGTCATACGTACGATCTGTGAGCTGAGGAAGGAGTATCGGAAGCGTCGATTGTGATAATGAAGGTAACATTTAAACTTGGGCCTATACTGCTTATAGATTTAGGCCTATATTGGGACAAGATTAGGAGACTTTAGCCTGACAATAGGGTTTGTCTTGTGTATTGCAGATAAAATGGATGGCTTCAATGACCACAACTTCCTCCCCCTGTTCATAGACAAATACAGGGAGCTGCCCTGTCTGTGGCAGGTCAAACACCCACATTATAATCATAAACAAAAGAGGCAGGCAGTGCTGGAGAAACTGCTGGAGTTGGTGAAGCCAGTGGTCCCCACGGCAACCATCCCCTATTTAAAAGCCAAAATTGGTGGCCTGAGGAGCACTTATCTTAGGGAGCGCAAGAAGGTCCAGGATTCCCAGTGATCCGGAGCTGCAGCAGATGATGTTTATGTCCCCAGGCTGTGGTATTATGAGAGACTGCGATTTCTGACAGACCAGACTGAAGTCAGGGAATCCCTCTCAACCCTTCCTTCCACTCTTCCTTCCACCCTATCTTCCACCCCAGCTGAGGTTTCCGATGTCCAACCTGGGACTTCCAACCAGGAAGAAGTGGAGGAGCCTAGCTTGAGCCAGGTATAGCATTCTTCTACAGATTTCTGGTCAATAAAGAAATGATGTTTACTAGATGTTATTACTGATCACTAATTGCTGATTTAATAAAGTGTTTTACATATCAATAGACAGTAGCGGCCAAAAAGAATTGGGACAAGAATGAAAAATGCTGGGCTCAGAACGATAGTCTGTTATATTTGTTAACATTCAATTTGCAACAGTCATGAGATGAAAATTGTGTGTGATTGATTAGGAAAAAAACTAAAACTATGTGCCTTTTTCATACACAGCAAGACCTCAGCCAGGAGGAGGCTGTGGAATGTGGCACACAGGAGGAGGCTGTGGAATGTGGCAGCCAGGAGGAGGCGGGGGTTAGTGGCAGCCAGGAGGAGGCAGGGGTTAGTGGCAGCCAGGAGGAGGCCGGGCCCAGTAGGAGCCTCCCAGAATCGCAGGTTCCTCCCCTCCGCCTTCCAACCAAAAGACCCAGGAAGGGGTGTAACGTGGAGGATTCAGCACTCAGGCTGATTCAGGAGGCTTCTGCGTCCCTCAGAGCCACCCCCACTCATGAAGAGGCCTTTTCCTGCATGGCTGCCACCAAACTGCAGGACATGCAGGAGGGCCAACGCCTCATGTTTGAGGACATCCTTTATAAAACGTTAACTAAGGGGGTAAGGGACGAAATCACACCCAATACCCACCTGTGTGAGTTACATCATCCTCCTCCTCCTCCTGCCACAACTCCAACACCACAGACACAGCTTGGAAGGAAGAGTGGAAGGAAGACAAGAAAGTGATGGCCCTGGGTTCAGTCTGGTCTGACAAAAGATGCAGGCTCTTGTATGACCACAGCCTGGGGACATACATGTCATCTGCTGCTGTTCATGATCTCTTGGACTTCTGGACCAGATTGTACTCCCTTATATATGGACTCCTCAGGCCACCAATTTTGCCTTCAAATAATTAATGTGTGCCCTGGGGGCCAAAGGCTTCGCCAATTTCTGCTGTTTCTCCAGCGTTGCCTCCCTCTTTCTTTGGTTAGGGCCCCTTAATATTTTTTTTTTTAATAATACTTGACTATGTGTGTTTTTCTTCAAAAAGGACAGTTTGTTTGTGAGGAGGCAGGTACATTTCAAAAATACAATGTGAAATTACCAAGAGACACTAACCAACCTCCTTGAGATTAAATAATACAAGATAATAATGGTTTTGTGGTAACTTGACACACAAAACACACCTAAAACTATTCTGGAGTTAAAAAAAATTATTAAAAAAATAACAGGAGATCAGGATTTAAAAAACTAAAAAAAAAATACAAAATCTAAAAACATAAAAAAAAAATTATTTTCAGGAGATGTGACTAATCAAAATATTATATTCATGAAATCACGAGAAATAATAAAGAAAGAAGTTTGTGAGAAGTCTGTGTGAATATGAGCAGCAAAACAACTTCATTCTTCTAGCATTATAAAGAAGAAGAGAGTGTGCTGCATTAAACAATTTAAAACATTGCAGCGTGACGAAAGTGCTATATCCATTATGAACGCTAATTTTACCAGACTGAGCAGTTCCATCTCGGATTTTATTCTGAGCATGCGTGGCACTTTGTGCGTCGGAATTGTCCACACATGGTTGGAATTTACGTGAACGGATTTTGTTGTCGGAAAAATTTTATAGCCTGCCCTCAAACTTTGTGTGTCGGAAATTCCGATGGAAAAAGTCCAATGGACTCCACACATGGTCGGAATTTCCGACAACAAGCTCCAATCGCACATTTTCCATCGGAAAATCCGACCGTGTGTACAGGGCATTACTCTTTGCTATATCGAACAAACATAGAACAAAAACAGAAAAAACAAAAGACAATGTGTTACCAGAAATAAGACAACAGTGGCCAACTACAGGAGGGGGGACCCGGCTCCTCTAAACCCTGTTGGGGCGGGGTGGCCGGGTCTCACACTCCGGAAAATGGGAATTTTGGGGGGGTGCTTCCGCCGGTCTGGCGGTCCGGGGGAGGTTGTTGGAGGCAGATGGCCCCCCTCTTCTCGGGCGGCCGTCGGAGGAGATGCCCCATTTACCCACCCGAGCAGCCAACACCCTGGACGAGGGAGGACCGTTACTGGACGGGACTTACTCCCCGGGGACGTTTGGACTCAATAAGATGTCTAAAAGCCACAAAAATTGTGAACTAATCTTGTCTAAGGTCAGTTGCAAAAGCATGTGTCATTGTAAACCTCCTATGGGCTCTGTTATACATGTTTACCCTATGTAAAGTTCTTCACTGAAATGTTCTTAAAATAAAGATTTTACAAAAAAAAAGACAATGTGTTTCAATGTGTTTTATTTTATTTTCATAAACTCATGTTTTTAAAATGCATTTGTATATATATATATATATATGCACAATGGTACTTGGTTTTTCAGCTTTTTACTTTGTCATTCTTTCTTATTTCATTTATTTTCTTTTTCATTTTTTTCACTTTCTTCATCTTTTGTTCATTGATTAATTTGTTCCAAATTTTAAGTATGAATATTTACATATTACGTTTGTTTATCATGCATTTTTGTGTTGCACGATACATCAGGTATGTCTATCGGGATGTTTTTGGATGTTGTGTTTAAGTTCATTGATTAAGATATTCCATGCACCTGAATTACTTCAGGTGTTTTGTATATGTCCAGGAATTTGGACTGACATATCCATGTGGGTGGCCTATCAGAAGGATTTCCTGTTTTATTGACCTTTTTCTCATCCCCATATATATGGACGGTCATTCCATCTTCCAAAAGCTATGACTGAGCACCCTATAGTAGTGGGAAACATGTTAGCTTTTCATTGATCCTGTGCCTCTGATGTCTTTGTACCAGAAGAATTTTTAAACCATCATTAAGAAAGGTGTTAACAGAGTGCGGTTGCCCAGCCTTTTCTTCGATTCATTCCAAAATGTATTGTGCTTGGATGTTTGGAGTTAAGAGTTTTAGCCTTTCATGTGTTTACTGTGACAGTAAAAAATAACATAACAATTTAGTTTTGATTTGTTGTAAAATAAAAAGTATTGCAGCCACCATATCTAACGACTGGTGAACTGAAATATATAACTTTTTTTCCCTGGTTTGGATACAATTTAATGTGATGTTTTAAAACTCTGCATGGTAGGGCGCATGCATTACAGCTGCTGAGTATGGATGCTACCTCAGCAGCTCCACATCAGATTGAGATAAGAATGGCCTTACTGTCCTGTAACAGCGAGCCTTGCTCCCGCTGTGCATATGGGTCAGAACTGCTAACACTCCATGATACCTCTAGGGTGGTCATAGTGCATCCAACACTGCAGAAGCAGCCAAAATCCAGCCAGTCTACACTGATGAAGGCCCTGTGCAGAGCATCTTTCAAGATGGCGTAGGTGTCTTCCTCAACACAGGAAGACATCCTGGAACATTTCTGACGCCCTATGGATGAAGTCTCTCCCTCACAACCTGAATTGGTAGATTCTGCTGCTCTCATAGCACAATTTTAAACTACTCTGAACAAAGCCATAGACAAGCTCCATAAATAAATCACTTCTCAGCTTATTAATGAAGTTTGTGACATTGGTAAGATTTGTGACATACTTACTAGAAGATTAATGTAATGATATAACCGCAGTCATAGATTGCCATGTGAAAGATATAGATAGACTGGGCCAAATTAACATGCCCCTTCTTTCTCAGCTTGAGAACTCTGAAAGCATGGACCACAAGTCCAGGTTGCATTTGCTGGGTCTACCAGAACTGTTGTGGACTTGCAGTCCTCTGTGACAGCACTGCTTCAGGAGTTAGCCACAGAGTTGCCTATTGAGAAATTTTAATTTGATAGGACACATAGGGCTCTCTCAAAATGTACCCCGATGGGCCTCCACAGGATGTTATTGTGCAGCTGCACTTCTACTGTACTAAGGAACACCTCCTGCAGGCTAAAAGGGACAACTCCTCTATGGAGTTCCAAGAACATGTGTACCAGCTGTTCTCTTACTTGTCCCCTGCTGCCATCGTTAAATACAGGGAATTCAGACCCATAGTGAAAATACTCCAGGCACATGGTATTCACTACAGGTGGGGGGTTTCCCTTTAAACTGCAGTTTCTCCATGAGAGTAAGTCCTATTCCTTTTCTATGAGATCTGAGGCTAGACAGGGTTACATCTCATTTCCACAGAGGATACATTGAACATTGAACACAGAAGGTCTCCCCTTCTACCTGCCACGGGGACAACATTGGCCTGATGCTTCTTGTTCTAATCATTCAAGGATGGACAGTATCATCAGGAGTCAAGATTTGTGCCAAATTTCCCACTGAGAAGACCTGTAGAGACCAGGCTGCATGGGCTGCTGTTCATGTGTTTTCCCTCACTGCAACTCCTTATCTTCCTGCCTTATATGCAAACTCTCCTCTTTACTGAGGAGAGTTTGCTTTTGTTGAGAACTACACCTGTGGTTGAGTTTCTGCTTTTTTGGAGATAATAATATACAGTATCTCACAAAAGTGAGTACACCTCTCACATTTTTGTAAATATTTTATAATATCTTTTCATGTGACAATACTTAAGAGATTACACTTTGCTACAATGTAAAGTAGTAAGTGTACAGCTTGTATAACAGTGTAAATTTGCTGTCCCCTCAAAATAACTCAACACACAGCCATTAATGGCAACAAAAGTGAGTACACCCACAAGTGAAAATGTCCAAATTGGGCCCAAAGTGTCAATATTTTGTACAGCCACCATTATTTTCCATCACTGCCTTAACCCTCTTGGGCATGGAGCTCACCAGAGCTTCACAGGTTGCCACTGGAGTCCTATTCCACTCCTCTCTGACAACATCACAGAGCTGGTGAATGTTAGAGATCTTGCGATCCTCCACCTTCCGTTTAAGGATGCCCCACAGATGCTCAATAGGGTTTAGGTCTGGAGACATGCTTGGCCAGTCCATCACCTTTACCCTCAGCTTCTTTAGCAAGGCAGTGGTCATCTTGGAGGTGTGTGTTGGGCTCGTTATCATGTTGGAATACTGCCCTGCTGCCCAGTCTTCGAGGGGAGGGGATCATGTCCTGCTTCAGTATGTCACAGTACATGTTGGCATTTGTGGTTCCCTCAATGAACTGTAGCTCCCCAGTGCCGGCAGCACTCATGCAGCCCCAGACCATGACACTCCCACCATCATGCTTGACTGTAGGCAAGACATACTTGTTTTTGTACTCCTCACCAGGTTGTCACCACACACGCTTGACACCATCTGAACCAAAAAAGTTTATCTTGGTCTCATCAAACCACAGGACATGGTTCCAGTAATCCATGTTCTTACTCTGCTTGTCTTTAGCAAACTGTTTGCAGGCTTTTCTTGTGCTTCATCCTTCTGGGATGACAGCCATGCAGACCAATTTGATGCAGTGTGCGGCGTATGGTCTGAGCAGTGACAGACTGACCCCCCACCCCTTCAAACTCTGCAGCAATGCTGACAGCATTCATACGTCTATTTCCCAAAAGCAACCTCTGGATATGACACTGAGCATGTGCACTCAACTTCTTTGGTCGACCATGGCGAGGACCGTTCTGAGTGGAACCTGTCCTGTTAAACCACTGTATGGTCTTGACCACCTTGCTGTAGCTCAGTTTTAGGGTCTTGGCAATCCTCTTATAGCCTAGGCCATCTTTATGTAGAGCAACAATTCTTTTTTTTCAGATCCTCAGAGAGTTCTTTGTCATGAGGTGCCATGTTGAACTTCCAGTGACCAGTATGAGAGAGTGAGAGCCATAACACCAAATTTAACATAAATGCTACCTATTCACACCTGAGACCCTGTAACACTAACAAGTCACATGACACTGGGGAGGAAAAAGGGCTAATTGGGTCCAATTTGGACATTTTCATTTAGGGGTGTACTCACTTTTGTTGTCAGTGGTTTAGACATAAATGGCTGTGTGCTGAGTTATTTTAAGGGGACAGCAAATTTACACTGTTATACAAGCTGTACACTCACTACTTTACATTGTAGCAAAGTGTCATTTCTTCAGTGTTGTCGCAGTGCACTTGTAGTGCAAAGTGGATTTGCCTTTCGTAAATAACCCCCTCTGTCAGTTTGGAGCTTTTTTATGTTGTTCCCTGTAGTGGACATGGAGGATTCATTTTGCAATTGATATCAGCTTAGGTCAATGTTTAGATCCTGATCGATTCATGATCTTATGATTATGATTCACATTGGATTACAATATTCACTTGCCGCCCTGCATGACTGGGCTAAGGCCATTATGTTCTTTTTTATTTTTTTCTCCTCGAATTACACCTCCAGGTCTGTTAATGGGTCCTTTATTTTGTTCATGCTAATGCATTAGTATCGAGAATATTTGCACTACCATCTACACTTTCTTGCTTCCACTTTCTGTGGGTATTTTGTCCCAAGCTCGCATGACACCAGTCTCATTAAGTTTCTGACTTGTGATGTATTCATGGGGCCTGTAATCCTGAGTATCTCAGGAACAAGGTATAATGTATATCTTTGAAGATTAAGGGCTGAATTTCAGTATAATCCCACCTTAGCTCTTTAGAAGCCTTGTGCAGTTGTGGTACGCATAGCAGAGTCCTTGTAAGATATTTCTCCAGAGATTTCTACCTATGACACAGAGATGCCTCCTACAGTTACTTTTTTATGTTCCTATATAGTCGTTTTGATCATTTTGAATTTTTTTTTCAGAGTATGTCTTACTGACCTCTCCTCATTCTCTTAGGGGTGCTGGGAAGACATTACCTTTCATGTCACCATTGGGTGTCATCTCCGCCTCCATGAGTGAATATCTCAGTTTTTCTTAATAAGTTTCTAGTCAATTGCTTTGGTTACTGCTGATTTTGGTCTCTACTTTAAGTACTACTGCCTGTGTGCTTTGAAATTGTTCTCTCACTGTGAGCTTGAATATATTTAATTATTATGTTACTAGACAGATATTCAGTATGTGTGCTGTAGTTCCAGTCCAGTTTTCTATGTTACCCCCTCATTGACCTCTAGTTGACCTGACTATTGTCAGGCTCTACAAGGGTAATATTTGGAGTAATGTTTCATTACAAATCCTAATTCTCTCCTCCCCACACACTCTGAATTTAGGGGAGTTTTTTCTCCCTCCTTTTATACCCTTCTGCCCCCCCAACCCCTTTTCTCCTTTCACCTTCCTCAACCTTCCTGTATTCATCTTTCCACAATGTCCTTGTCCTTGTGTAAAGGCATTCTGAGATTTTTAGATCTCGGCACGCAAACATGGTCTGCTTGCAAGAGACCCACTTCCAACAAAGCTGAATCCCAAAATACTCCCATTCCTCTTACCCTCAGTTGGCTTCCATGACTTTTAAGCAACAGGGTGTATTAAATAAACAATTTGCAGATCAGGAGGGCAGGTACTTAGTTCTAGTGGGCTCAATCCACAACTCCATTATTACATTTGCTACATACTATGCTCTTAACTTGAGACAAATTGTTTCTTTTTCACATTTCCTAACTTGCATGCCAAGGGTATGTTGGAGTTGTTTAGGGACTCTAACTCATAAGGACTGCCATGAACCCAGTAACCCTGGGGTGGCTTCAGGTGACATCTCCACTGCCAGGCAGTTTCAAACTCTTTTGTCTCAGTACAACCTTGTGGATGGCTGAAAGGAATAGCATCTCTCTACTTAATCTTATGCCTTTTACTCCAACCCTCCCAATATGTCTTCCCCTACTGACCCTGTTTTTGTATACCATACTTTCCTTTCACAATAGCTAATTCCACTATTTTTCCCATCACATGGTCAGACCAAGATGGTGTGGGATTAAGATTTACCTAGCTCTTTCTGCTAGTAATGGCAGAACTTGGTCCCTTAGAAACACTATCCTTGCAGATCCAACCACAGTCTCCAATTTGGATGCTTCCCTCAGAAAGTACTTTGCACTAAATGATCAGTTGGTTGGCTCATTTGTGATGGCCTGGGAGGCCCACTATACAGGTTAAATTCATTCAACTGACCTCCCAATGTAAAAAGAGTAGGGAAGCTCACGTATGGAACTTGGAAACAGAACTCTCTAAAGCCTCCCAGGCCTTCCAACTTGACCCAATGCTGACTAATAGGGCCAGTTTGTTTCACTTAAAAACAGAACTGAACCTTTGCCTTACCCACCTCGCCAAACAGCAACTTAATTGAGTTCAACACTGTTTTAACTTAAAGGAGCGACAAACCTGATACCCCCTTTGGCCCACAGGCTCCTCGATAGTGGGAGTGACTTGTAAACATGTTCCAGCTTCAAACTTCCAGTCCTCCTTTAACTAATCCTGTTGCTATTTTAGAGATCATGCAGGCTTGACTGCAAGCTCTTTACAGCGACACAGGCCACTGGCCAAGCTTGTGCCACCTCTTTTTTAATGACCTTGGGCTCCCGGCACTCTCGGCCTCTGCCCTTCAGCTAATAAATGCAGAAATCAATTTTCAGGAAGTCCAACAGGTGATCAAATCATTGAAATGTACTAAGAATCCCAGACCTGGAGGCTTTAGGGCAACCTACTACCAGAAATTTACAGACCTGCTTGCACCTCATCTCACATTCACATCTCCATTTAGTGAACTTTGGGATGGATCCTCTCTACGCTGTCTACTGTCTGTATGATCCCTATACCTGTAACTCCTTAATAAACATAGACATTAAACCGTTTGTCAAAACCATCACTGCTAGAGTAAACTTGATGCTGGCTGGCCTAATCTCTAAAAAAAAAACAAGTGGGGTTTGTTCCAGGCAGGAAAGTCAGTTATAACATCCGTAGGATTTCCCTTCTGTTACATAATGCTAAAAGCAGAACATGCCCAGATTCTCCTGCTAGAACACTGTATAGCACTCCTTCAGCATTTATTAAATATGCAGGCACAGGGTATGAGCCAGGTGTGCCTAGGCACACCCTAATCCCTACATGCAATGCCAATTCCCCCTACTGCTCGGGCTTCCCCATGTTACTCAGCTGCCGAGGGGGATGTTTCAGGATGGAGAGTGGGGGAAAGGGCTAGTAAATGTCATTTACCAGCACCTTCCTTTTCTAAATGAACACAGTGAACACACTCACTCTGTGTGTTCATTCATAACTGAATTTACTATGCTTCAGTTTGTGAATGAACAGGAAGCCTCTTAACACAGAGAACTTCCCATTCATTCACTGTCCTGTGCAGCTGAGGCTGCAGAGAAAGGCATGTGTTTGAGCTTTGGGGTGCACACCCTAATGCAATAGGCTGTGCACACCTATGTATTCAGGATTCTGTTTGGATCATTTCTAGTGGCCAGTGGTACAAGGCAGGGCTCTGCCCTCCCCCTCGCCTTGTTATTTGTTCCGGCAAGTGAACCCCTTGCCCAGGCAATCTAGCAACATCATGATGTGTCTGGGATCGAGTTGGCAGGTTATCATCATAAACATTGCCGATTAGTGGATGACTCCTTACTGGTGTTAAAGAATATGGTATTCTCCCACACTAACCTCTTGTCCCTTATAACTCTCTTCAGTAAATTCTCTGAGTTTTATCTCAATAAGAGTAAGTCGAAGGCCCTTAAAGTCTCTCTGTCAGAAGACACTCTACATGCTTTTCAACTTTCAGTCACCTTTTCTTGGACTTCTTCCTTGTGGAGTACATCTAACCCCAACCTACTGTCATGATCACTTAGTGCCCCTGTTCCTCATCCAGCACCCAGGTGTTGGCTGTTGCTTTTCCCCCTGTCTGTGTTCACCCGCAAGGTGATTGATCTGATCAGTCACCTGATATAAGCAAATCGAACACTCTATCCCTTGCTTGTGATAGAGACAGTTACCTGCATTGTTCCTGAACAAGCCTCCCGTTTGTCTGCCTTGCTTTGCTGTTGGATTTCTCTGTGTATGACCCGAATTGGATATTTGACTATTCCCTGAACTCACCCTGCATTTCACCTAGACTGTCATTGGATCAGATATTGGACTATTTCCTGAACTCAGCCTGCCTTATTACCTATTAACTACGCTATCTGTCTGCTAAACTGCAAGTAGTCTGTTGTTTGCTCTGTTCGCATCTTCCCTGGTGTGGTGGCCAGGCACTATAGCATTGTGTGTAAGTCCTGGAGGCAACCAAGTACCGGTAGGCATGCTTGTCTTAAGGGAAAGGGGGCTGCTATAGGTGAAGCACACAGTAGCTAGCTATAATGTCTGACCACCTGCATTGAGGTAGACATGACATTCTTGACACCTACGATACCTTGTATTAAGCAACTTACCCAAAATGTTTTGCCTCATTGTCCTCACTTCTCGGCTCCAAGGAAAAAATATATTTAGTGGCTGTGTATAATTACAGCAGTGAAGATGATGCTACTACCAAATTTTTTGTACTTACATCTCACCATCTTAATGTCATACAACAGCGCATATTGTGCACTTTTCCTCGCGTGGCTAAGACCATCCTGTAAAGATATAAGCTCCATGGTAGTCTGGGCCTTCCAATCTTGTGCAGGTACTACCAAACAACTCAACTTACACAACTGACACACTGACAATCCCCTAGGGGGTACCCTGTGGGTCTCACTGGGGGACCTCTCTGTGTGCCCCTGTTACAATAAATAATCTATAATGGCTGAACTCTATGGGAAGGAGTCTGATCTCTTGCTCAATTATGAAACATTCTTTAAAATTGTGGGCCAATTTAAAGATTAGGTACAAACTGATCTCACCCCATACTCCCCTACTTTCCATACTGGGTTTCTCATCCCCCTCTTTGTTCAACACACGGTTTTTACTTATACATCCACTTCTTAAATGATTCAGGTGTCTTACAGTTTGAGACCCTAAATGTATCCATGTATCCTTGATGCAAGAGCTGTTTTCAATATTTGCAAACAAAGCATTTTTTACAACCCCAAACTCATTGATATCCTTAAAGTGGAGTTCCACTGGTTTTTGAGTTTATTAAAAGTCAGCAGCTACAAAAAGTATAGCTTTTAATAAACTGACACTCACCTGTCCCATGGTCCAGCAATGCGGCCGCACGCAGCCTCCGTTCTCTCCCCCTCCTCTTTGCAACGCCGACATTGTGAGTGTGGGCGCCCGGCTGTGACAGTTTGCGGCTTAACAGCCGGGCACGCACTGTGCATGCGTGAGCTGCGCTCCGTCAATGGCCAGGCATTGTTATGGGACCTGTGACGTGTCCCAGAACATTGGCGTGAGGGAGGGGCCGCCTAAGAGTCGCCTAGGCGGCCAGAAGTCGGAAGGAGGAAGTAGGACAGGAAGTCCCACTCCAAACCAGGTACCTAGCCCCACCCAAAAAAATGACATGCCAATTGTGGCTTGTCAGGGGGCGAGGAGTACTTAAAGCGGACGTTCCACTTTTGGGTGGAACTCCGCTTTAATATTTCCTCATATACAGTTTTTAAGAATGCTTTATTATGCAGGCCTGGAAGTCCTGGCATAATGTAATTGGTGTATTCATTGTTGTCCTCTTCAGAAGCATCTTTCCTTCCATCTCATGTAACTAAATGGGATTGCATCCTTGGTGTTTACATTTTTGAGGAGTATTGAACATTAAGGTTGATGAATATGGCTAAAAATTTCGTCCACGTGCTGGCTGTGGAGGTGAATTATAAGGTTCTCCCCTGCTTGTATTTTGTCCTCTTTCATATTTCACAGGCAACCTCCACCAGGTCCCCTCTATGTTTTTGTGGCTGGATAAGATGACTGATTTTTACAAAATATGGGAAATGTAGATTGAATCCTACATGCCATCTTCATTTAACACTGAGTTAAATCCTGGAGTGGCTGAATGCGAGAGGCTAAAAGGCCGCAGCTATCTTGGTAATACCCGGAAGCCTCCTCTGCTGGAATTCCAGCCAGGAGCTTTACAGTTCATTCCACACCAGCAGCTTCTCAGCCAAACTCTGCCTATGCCAGCTGCTTGCCTGCTGACTGAACTCTGTAGCCCCACAGTGGTCCAATGGAGGTCCTTTTGGGATACTCATGACAAGCTTTTAGTCTTGTTCATTCTGTGAGTGCATTTTTATTGTTTCCTAGTTATTGTTTTCCTTGTTAATGAATCTCTACACTGAGATGGAAAAGTAAAAGTATACTTCTTTTTTTTATTGAGTAGCATAAACAGGGATTAGGACCCCTGTGACTTTTTTACTAATGTCTGATTCCCCATCTCCAATGTTATCAGGACTGAAAGTGAGGGGAATTCACAAAATGTTGATTTGTTACCAGAACAGGAGTAAATTAAAATGTTTTCACCTGTTTTGGTGACAACTGTTTAAAAGGACATTTCCCTCACTTTGGAGATATTTCCTCTAACTTTGTGTTATGTCTGCATGAAAGGAAGTTACATTTCCTTAAAGGAGAAGTACAGCCAAAGCTCATTTGGCTGTACTTCTCCTGTGGATCACAGGGGTGCAGTTCTTTCTGCACTCCTGTGACCCATTTTGTGCTCCAGTGAGCTTGGGGGGAGGACAATCACCAGCTCTCTGCTCACGGAGCACTGAGAACCAAGCGATCAGCAGTCTTTGATCAAATAGTTCTCAGTCTTAGAGCTGGTGGGGGACAGATGCTGCATCCACTTAGGTAAGAATAATTCCTAAACATTTTTTTCCCCCAAACTTCTCTTTTAATGAGGCACAGATGGCAAAAATTAACCCAACAAGGGTTTAACCATTCTCTACTCTATCTGAAATGGAAAAAAAAGGTTTGTCTAAAGTTTAAAGATGACAGCTACAGATAAGAAGGGTGAGCACAGCTGGACGACACACACACACACACACACACACAGACACACTAGTATTATTATCAAATTTAACCTAACAAATATTGTGACGAACGCGGGTGTCAGATCCCTGCCCTCCTCGCTAACTTGCAACGAAGGACCGGCCAACCTCACACCACGCTGTCACTTACGTAACAATGCCACTCTCAGCTGCGCCCAGCACAAAGATTTTCCAGCTTGCGGGACCACAATCTAGGTGCGAGCAGCCTGAGAGTGATTGTCACTGGGCTAATTACACAATTAACCCTTTAACTGCCACCACCCCCGTTTAAAAGACCGAGCCGGGGGAGACTGGTAATTTTAGCAATACCAATTATAATTTTAGAATAAGCGTCTGCCACACACACTGCCACCACAGACAGGTCTGCTCAGAGTCTTACTCTACAGCAGTAGCGCCCTTCAAGAGGCAGGTTCGTTTATAGCTTGCATTAAGAGCTTTAGAGACAAGATTAACACTTTTCAACATAAGGGTTTATTATGAAAAGGTCAAAGTTGGTGCAAATAAAATATTTACAGAAAAAAGATGTTTCAAAAAGATAAAGACAATATACAGCCACAAAGCAATAAGGTAGAATTGGGAAGAAAGAATACTTGCAATATATGTCCGAGGGTTGATCAGAGTTCGATCGATGAGCTAGGTAATCGGTTCTCGACTTGGCAGATGTTTCTTCTTGGATGGTAAAAGGAGAACTGCCCATTGTCTTGGCATCTCCTCTTTTCTGTCAAATCAAAGGGGGTGTTGACAGTGACCAGTAACCAATCGTCTGGTCATCTTGTTTAGGGGTTGGTTGCTGGGAGGTGTCTACACTCATGACCACGTCCCAGGTAGATTTTGTAATACATATTCATATATCTGCATCTATAGTGTTTACAGACTCCAAATATCCATATTATTATTCAACTTGAGATTTCCTTCAAAACAAGTCTAAACATGCCATCTCTATAATGTATAGCCTGCTTTGGAGGAATAAGTGGTCCCAGGGGTTTCCCATATGACCTGACATAGGGGTGTCTGGACTTGAAATGTTCCATATTATCTGAGGAAACTAAATATGTCCAGATTATGGCTGTGCTATTACTAAGTCAGAAGTTAGGACACATGCTGAAATTTCATACTTATAAGTTAGAGGTGTATTCAGACAATTTACAACCGGGCCTGTTAGGTCTCTGAATGGGGAGGGTGACAGTTTTACGACAGGCCTGAACACTGCCCTTACAACAAATGTTTTCTACTGACCTAACCTGGTTCTGTTTTCTCTGTTGAGATAACCTTTTCTGTTGAACTTAAAAAGCTTTGAATTCCTAAGACAAGGGAGGAGGGAGGAGGGAGTTCAGATTTCTCTGTCATGTTACATGGTTAGCCAAACTGTCATGGCTACTTCCACACAAGATGGCAGCTAGCTACAGCTTTTCATGTCCCGTACATGATATCGTTACACCTCCCCCCTTAGGTGGTTGCATGGGAGGGAACTACAATTTCTCTCCTGACGCAACCGACTTCTGCGGGCTCGGCTTGTCGTGACAGCCCATCAGCATTGCCATGGGCGCTGCCTTTCTTATGCTGGATGGTGAAATCGTATTGCTGAAGAATTAGGCTCCACTGAAGTAGTTTGCCATTCTCCCCAGCAACACGATTTAGCCAGCTCAAGGGATTGTGATCCGTGATCACAGTGAAGTGCCGTCCATAAAGGTACGGTTGCAACTTCTGGAGAGCCCACACGATCGCAAGACACTCCTTTTCGATCGTGGCATATGCTACTTCCCTGGGAAGCAGCTTCCTGCTCAGGTAGAGGATGGGATGCTCCTCTCCAGCCTCGTCCACCTGGCTCAGGACTGCACCCAATCCATAGGCAGAGGCATCCGTCTGCACAAGGAAATGGCGGGTGAAGTCTGGAGCCTGCAGCACAGGGGCACTGGCCAGCGCCTCCTTCAAGGCCTGAAATGCCTGCTCACATTCTGGTGTCCAAGACACCACCTTGGGCAGTTTCTTTTTGGTTAGGTCAGTCAGAGGTTTGGCCAGGCTACTATAGTTACATACAAATTTCCTATAGTAGCCAGCGGTCCCCAAGAAAGACATAACCTGCTTTTTGGTTTGGGGGGTAGGCCAGGCCAGGATGGCCTCAACCTTCCCTGTCTCGGGTTTCAGGGTACCTCCTCCTACCTGGTGTCCCAAGTACTGCACATCAGTCATGCCAATCTGACACTTACTGGGCTTTACAGTCAGATTGGCAGCTGTCAGTTGGTCCAGGACCTGTGAGAGGTGCACCAGGTGTTCTTCCCAGGTAGGGCTGAACACGGCGATGTCATCCGGGTAGGCTACGGCAAAGGTTTCCAGCCCCTCCAGTAAGTCATTCATGACTTTCTGGAAGGTGGCTGGGACATTCTTCATCCCAAACGGCATGACGGTAAACTCGAACAATCCGAATGGGGTGATGAAGGCCGACTTTTCCCGAGCCTCAGGGGCCAGAGGAATTTGCCAGTACCCCCTGCTCAGATCCATGATTGTTATATAACGGGCGGCCGCCAGCCTATCTAACAACTCATCAATCCGGGGCATGGGGTAGGCATCTGCAGTAGTGATGGCATTCAGCTTCCGGTAGTCCACACAGAACCTGGTCGTCTAGTCCTTTTTGGGGACCAAGACTACCAGTGGCGCCCAGACTGTCCGAGCTCCCTGAACGACCCCTAACTGCATAATTTCCTCAGTCTCCTTTGCCCCGCCTGTCTGCGCCTCCTGCAAGGCAAGGTGGGCTGCAAGGGTGAGGGGAGGATACACCTGGTCGCCCACCTTGTGGACGCCATGGGGTGCTCTCCCAGGGTTTCCCATGACCCAAACACGGCATGCTGTAAGCACTGCCAGCATCATGGGTGCCTGGAGTGGAAGGAAAGGTGAGTGGGACTGAAGGTCTAAGCCCACTCCCTGAGTGTCAGCTATCACTTCTAGCAGGGCACCTAACTCTTTCCATTCAGGTATATGGTCTCTGCCAATGACAGGCGCTGTGCTGGGACATTGTGTGAACATCAAGTTAGGCCACAAACCATTGTGTTTCACTCCAACCCTGGCCTTCCTGATTTCACCTGGACCTTCACAGACCATATCAGGTGACACCTTCAACACATTCCCCTTAGGCTGACTGGACACAGTGAGCAACTGTTTAACCCTTTCAGTCTCCAGGCCTCCTGCCTGTAGACCAGTACAGCCTCTCTGCCCACTGTCCCTATCATGCTTTTGTTTATTTTTCTCAGCAGGGGAGCTAACAGCTGGCCTGCTGAACACTGCAAAAAGCCTTTGTCTCTCAGCAGTGCTGGCTGAGGCGTGGGACTACAAGTACCAACCAGCTGTCCTGTGACACACAAGGACAACTACTGGGGTGTAGTCAAGGCAGAATACTCTGGGTCAGAGTCAGGAATGGGGCCACCTGGGCCACTCCTGGGCTCTGCCGCCAGAGACTCTATCTTCTCCAACCTTCCCAGCATTGTGGGTGACCTCCAACAACGACATAACATCATTACATTCAGTAATTACATTCTTAACATCAGCTACACAAGCATTTGATATTGGCACATGCAAGGGGGCCTCCTCTCCTTCTGTAGGTGAAGAAGACCCTTGAACCTCCACTCCACCCTCCCCCTCCCTCTGTCCATCCACAGGTTGCCCAGATATTACCCCAACATCTGTAAACAGTACCTTGGTAGGTCCAGAGAGTTCCGTGAGAGCATCCTGGGTGCTTTTAGCAGGGGCATAGTAAGAAACAAGAAAATCAGCACCCAACAACACCGCAGTGGGGATCTCCTCCAAGACTCCCACTTCTCTCATCCCACTTCCGGCACCCCAATCAATGAAAACATAGGCACGGGGTACTCGTGAGCGGGTCCCCCCGACTCCGGTGAGGGTAAAAAACTTTCCAGGGATGATGTCCCTTCTTTCTATCACCTCTGGTCTGACCAAAGTGACTTCAGCTCCTGTGTCCCGGAAACCAGTAACGATCCGGTGGCCCACGGTGACTGGCTGCAAGTTGGCGGTGGTTACCCGAGTTTTCCTGCGGACGAACAGCACGGAAGAAGGGTTGCTGGCCGGATGGCCAGGTGATGTCATCTTATTCTGCTCAGGGCACTGCATCCTGAGATGTCCGGCTTCCCCACAGTTGTAGCATTTGCGTTTGTCAGTTAGGAAGGGCTTGGCTCCAGGAGCTGCAGGTTCCGGCCGCTGAGGAACTTGGTTGGTAGGCGGAGGAGGGGTTGCCATGTGTGATTTCCCTCCTTTCCAGCCATTCGGAGGAGCCTTGCGATGGTCAGATACCCGAGAGTGGATATAGGTATCTGCCAGTTCTGCTGCTGCTTTGGCAGAGGTTGGCTTTCGCTCCAGCACAAACTGTCTGACGTCTGTAGGACAGATGTGCAAAAGTTGATCTTCAATCATAAGATCTTCCAGGGATTCAAAAGAATCGGCTTTCAAGCCTTTAGTCCATTGCCGGAATGTGGTACGTAAGCGACCTACCACATCCATGTATGAGTCCCCAGGCCCCTTTTGTAAGGACCTAAAACGCTTCCGGTACACTTCCGGGGATAGCTGAAACTTTTGGATGATTGCAGCCTTTAGGGCCTCATAATCGTCGCACTGCTCTTCTGACAGTTCGACATAAGCATCCAGGGCCTTGCCTCGTAGCCCTGGCGTCAGGTACCGGGCCCATTGTGCTGGGGGCAGATGGTACTGACGGCAAGTTTTTTCAAACGACAGTAGATACACGTCAATGTCACTGTCCTTTTCCATAACTGAAAATTTGGCTGCCGGGGTCACTGGCAGAGAGGCATCCCTGTGCTCTAGGGATCCGAGGTTCTGAGCCTGTCGCTGCTGCTGGAGCCTAGCCATCTCCAATTTGTGCTGACGATCAGCCTCCCTCTCAGCCTGGCGTTCCTCTCGCTCAGCCCTGCGTTCCGCAGCCTCTCTCTCGGCCGCAGCCTGGCGCTCAAGAAACTGCAGGTACACCACAGGATCCGTCTTCCTGAGGTTTTGTAGAGTTTCTTGCATTTGAAGAGAGTCTATGATGGTTTCAGGCAATCTGATGCTGGCCTGCTCTTGTGGTGGCTTGGAGGTAACAATCTGTGGTATTCCAGTGTCAGTCTCTGCTTGCCCATCTGGTGAGGCCGCCTCTGAACCACTGGGCTCTGGAGTAGCGGAAACCCTTTCTGGTCCAGTTTCCCCCAGGTTCTGGTCTGCACGGATATCAAACTCCTGTAAGGCATGTATCAAGCCTTCACGATTTTTGCCACCGACGTCAATTCCTCTTTCTGCGCACTTAACAGTCAGTTCATTCTTGCTCATCTTTTTATATGCTGATAACCCAGACATTTTGCAAGCAGAAAAGATAGAACAGAAAGAAGAGATAGGAAGAAGGTGTAGGAAAGAGCTGTTGCTGTATGTCTCTCTTGAAAAAAAAAATCAAAAAATATGCACCAGCTTGTCTCTAAGGACTGTTTCCACAAAGGTTACAATCCTTCAGGGCAGCGCTAATTCCTAACAATGCACTGAATGCTCTTAATGCGAAACTATCCCGCTACGCTGCCAGCCAATATGTGATGAACGCGGGTGTCAGATCCCTGCCCTCCTCGCTAACTTGCAACGAAGGACCGGCCAACCTCACACCACGCTGTCACTTACGTAACAATGCCACTCTCAGCTGCGCCCAGCACAAAGATTTTCCAGCTTGCGGGACCACAATCTAGGTGCGAGCAGCCTGAGAGTGATTGTCACTGGGCTAATTACACAATTAACCCTTTAACTGCCACCACCCCCGTTTAAAAGACCGAGTCGGGGGAGACTGGTAATTTTAGCAATACCAATTATAATTTTAGAATAAGCGTCTGCCACACACACTGCCACCACAGACAGGTCTGCTCAGAGTCTTACTCTACAACAGTAGCGCCCTTCAAGAGGCAGGTTCGTTTATAGCTTGCATTAAGAGCTTTAGAGACAAGATTAACACTTTTCAACATAAGGGTTTATTATGAAAAGGTCAAAGTTGGTGCAAATAAAATATTTACAGAAAAAAGATGTTTCAAAAAGATAAAGACAATATACAGCCACAAAGCAATAAGGTAGAATTGGGAAGAAAGAATACTTGCAATTAATGTCTGAGGGTTGATCAGAGTTCGATCGATGAGCTAGGTAATCGGTTCTCCACTTGGCAGATGTTTCTTCTTGGATGGTAAAAGGAGAATTGCCCATTGTCTTGGCATCTCCTCTTTTCTGTCAAATCAAAGGGGGTGTTGACAGTGACCAGTAACCAATCGTCTGGTCATCTTGTTTAGGGGTTGGTTGCTGGGAGGTGTCTACACTCATGACCACGTCCCAGGTAGATTTTGTAATACATATTCATATATCTGCATCTATAGTGTTTACAGACTCCAAATATCCATATTATTATTCAACTTGAGATTTCCTTCAAAACAAGTCAAAACATGCCATCTCTATAATGTATAGCCTGCTTTGGAGGAATAAGTGGTCCCAGGGGTTTCCCATATGACCTGACATAGGGGTGTCTGGACTTGAAACGTTCCATATTATCTGAGGAAACTAAATATGTCCAGATTATGGCTGTGCTATTACTAAGTCAGAAGTTAGGACACATGCTGAAATTTCATACTTATAAGTTAGAGGTGTATTCAGACAATTTACAACCGGGGCCTGTTAGGTCTCTGAATGGGGAGGGTGACAGTTTTACGACAGGCCTGAACACTGCCCTTACAACAAATGTTTTCTACTGACCTAACCTGGTTCTGTTTTCTCTGTTGAGATAACCTTTTCTGTTGAACTTAAAAAGCTTTGAATTCCTAAGACAAGGGAGGAGGGAGGAGGGAGTTCAGATTTCTCTGTCATGTTACATGGTTAGCCAAACTGTCATGGCTACTTCCACACAAGATGGCAGCTAGCTACAGCTTTTCATGTCCCGTACGTGATATCGTTACAAATATGTTTCTGTTTCATCTCTTTCATTAGTATAAATCAAAAGTTATAATTGTATGCAAATGCATAGTCGCACTCACTGTTTCGACCTCCGGGAGTTACATCACAGTCGCACAGTCTGTGTACCCACACTAACTAGGAAGTTCTGGGAGCCACAGCACAGCCGGGGATGGCGTCTATGGTACATATGTACAGCAGGACCGGATCTATGGGATAAGACCGGCAAACTTCATGTTTGATGAGCACTTTTTAATCTTCTCGTATGTGAGTTGCCAATTATGTGTGAATAAATTGTTTTATGTCCAATACTACACTCAGATTACGCTACTCTCCTCTCTTCTTTTTACACATGACAATTATACACAGTAGATGGCTTCCATTCATACCATTCATTGTGTACTATTGTGTTGATCTTTGTGAACGGTCACAGTGATCACATGGTACAGACAGGGCCAATCACAGCTAACCACAATAGTACACACTGAATAAATGGATTCAGAAAAAATACTAAATACCTTGAACTGTCTACTTTCCAAAAATCATTCATTTGGGGGATATTTGTACTGTCCTGGCAATTTTGGTCTTCAAGAAATGAAATAGGCCATCAGTATATCAGGATTGATTGATTTTCAGATGTATTTACCATAGTTTGTGAACTTTCCTACAGACTAAATAATATACATTGATTTGGGTTATTTTCATCAAAAAAAGTAGCAGTATAAATTTTGACCAAAATAAATTAATTTCACCGCACTCACAAAAATACTTCAATAGAGTACTAAATGTGTAAATATTAAAATCAGTGTAAATGCACTTATTGCATCTTAAATGCACTTATTGCACTTATTGTAGCTTGTATGCTACTTAGTGTTACCAATATATAAAAGGCAAAATAATCATCAGTAATAGACTAATCATAGTCTTGGATGAGTTCAAAGGTCATTTGTTTACAGTATAAATTATAACAATTTTAATAAAGACATTCATAATACATTTATAGGGGGTTTTAAAGTTTAGAGCGAATTTTATGAAATATGTGTATATTTCAGTGGTTCCTAACTCCTGTCCTCAGGACCCACTAACAGGCCAGGTTTGCAAGATAACTGAAATACTTCACAGGTGATATCATTTGCTGCTCAGTGATTGCAGTATTCTAGTCTGCATCTCCCCAAAATAATACTTAACCACTTCAGCCCCGGAATAATTTACCCCCTTCCTGACCAGAGCACTTTTCGCAATTCGCCACTGAGTCGCTTTAACTGACAATTGCGTGGTCGTGCGACGTTGCACCAAAACAAAATTGACGTTCTTTTTTTCCCACAAATAGAGCTTTCTTTTGGTGGTATTTGATCGCCTCTGTGGTTTTTATTTTTTACGCTATAAACAAAAAAAGAGTGACAATTTTGAAAAAAACGCATTATTTTGTACTTTTTGCTATAATAAATATCCCCATTTTTTTTTTTTTTAAAAGCTAATTTTTTCTCAGTTTAGGCCGATATATATTCTTCTACATATTTTTGGTAAAAAAAACTTACAATAAGCGTATATTGATTGGTTTGCGCAAAAGTTATAGCTTCTACAAAATAGGGGATAGATTTATAGCATTTTTATTATTATTTTTTTTTTACTAGTAATGGCGGCGATCTGCAATTTTTATCATGACTGCGACATTATGACAGATACATCGGACAATTTTGACATATTTTTGGGACCATTGGCATTAATACAGCTATCAATGCTATAAAAATGCATTGATTACTGTAAAAATGTCACTGGCAGTGAAGAAGCTAACACTAAGGGGTGATCTAGGGGTTAACTGTGTTCCCTGGGAGGTGATTCCAACTGAAGGGGGAGGGGACTGACTAGAGGAATTGATGGATCGTGGTTCCTAGCTAATAGGAACACACGATCTGTCACTCCTGTCAGAACAGAACAGGGAAGTGTGTGTTTACACACACTCGTCCCTGTTCTGTGTCTCCTGGCCATGATCGTGGCGACCATAGGCCACAAGCCTCGGCACCCCCGCTGTGCAGCGGGGGTGCTGTAGCTGTGTAGCTACAACGGCTCGTGCATAGGAGCCAACCTGCCGCAGTATAACTGCGGCGGTTGGTCGGGAAGCGGTTAAAATCTGGCCTGTTAGTGGGTCCTGAGGATAGGAGTGGAGAACCACTGGTATATTTAGTCTTTTGAATATGACTTTTAGCTTGAATGTTAATTCTCCTTCAAGTCATTCCTGCGCCTTTTTTTAAATAAAAAATATTTTTTGTATTATATTTCGATAATAAGTTTATATGTCCCTTTAAATTTACCCATTACACTTATTCAAGGAGTCTTGGATGAGATGATTTTTGCTATATTGCCGCATTAAGGGTTAATGGTACAGGCGGTTAGTTTTTGATCAATTGTTGCGGATTAATCTGAGTCTGTTAAAAACACTCACTGCCTATAGTACTTTCAGTGCCTTAAAAAAGTATTCATACCCCTTGAAATTTTCCACATTTTGTCAAGTTACAACCAAAAACATAAATGTAATTTATTGGGATTTTATGTGATAAACCAACACAAAGTGTCACATACTTGTGAAGTGGAAGGAAAATGATATGGTTTTAAAATGTTTTTTACAAATAAATATGTAAAAAGTGTGCTGTGAATTTGTATTCAGCCCCCCCCCCTCCCCCCGAGTCAATACTTTGGAGAACCACCTTTTGCTGCAATTACAGCTGCAAGTCTTTTGGGGATGTCTCTACCAGCTTTGGACATCTAGAGAGTGACATATTTGCTCATTCTTCTTTGCAAAATAGCTGAAGCTCTGTCAGATTGGATGGAGAGCGTCTGTGAACAGCAATTTTCAAGTCTTGCCACAGATTCTCAATTGGATTTAGGTCTGGACTTGACTGGGCCATTCTAACACATAAATATGCTTTGATCTAAACCATTCCATTGTAGCTCTGGCTGTATGTTTAGGGTCGTTGTCCTGCTGGAAGGGGAATCTTCGCCCCAGGCTCAAGTCTTTTGCAGACTCTAACAGGTTTCTTCTAAGATTTCCCTTTATTTGGCTCCACCCATCTTCCCATCAACTCTGACCAGCTTCCCTGTCCCTGCTAAAGAAAAACATCCCCACAACATGATGCTGCCACCACCGTGTTTCATGGTGGGGATGGTGTGTTCAGGGTGATGCAGTAGAGTATCATCCATGTGTGTAGGGTGTGCAGTAGAGCTGCACGATTCTGGCTGAAATGAGAATCACAATTTTTTTGCTTAGAGGATAGATCACGATTCTCTCACGATTCTCGCGGCGTAACATCATCTTTCACATTAAAACAAAAAAAATTGCGCTAACTTTACTGTTTCTTTTTTTTATTTATTGAAGTGTATTTTTTCCCAAAAAATGCAATACCCCGCCATACTCAGCAATACCCCGCCATACTCCGCAATACTCTGCCATACCCTGGAATACCCCGCAATACTCTGCCATACCCTGGAATACCCCGCAATACTCTGCCATACCCTGGAATACCCCGCAATACTCTGCCATACCCTGGAATACCCCGCAATACTCTGCCATACCCTGGAATACCCCGCAATACTTTGCCATACCCTGGAATACCCCGCAATACTCTGCCATACCCCGCAATACCCCGCAATACTCTGCCATACCCTGCAATACCCTGAAATACCCCGCAATACACTGCCATACCCTGCAATACCCCGCAATATCCCGCAATACTCTTCCATACCCGCAATACTCTGCCATACCACGCAATACTCAGCCATACTCAGTGATACCCAGCCATACTCTGCAATACTCAGTGATACCCAGCCATACTCTGCAATACTCAGTGATACCCAGCCATACTCTGCAATACTCAGTGATACCCAGCCATACTCTGCAATACTCAGTGATACCCAGCCATACTCTGCAATACTCAGTGATACCCAGCCATACTCTGCCATACTCTGCCATACCCAGCCATACTCTGCCATACTCTGCCATACCCAGCCATGCTCTGCAATACCCCGCAAAAATCTGCAATACTCTGCCATAACCCGCAATACTCTGCAATACCCCGCAATACCCAGCCATACTCTGCAATACTCGGTGATACCCAGTCATACTCTGTCATACCCAGTCATACTCGGCGATACCCAGTCATACTCGGCGATACTCTGCAATACCCAGCCATGCTCAGCCATACTCGGCCATGCTCAGCCATACCCGGCCTCTGTATGTGGCCAGGCTGTGGAAGTCTCACACATGTGGTATCGCCGTACTCAGGAGGAGTAGGAGAATCTATTTTGGGGTGTCATTTTTGATATGTACATGCTATGTGTTAGAAATATTGTATAAATGGACAACTTTGTGTTAAAAAAAAAAAAGCGTTTTAACCACTTACGGCCTTCCGTCATACGACGTCCTTGACTTTGTGCGGGGATATCTGAATGATTGGTGCAGCTACAGGCATCATTCAGATATCATCTTTTTCAGCCGGCGATTCCCTACACCATAAGAATGATCATAGCAGCTGTTACACTGCTTGATCGTTCTTACGGGAGGCGAGAGGGGACGTACCCCCCTCCCGCCGCCCTCTGGTGCTTCTACCGACTCACCGCTACGATCGAAGCCAGGATCTTTTTTTTTTTTTTTTTTTTTTTAATTTCAGGCACAGCCTAGAGGTGAGATTTGGGGTCTTATTGACCCCATATCTCACTGTAAAGAGGACCTGTCATGCCATATTCCTATTACAAGGGATGTTTACATCCCTTGTAATAGGAATAAAAGTGATCAAAAAATTTTTTTTGGGGAAAAAAGTGTCAAACTAAAATAAATAAAGTAAAATGAACAATAAAAAAAAAAAAAAATTGTTTTAAAGCGCCCCTGTCCGTGTGCTCGCATGCAGAAGCGAACGCATACGTAAGTCCCGCCCACATATGAAAACGGTGTTCAAACCACACATGTGAGGTATCGCTGCGATCGGTAGAGCGAGAGCAATAATTTTGGCCCTAGACCTCCTCTGTAACTCAAAATTTGTAACCAGTAAAAAATTTTAAAGCGTCGCCTATGGGGATTTTTAAGTGGCGAAGTTTGGCGCCATTCCACAAGCGTGTGCAATTTTGAAAGGTGACATGTTAGGTATCTATTTACTCGGCGTAACTTCATCTTTCATATTATGCAAAAACATTGGGCTAACCTTACTGTTTTGTTTTTTTTTAAAGCAAAAAACATTTTTTTTCCAAAAAAAACGCGTTCGAAAAATTGCTGCGCAAATATCGTGCGAGATAAAAAGTTGCAATGACCGCTATTGTATTCTCTAGGGTCTTTGCTAAAAAAACATATATAATGTTTTGGGGTTCTATGTAATTTTCTAGCAAATAAATGATGATTTTTACATGTAGGAGAGAAATGTCAGAATTGGCATGGGTGCTCCAGAATGCCTGAAGGTGCTCCCCTGCATGTTGGGCCTCTGTATGTGGCCACGCTGTGTAAAAGTCTCACACATGTGGTATCGCCATACTCAGGAGTAATAGCAGAATGTGTTTTGGGGTGTAATTTGTGGTATGCATATGCTGTGTGTGAGAAATAACCTGCTAATATGACAATTTTGTGAAAAAAAAAAACTTGATTTTGCAAAGAATTGTGGGAAAAAATGACAACTTCAAAAAACTCACCATGCATCTTTCTAAATACATTGGAATGTCTTCTTTCCAAAAAGGGGTCATTTGGGGGGTATTTGTACTTTTCTGGCATGTTAGGGTCTCAAGAAATGAGATAGGCCGTCAGTACTTCAGGTGTAATCAATTTTCAGATATTGGCACCATAGCTTGTGGACGCTATAACTTTCACAAAGACCAAATAATATACACTAATTTGGGTTATTTTTACCAAAGATATGTAGCGGTATAAATTTTGGCCAAAATATATGAAGAAAAATTATTAATTTTCAAAATTTTATAACAGAAACGAAGAAAAATTAATTTTTTTACAGATTTTTCGGTCTTTTTTCATTTATAGCGCAAAAAATAAAGAACCCAGCGGTGATTAAATTCCACCAAAAGAAAGCTCTATTTGTGTGAAAAAAAGGACAAAAAATTCATATAGATACAGTGTTGCATGACTGAGTAATTGTCATTCAAAATGTGAGAGCACCAAAAGCTGAAAATTGGTCTGGTTATTAAGGGGGTTTAAGTGCCCAGTGGTCAAGTGGTTAAAGCTTGGCAGATTGCCCAGTTATTTGTTTACACAGAGAAGTTTATCCCTTTGATCTAAGAAGGAAGTTAGATACAATGTTTCAAGTTCTAAACTTGGCAGACTGCCTGGATGTTTTCTTTTGACAGCTGAGTGAGCAGATAATCTCTCCACTTGTTTATATGAAAGAATCGTCAAACTCAGCAGGAGAGATCGTCAGGGGAGGTGATTCGAGATCACGGTTCTTTAACGATTAATTGTGCAGCTCTAGTGTGCAGTGATCATGGGCCTCTGAGGCCAGAGGGGCTCACTGTGCACTGACTAGGGATGAGCTGAACAACCCTCCGGTTCGGTTTGCACCAGAACATGCGAACAGGCAAAAAATTTGTATGAACAAGTAAACACCATTAAAGTCTATGGGACACGAACATGAAAAATCAAAAGTGCTCATTTTAAAAGCTTATATGCAAGTTATTGCCATAAAAAGTGTATGGGAACCCGGGTCCTGCCCCAGGGGACATGTATCAATGCAAAAAAAAAGTTTTAAAAACGGCTTTTTTTCAGGAGCAGTGATTTTAATAATGCTTAAAGTGAAACAATAAAAGTTAAATATTCCTTTAAATATCGTGCCTGGGGGGGTGTCTATAGTATGCATGTAAAGTAGTGCATTTTTCCCGTGTTTAGAACAATTCCGCAGCAAAGATTCAACAAGATTCAACACTTGTGTACAATACTTGTATGGACGTTTATCTTTTTTCACACTGATTAATCATTTCTCATTGGTTTGTTGAGTAAGTTTTTTTTGTGCTACTGTGAAGTTTGATTAGTCTATTACTGATGGTTATTTCACCTTTTATATACATTTTGACCTAAATTTATGAAGAAAGATTATTTATTTGCAAAATTTTGTAACAGACACAAAGAAAACATTTTTTTTTCTAAATGTTCAGTCTTTTTTTGTTTATTTAGCAAAAAAAAACAAAAAACAGTGGTGATAAAACAGCACTGAAAGCTGAAAATTGGCCTGGGCAGAAAGGGGGTGAAAGTGTCCAGTATTGAAGTGGTTAAACAAAAGTTTTAATTTGTTAAAGCAGAGTTCCACCACCGCATGAAAAAATTTTAAGTCAGCATCAAGTTTCCTGTCCTGGAATCCAGCGATGTCATTCGCAGCCGGTTCCCTACTGCACATGTGAGAAGCACACTGTGCTCTCTTACTGGCTGGGCAGCAAAGAAGGAGGAGGGGGGCCAAACTTCTGATGTATCCCGCTGTGGCGAGGTCTGATGAAAGTGGGGACAGGGTACCTGTCAAAAACAGGTAGCTGGTCCCACCCGAAGGGTGCCAAATGTGGCACCAGAGGGGGGGGGGGGAGACAGATAAGTGAAGCTTCCACTTTTGGGTGGAACTCCGCTTTAATGTTAGTTCTCCTGTAGTAGGCTGTATACATTTTACAGATGCTCCACTTGGCCACACTGCACTTTCAATTTTTCACTTTAGGCATTATTAAAATTGCTGCTTTCTGCCAAACAGGGTATTTTTACAAAATTTGTTTTCTTTGGTACATGTTGCCCAAGGCAGTGCCCAACCCCCCATGTCATTTGTTTCTCAATCTCTTGCTTATAGGCCTAGAAAATGTCCAGAACTGATTTTAACTTCTCTTGACTTCAGTGGAGTTCATATTCAGCACCCAAACTTCTGTAATGCTTGTTCAAACACAACGTTTTGTATGAGCAAATCTAAACCTATTTCCCCCTGGATATTTTGATTTTGAGAGAAGGGAACATATTTATTCTCTCTGCTCCAGACAAGCATATTTAAAAAGGTGCTGGGAATTCTCAAATTTAAACATGCAGTCAGTTGAAGGAAAACTTCAAAAAAGCTTAATAGCTCTGGTGGGGGAGCTCTCACATAGCAAGGCTTTCCTCGATGTGTACCTAAAAATAGGTCAAACCACATTTCTGTGTTCATAATATTCTTCCTGCTTCATCTATGTACAAAAAGACATATATTACATTGTAAGTAGGACAGATTTGACATGAACCTAAATAAACAGGACTTTTCCGCAAACACTACGGAGCTGTGTTAGCTGTCTAGCAGGAGAAAAGATTGCCAGTTTGGTATTCCCCCCCCCCCAAAAAAAAAAAAAAAAAAGAAAACCTATTTTTTCTTAAATAATGCTGTTAATTCAACTTGATTGTGAAACTAAATTGTTTGATTTTGTATGTAGAATAACAAGATATTCAATCAACGCACCTTAATTTTTATTTTAGAAATGCAGCTTTTTAGTAGAAGAGATCTTCAATTATTTTAATCAAACAAATAAGGTGAAGTAGTGTGACAGATCCAACCAGGACAGGGGCTTTTGGAGGGGACTGCAGGGTGGACTTTTGCCTACTGACTATGGGCCCTGGTCTTTAAGGGGGCACTACTCTTTGGGAGGTGTGTGCCTGGGGGACCCAAGGAGTGGTCTTGCTTTTGATTTGGGTTCATGTCTCCCTGAAACACACAGATTTGGGTCCTTTGGGCTCTTTAGACTGTGAGACTCAGAGCAGATGTTAATATGATCAGCTCAAACCAACCTGATACTGAGGTCTCCTGCTATAGTCTGTTTATGAAAGAGGGAGTCCCGCGGAAATTTTTTTTTTAAAAGTCAGCATCTACAAATACTGCAGCTGCTGACTTTTAAAATATGTACACTTACCTGTCACAGGGTCCAGCGATGTCAGCACCCGAGGGCGAACCGTCCCTCAGTCCTTGGGTGCTGCCGCTGCCATCTTCGGTATGGGAATCAGGAAATGAAGCATTGCGGCTTCACTTCCCAGTTCCCTACTGCGCATGCGTGAGTCACGCAGCGCAGTCTGAATGGTTCATGCTGTCTCTGGGACCCGTGTGTGTCCCAGCAGACAGCGTGGCGGGATAGGAAGAGGTATAGACTCCAGTTTGAGTCTATGCCCGGAAGTGGGTGCAAATACCTGTCTTAGACAGGTATCTGCACCCCCTCCCCCCTGAAAGGTGCCAAATGTGACACCGGAGGGGGGGAGGGTTCCGAAAAGCGGAGGTTCAATTTTTGTGTCAACCTCCGTTTTAAGGTGTTATGTGTTTTTTGTTAAGTATGTCTCTCCCATTGTGTGCCTCCTAGGTGTGCATTCCCATTGTTAATTGAGTCACCTTGTTTCTGTTTGTCTGATTGTTTCCTTTAGACTGTGAGACTCAGAGCAGATGTTAATATGATCAGCTCAAACCAACCTGATACTGCGGTCTCCTGCTATAGTCTGTTTATTAAGGTGTTATATGTCTTTTGTTAAGTATGTCTCTCCCATTGTGTGCCTCCTAGGTGTGCATTCCCATTGTTAATTGAGTCACCTTGTTTCTGTTTGTCTGATTGTTTCTTGGAGATTATTATTGTGACCACTTTACCTTGTTATCGAACCATTGTGGGATGTAATGTGTTCATTCTTAAAATAATGTGTAATGTATTTTGTGTATCCAGGGTGATAGACTGGACAATCTGAGCTGGGGTGGAATCTCTGATTAATCAAATCATTGTCTGGGTGGGCACTGAGTCACCTATGCTTGTATAAGTGCCTAATAGTTTAATTAGATTGATGTTTATGTTGGCTGTTCCTAAGCTATGTTAATTATATTCCTGTTTACAGTTTGTATAGTTAGGGGTAATGTGATCAAATTCTTATCTGATCTTGCATGGTATATATTCTGTGTGAATTTACAATAAAGAGTTTGAGCTCCAGTATGCACCTAAGCTAGTGTTGTCTAGTATCTTGGGTGCAATATTAAGCTATAGTACTTTGTTCCTGGGTCCAGACTAGAGGAAGCTGTATGCTGAAGAAAGCACCCAGGCCGGGTGCTGGACGGTTCCATCACAAGTAGAAATGAATGGGCCACACACTGATGTCATCATGATTAGGCCCTTTTTGGGGGGGTGAAATGTGTTAGAGCTGGAGGTGGACAGGCGAGACTATATATTGTGAATGCTATACTTATTATATTAAAGTTGGTTTTCCATTAGTGACAGCATCTGTGTGCCACCCATTTGTTTCTACTTCACAAGCGTAACAACTGAACGGGGATTCTCTGCTTGGCATGCACCTGATGAGAGCTAGAGGTACAGGAAAAGAGGCACGTTTGGAGCTACTATTAATTCCATAAACAAATTAGGTATTTTGACAATTTTTTTTCTCAGAAAAACACAGCTTCAGAACAATGGCATTAAAACAAATACCATAGCTAACGTATTCTGCCAAAACAAATTTCTTTTTCTGAAATAAATACAGCTTTCATTACAACGATTGCTGATTTAGATACCCAGCTCCTGTGATTCAAACAACAAGGTTTTTAGTCAAAGCAAGGCTTTTTTGTTCCAATATGAAAAGCACTATGAAAAGAAATTAAAAATCAAAAGGTTTAGTCAAAACCTAGTTTTTCTTCTAAAAAGTGCAGCTTTTAGTTCACTGAGTTTTGATTTTGATTTTGCGGGACCTGAGACTAAGGACCAGTTAACAGCAGAAGATGATGCAGGAAAACCCGCGTTCCATGCGTGTTTCCTGCACCGCATTCAAAACGCATTGCATTTGTGATCTGCAGCAGGTGTTAGTGCAATACTAATGACACCCCAAAAGAAGGTTGCGCAAACGCAGTGTGTTTGGCTGCGCCGGATCGCATGGTACAGAAGTGCCATGAAATCCTGTTGCTCTGCATTTTGTAAAGTAGTGCATTCACTACTTTTGCTGCAGCCTGGCTCAATTTCAGCCCATTCAAATAAACAGGCTGAAATCTCGCTGCACCCAGATTGCATGTTAATTGCACAGGAATGCACAGTGCATTCCTGTGCAATTCCTTATGTGAACCGGCTATGAAACAAAAAAAAGTGTTTTGTCAAAACAGGCCTTAAAAAATTGTCAACTAGAAATACATTGTCAGTTCACAGGAATTAAATAACAAGATATTTTGTAATGCATGCCTCTTTATTTTTTTTTAACGGGCAATGCAATATATTCAGCCAGAGTCTGAGAAATTGTCAGCCAAAAACAAGACTTCTGTTTCTTTTTAAAAAGAAGCCTCAATTGTTTCTCACAAAATGCATCTTTTCATATGCATAAATGTGGAAATAGATTGTCATCACCCTGAAGAACAAGTGCAGAGCATTTTGGTATTTGCTACCTGTAAGCCTGCCTAACACATAGCACCCCCTTTATAGCACACTTTATCCCAAAAATACCAAGATAAATGTCATGAGAACAAACATATCATACATAGATATGGTACTAAAATGGCTGTGGAACCTTTATTGGTATTAAACTTGAAGCAATAACTTTATTAAAAACATAAATTAATAAATATTAAAACTTCAAACATATCACTTGGTCATAGAACTCAAGCGAGATAACATAAAATAATTAATTCAGCAAAGTCCCCCCTTGATGCAAGGGTAACAAAACCACATAAAAGGTGCCCACAACAGGGATGGAAGGGAGGGCAGCTCGCCTAGCCGATCCAGGTCAACTGGGAGGGAAGCCTTCATGAGGAGTCCTTATATAGCCCAGTACACATGATGAGAACCTTCCAGAAACCTTCCTGAAAAATATGTGTCTCCCACCGAAAGTCCCTGTGACATATACTGTGAAATTTAAAGAGACAGTAAAAAATAAAGTAGCGGGATGAGGCCGCCACAATCCCATGTTGTGGGCACTGAGTTGTGCCCACTTTATCAGGGGAAGTGACTATTTATTTCACGCCGGCTAACTCTTGTGTCCTAGAAAAGAAGATCTGAAATCAATCTGTGTGGTTCTTGATTATGTGAAATGCATGATTTGCCAGTTGATTTGCCAGTAGCTTAAAGTGGTTGTAAATAGGGATGGGCCGAACACCCCCTGTTCGGTTCGCAGCAGAACATGCAAACAGGCAAAAAATTTGTTTGAACACGTGAACACCGTTAAAGTCTATGGGACACTAACGTGAAAAATCAAAAGTGCTAATTTTTAGGGTTAATATGCAAGTTATTGTCATAAAAAGTGACGTAACCATTACATGACCCCGCCCCCCTCTGACATCACGGGGAAAGCCAGAGGGAAGTCCCCGTGAAGTCCCCGTGCGTCAGAGGGGGCAGGGTCACCGGGTGGCCCCACCCCCGTTATGTAAGAACTGTCAGAAGAACAGAGGCGTCACACAGCGGAAACCTCCCATGGATGCGGATGGTCCAGAGAACGAAGCAGGGAAGAAGAAGCCAGAGGAAGATGCGGACGAGAAGACCGAAGGAAGAAGCAGAGGATCAGAGGAAGAAGAGGAAGAAGCAGAGGAAGAAGCGGGGGGAGGAATAAGATGGAGGAAGAAAACCGAATGAAGACCAGAAGAAGATGGAAGAAGAAGCGGGGAAAAAAGAAGACATTAATAAAGGAATTGTCAAAAACCGTCTCTTGTCTTTTTTAACATTTTTGACACATTTTTTGTGAAATGGTAGGGGTACATTTGTACCCCATTACTATTTCACACAGGGGGGGCTGGAATCTGGGGGTCCCCTTGTTAAAGGGGGCTTCCAGATTCCGATAAGCCCCCCGCCCGCTTATCCCCACAACCACCGGGCAAGGGTTGAGGCTCTTGTCTCCATCAACATGGGGACATCCTCCCCATATTGAGGGCATGTGGCCTGGCACGGTTCAGGAGGGGGGCGCTCTCTCGTCCCCCCCTCTTTTCCTGCCAGGTTTCGTGCTCGGATAAGGGTCCGGTATGGATTTTTAGGGGACCCCCACGCCATTTTTATTTTTTTAATTGTGGCGCGGGGTTCCCCTTAATATCCATACCAGACCTGAAGGGCCTAGTATGGAATTTGGAGGGACCCCCACACATTTTTTTTTTAAATTTTGGTTCAGGGTTCCTCTTAATATTCATTCCAGACCCAAAGGGCCTGGTAATGCACTGTGGGGGAATCGCAGGCCTTTTTTTTCAATGACTTTTATGAGTATTGCAGAGTCCCGACAATTCATTAAAGCAGCCGGTGCTACTGCTAGTACTTTTATATTACTTTTTTTTCCTTTAGAAATGTCATTTTGCTCTCGGACTGTTGTAAACATGGGAAACATGCGCCACTTTACAGGCATACTATAGACACCCCCCAGGTACGAAATTTAAAGGAATATTTAACTTTTATTGTTTCACTTTAAGCATTCTTAAAATCACTGCTCCTGAAAAAACGAACGTTTTAAAACCTTTTTTTTGCATTGATACATGTCGCCTGGGGCAGGACCCAGGTCCCCAAACACTTTTTATGACAATAGCTTGCATATTAACCTTTAAAATTAGCACTTTTGATTTCTCCCATAGACTTTTAAAGGGTGCTCTGCGGATTTCGAATTTGCCGCGAACACCCCAAACTGTTCGCTATTCGGCAAACGGGCGAACAGCCAATGTTTGAGTCGAACTCATGTTCGACCCAAACAAACAGCCCATCCCTAGTTGTAAACACTCAGATATACCCAGTGCAGTGAACAGCCTCAGATGATAAACAGAGATGAAACAAATCCTCCTACATAGGTTTTACTTGTATATCTGCAGTCTTATGCTCTCTAACACCCCTTTAAAAGTGCAGATCATGTAAAAAATCTTTCTTCAACTGTCAGCAGCACAGAGCAGAGGGTGGAAAGACTGTAGCCTGAGAGCTGATTGGGGGAAAGGAAACCCCCCCTCCACAATGCAAAAGAAATGTGTTGTGAATAAACAAACACTTCTGAGCACTTCTCCCCTTCCCTTCTGATACAAATGTATCTTATGTGTCAGGAAAACTTCTCATGACTCATGCTGATAACAGAGGAATGAAGCACCGAAGAGAAACAACACTTATGCCGCGTACACACAGCCGGACTTGCCAACGGGCTAAACTCCGTCGGCATTTCCGACGGAAAGATTTAGAACATGTTCTATATCTGAGTCTATCGGAAATGCTGACAGAAAAAGTCCGGTGGGGCATATACACGGTCGGAATGTCCGACCTAAAGCTCCCATCGGACCTTTTCTGTCGGGAAGTCCGGCCGTGTGTACCCGGCTTTAGAGCTTTGGAGAGAGATAAGTAAACACTACAGATATATATGCTTAGTTCAAGTTCTGTGACTCAGGTTTACAACCACTGATTTTCCTTTTGATTGCAGAGCTTTGTCCTCTTTTCTCTCCTGCTTAGAAAGCAATAAAAAGATCAATATGACAAGCAGATGTACTAATAAAGAAAATTCTAAATTTGTTAAATGTCCCAATCCACAAAGCATAACTTTTGAAAAATATTTAGAAATTTCAGCTTACCTTTTGTTGATGCTCTTAATTGGAAATTCAAGCAGTGTAAAATCCTACTAGTTCTCTTTGCTTGTGAGGTGACTGGGAAGGTGTGTTTGCTATAACCTGTCTGTATTGAGCACGGATTTCATCAGTTCTAAACTAGATTTGAAACTTACTTACAAAACTAACAAAAGCTTAAACATTTAGAAACATTGGATGTTAATGAGGATCAGTCCCAGACTTTCCATTGGGACAGAACACAGTGGTTTTCTTGAGAAATGCACACAGTCAGCCACGGCACAATGTTCTAAGAGGCAGCTAAAAGGTAAGAAATATATTTTTTAATTTTAGATATGCTTTGTAAATGGGAACAACTAACACAGAAATAGTGGGGTTTTCTCACATTTAACTGCAAATGTGGAAATACTCTTTAAAAGGTTACATTAAGGTCAAGGGTTAGGTTTAAGAAAAGGTTCAAGTTAAGGGATAAGTTTAGGGAAACAGACAGCTGTAGGGACCCTGGCAATAGCAGAAGTGTCTTTATTCTAAATTTAGTACTACTGAGCAGTAGTCGACATACAGTGGGGGCGGAAAGTATTCAGACCCCCTTAAATTTTTCACTCTGTTATAATGCAGCCATTTGCTAAAATCATTTAAGTTCATTTTTTTTCCTCATTAATGTACACACAGCACCCCATATTGACAGAAAAACACAGAATTGTTGACATTTTTGCAGATTTATTAAAAAAGAAAAACTGAAATATCACATGGTCCTAAGTATTCAGACCCTTTGCTCAGTATTTAGTAGAAGCACCTTTTTGATCTAATACAGCCATGAGTCTTTTTGGGAAAGATGCAACAAGTTTTTCAAACCTGGATTTGGGGATCCTCTGCCATTCCTCCTTGCAGATCCTCTCCAGTTCTGTCAGGTTGGATGGTAAACGTTGGTGGACAGCCATTTTTAGGTCTCTCCAGAGATGCTCAATTGGTTTTAAGTCAGGGCTCTGGCTGGGGCCATTCAAGAACAGTCACGGAGTTGTTGTGAAGCCACTCCTTCATTATTTTAGCTGTGTGCTTAGGGTCATTGTCTTGTTGGAAGGTAAACCTCAGGCCCAGTCTGAGGTCCTGAGCACTCTGGAGAAGGTTTTTGTCCAGGATATCCCTGTACTTGGCCGCATTCATATTTCCCTCAATTGCAACCAGTAGTCCTGTCCCTGCAGCTGAAAAACACCCCCACAGCATGAAACTGCCACCACCGTGCTTCACTGTTGGGACTGTATTGGACAGGTGATGAGCAGTGCCTGGTTTTCTCCACACATACTGCTTAGAATTAAGGCCAAAGTTCTATCTTGGTCTCATCAGACCAGAGAATCTTATTTTTCACCATCTTGGAGTCCTTCAGGTGTTTTTTAGCAAACTCCATGCAGGCTTTCATGTGTCTTGCACTGAGGAGAGGCTTCCGTCGGGCCACTCTGCCATAAATCACCGACTGGTGGAGGGCTGCAGTGATGGTTGACTTTCTACAATTTTCTCCCATCTCCTGACTGCATCTCTGGAGCTCAACCACAGTGATCTTTGGGTTCTTCTTTACTTATGTCACCAAGGCTCTTCTTCCCCGATAGCTCAGTTTGGCTGTGCAGCCAGCTCTAGGAAGGGTTCTGGTCATCTCAAACGCCTTCCATTTAAGGATTATGGAGGCCACTGTGCTCTTAGGAACCATAAGTGCAGCAGAAATTTTTTGTAACCTTGGCCAGATCTGTGCCTTGCCACAATTCTGTCTCTGAGCTCTTCAGGCAGTTCCTTTGACCTCATGATTCTCATTTGCTCTGACATGCACTGTAAGCTGTAAGGTGTGTAGCTTTCCTAATCAAGTCAAATCAGTATAATAAATCAGTATAATCAAACACAGCTGGACTCAAATGAAGGTGTAGAACCATCTCAAGGATGATCAGAAGAAATGGACAGCACCCGAGTTAAATATATGAGTGTCACAGCAAAGGGTCTGAATACTTAGGACCATGTGATATATCAGTTTTTCTTTTTTAATAAATCTGCAAAAATGTCAACAATTCTGTGTTTTTCTGTTAATATGTGGTGCTGTGTGTACATTAATGAGGAAAAAAATTAACTTAAATGATTTTAGCAAATGGCTGCAATATAACAAAGAGTGAAAAATTTAAGGGGGTCTGAATACTTTCCGTCCCCACTGTATATTCGTGATAATGATTCGTAGTTTGGAAAGTCGTTTGTTTATTGAATCTATTAACACACACAATGACAATATCTCTTCTCCTATGCTCAAATACAATACAACACCCTTCTCACTCAGTTCTCAGGAATGCACTTTGCCAGTAATCCAACTTCCAGCACAAAATTAATCAGCTGATTGGACTGTAAGATTTACTTTGAGTTGACCTTTTGTTTCATTAGATCTTTAACGATTACCGAATCATGTCGAATTCATTCGTTATTTTCACTATAATTTCTTTCGTATTAGTTGAAATTCGTTATTTTTTTTATTCGGACATTCGGATGCATCCGAATTATGCAAAATTTGGCCGAATTTCGTTTAGTTACAAAACAGATTGCACATATCTAGTCGCTGTGGATCTGAGGGGGAAGATCTGAAATGAGGGGAAGCTCTGCTGATTTTATCATCCAATCATATGCAAGCTAAAATGCTGTTTTTTTATTTCCCTTGCATGTCCCCCTCAGACCTACAGCGACTGCACTTCCAAATGCACTTTCAGTGCACTTTCAAGTGCACTTGCGGGGCACTTGTAGTGCAAAGTGGATTTTCCTTTAGTAAATAACCCCCTGTGTATTACTGGATTTTAAACAGTATAGACACTTATTTTTAATGTTTTACATAGCTATACCTGCAAAAGGAGCCAGCCTGATAAAATCAAGTAGGACTTCATTTTATGACTAAAGTTCCACTTTAAGGTCTGTTTTTTTTAAACGGAACAAGTCTGCATTTTTGTTCCATTTAAAAAATGGAAGCAGACAAAAATGGATGTAAATGGAACAGAGCTAAACAGAAGATGGATGTTAAATGATGTAAACTGAATCTGTTTTTTAAGTCATAAGTCAACATATGACGCCCGTGTAAAAGGGGCCTTACTCTCCAATAAGACACAGAATCTAAAACAATTTTACTTCAGAGAAATGCCATACAGAGGATGTTTTTACAGTCTTTTTAAAAGTGTAAGGCTGAGTTCACACTGGCATTAAGAGCAGGAGTTTGAGAGGTGTTTGAGAGGCGTTAAAAAGGCCCCTCAAACGCCTATGCACAACATATAATAGACAGCACATAATGCTGTTCACACTAAGCGTTAGGGTTGCGTCACTTCGAAATTGAAGCCTATCATTCAAGTCTATGGTAATGCCTCGCAAATGCTCTGGCAGGCAGTTGCGGAGCGTTTGCGAGGCGCTAAGATTCGTTCATTTGCTGCAATGGAATAGGCAATTGTGGAGCCGTTTTAACGCTTGTCAAACACTTCAAAACTGCCTTTACAGTGTTTGGGGAGTATTTTTAACTCCTGATTAATGCTTGTAAAACGCCTGTCTAATGCCCGAACTAAAGCTCATTGACGCCTGTCTGACACCCATACTAACGCCATACAAATGCTATAGGAGCATTTGTTGAACATTAGAAATGTAGGCAAGTGAGAACAAGCCCTAAGAAGATTTGGAGGTTGATTTACTAAAGACAAATATACTGTGCATTGCAAGTGCACTTGCTCTAGATCTGAGGAGAAGCTCTGAAATAAGGGCAAGCTCTGCTGACTTCTATCATCCAATTATGTGTAAGGAAAAATGCTGTTTTTTTTATTTTTTTTTGCATATGATTGAATATTCATTGCAAAGTGAAGCTTTACCTCATTTACTAAGCTCTGGAGCAAGTGCTGTTGCGGTATATTTTCCTTCAGTAAATCAACCCCAAAGACTTTCCTAAGCCCTGTGTCTGTGAAGAGCTAACACTTACTGAAGAAAAAAGGAGAGTGTAGCTATTATTTATTATTTTATTTACGTATTCTAGCTAGAACTGAACTACCGCAAAACAGTAGGTATGAACAGAGGAAGATACTAAATCACATAATGTAAACAACAACTACAAGATGTTAACATACATAGGAACAATAGTAACTTGATACAGTTCAATGCACTACAAAAAAAAAAAAAAAAAACATATAGGCGGGAGAGAACAGATGCAATTAGAAATAGATGAGCATCCTCAGACACAGGCAGTTTGCATCCAGGGCCGTACCTATGTCCCTAACATCTAACTGCTCGATGTGAGGATACACGTGAACACTTGCAGATAGCCATGGTGCCTGTCAGCCTGTCATTGATTTGTAAGGGCTTCCTGGCCATGGCTGATCACACACAAGGCGGCCCTAATGAGCTATGTGAATGAGGCCTAAGAATTAGAACTCTTTACCACCTCAATACAGGGCACTTTCACCCCCTTCCTGACCAGGCCATTTTTCAGCGCTGTCGCACTTTGAATGACAATTGCACGGTCATGTTACACTGCACCCTAATGAAATTTTTTTCATTTTTTTCCCCACAAATAGAGCTTTCTTTTGGTGGTATTTGATCACCTCTGTGTTTTTTATTTATTGCGCTATAAACAAAAGAAGAGGGACAATTTTGAAAAAACACAATATTTTTTACTTTTTGCTATAATAAATATCCATTTTTTTTTTTTTAACAAATTTTTTCCTCAGTTTAGGCTGATATGTATTTTTCTACATATTTTTGGTAAAAAAAATTGCGATAAACGTACATTGATTGGTTTGCGCAAAAGTTATAGCGTCTACAAAATAGGGGATAGATTTATAGCATTTTTATTTATTTATTTATTTATTTATTTATTTATTTATTTATTTATTACTAGTAATGGCGGCGATCTGTGATTTTTATTGTGACTGCGATATTGCAGCGGACATATCGGACACTTTTGACATATTTTTGGGACCATTCACATTTATACAGCGATCCGGGCTATAAAAATGCATTGATTACTGTGTAAATGTGACTGGCAGGGAAGGGGTTAACACTAGGGGGCGATCGAGGGGTTAATGTATGACCTAGGCAGGTGATTCTAACTGTGGGGGGAGGGGACTCACTAGGGGAGGAGACCGATCGGTGTCCCTATGTACAAGGGACACACCATCGGTCTGCTCTCCTCTGACAGGACGTGGATCTGTGTGTTTACATACACAGATCCACGGTCCTGCTCTGTTACCTGGCAATCGCGGGTGCCCGGCGGACATCGCGGCCGCCGGGCACGCGCACCGGTTCCCAATCGACGCAGCGGGCACGTGCGTGCGCCGGCGGCGGCGCACCGCGCCCCCTAATGGCTCGGGAGGGCAATCACATCATATGACGTCCGCCCAGAACAAGAGCTGCCTCGTCCCGCCGTCATATGACGGTGGGCGGAGGCTTAGTGGTTAATGAATAAGAATGAGCACAGTGGAAACTGGATTTAAGTTAGACAATTGACTAAACCACTTCCAGAAGATTTGGCTGCTTAATGACCAGACCATTTTTTGTGATACAGCACTGCGTTGCTTTAACTGACAATTGCGTGGTCCTGCGACGCTGTACCCAAACAAAATTGACATCCTTTTTTCCCACAAATAGAGCTTTCTTTTGGTGGTATTAGATCATCTCTGTGGTTTTTATTTTTTGTGCTATAAACAAAAAAAGAGCGACAATTTTGAAAAAACACAATATATTCTACTTTTTGCTATAATAAATATCCCCAATTTTTTTTTAAACAAAGCTAATTTGTATGTATTCTTCTACATATTTTTGGTAATAAAAATTGCAATAAGTATATATTGATTGGTTTGCGCAAAAGTTATAGCGTCTACAAACTATGGGAAAGATTTATGGCATTTTTATTATTATTATTTTCTTTTACTAGTAATGGCAGTGATCTGAGATTTTTATCGGGATTGCGACATTATGGAGGACAGATCGAACACTTTTGACACATTTTTGGGACCACTGATAGCAATCAGTGCTATAAAAATGCACTGATTACTGTGTAAATGTCACTGGCAGGGAAGGGGTTACCTCTAACTGTAACTGTAGGGGCACGGAACTGACTATAGGAGGTGACAGATAGTTGTTCCTAGCTAGTAGGAGCAAACAATCTCTCTCTCCTCTCCTCACAGAACAGGGATTTGTGTGTTTACACACACAGGTCCCTGTTTTGGCTCTCCTGCCCACGATCGCGCGTGGCGTATGGCCACGCACATTGGCTCCCCCACAGTGCAGCGGGCGCGACTGCTATCCCCGCTTAAAGGGCCGGTGTACAGCTATGACGTCTCGTGGAAACGTGCCAACCTGCCGCAGTATAATGACGACAGCTGGTCAGCAAGCGGTAATAGATATCTGCTTAAAGAAAACTGCTTATAAAACATATTAGCCGTTTTAATGTAACCTTTGCGAACATAAGCTTTTACCTTTTCTGTCTGAGTACTTTGACAGCCGTCATCTGAGATGCAGGTAATTTTTAATGCTGCTTTGTTTACATTCAGCCTGCCTGAGGTTTCTCTGTCCACACCATCTATTCTATGTGGCTCCTGACATCCACATGTGGTAGGCAGAATACATATTCATGAAAATTCAATTAAAGGAGAAGTATAGTCAAAGCTCGTTTGGCTGTACTTCTCCTGTGCATCATAGAAGTGCAGTTCATTCTGCACTTATGTGACCTGTTTTCAGCTGACACCGGTCTAGACTGTGGAAAGATTGCGCCCATATGGTCAGGACCCACTCAGGAGCCTGGACTGACACCTGGCTCAGCCTCTCAATTGCACTGCTGGGAGACTGAGCCAGCAGCTCCCTCCCCTTCCTAGCCCGAAGCTCCAGTGAGTGCAGGAGGGGCAGAGCAGAGAACGGTGATTGACAGTGACCGCTCTCTGCCCAGAGTGGTGGGGAGTACTGAGCAATCAAAGGTGTTTGATCACTCAGTTCTCAGCCTTAGAGCCGGTGGGGGACAGATACAGCATCGGATCGATGCTCCATCCACCTAGGTAAGTATAATTTAAACAAAAAAATACCAAAATTCTCTTTAAATAGAATTATGCACAGGCATTGGATTGTTTCATCCCCTGTCAATCCATTCTATTTTTTTTTTTTTTTTTGTGGGACACAGATGGGGCTATAAAAAAACAAACAGAGGTATTACCCTTTCTGCTGTATCCAAACAGAAATAAAAGGTTTTGCCAGGAGTTGGGCTTTAAAGTTAAAAGCACAAACAATATACAATCTGTACAACAAATGAAATCTACACAGAAGTAGATAAAAAGGCAAAAAAGCAAATATACAAGAAATGAAATAAAAGATGGTAATTTTTCACAAATGTAATGTGAAAGATCAAAAAAGGAGAATAAGGTGAAAAGTTAAGAATGAAAATATATCAACATCAACCACTGAGGATCTCAAAAAAAATGAATAGGGGATTTATTGATCAAAATGGAACAAATAACTGGAGATTTACCATAACACCGAATAGTAATAGATGGTATGTACTTTTAAGTAACTGGAGTGAAGCATAAATCTCTGTAGGTTAAAAAGACACTAAAAGTGATTTGTGAGGGAGGATACATTAATCATCATTGCAGGAGATAATGGTTGTATTTCCACATACTCATTTTTCATAATGACTGTGGTATTTAAAAAACATCTACTAAAGAAAGACACATGATTAATATGGCTAAATATCATAATAATACTGACACCTTTTAAATTAAATAGCCTCAAATATAGTGATAAGTGTGCATAAGAAATATTTGCCCTAATTGATTAAGCCCTGTTTATCGTTCAAACTCCTGGGTTTAGGAAAGGGCTTACAGGTGTCATCTGGAACGTCTTTAATCCATTTTTTTCAAATTCAAAAGAAGTATTCAAAGTTGCATGTGTTACTGAGAAAGCTTATTTTTTTCTCCCCTCATTCCACCAATAGAAGCATACTTTTAATGTGTTTATCAGCTCCAGGTCCAAATGTGAATGCTGCATGTTTGAGGTTTGCAGACCCAGCAAAATAAAACAGGAATTCGCCAGCTCATTGCAGGGGTGTATTCTTGCAGGATTTCAAATATTCAGCTATCCCAGGTGAGTGAGTGATGTACCTTACATCTCAAGAAAGCATCAAAACCAGGGGCATTGCTAGGTCTACAAAAGATCTGGGGCTAGAGCCCATAGCAGCGAAGTAACGAAAGTCATACGCTTGGGCGGGCATACACATGTATATAATATAATTTGTGTGTGTGTGTGTGTATATATATATATATATATATATATATATATATATATATATATATATATATATATATATATATAAAAAAGACAGTGTATATGGGCGCCCACACCACCAAGCACTTGAGGGCACAGGTAAAAATAAACAAAATCAATAAAATATAAATAAAAATGTAATCAGTCTGTGGGCTGCTGTTTAAAAAAAAACCTTCAAAGATCCTCAAGCAATATATCTGACAAACAAGAACAGCGCTGCTACATCTTCTCTAAATTGATGTTACATGCAAATAATTGCAGTTCTGGTGATAAATAAATAAACAGTTCCACAAGGAGGATCAAAGGAATGGTTCTCCGCTGTGCAATAGACTCTCCGGCACCTGCTCTCACTCTGTGTACAAATCCCACTCCTTATGAAGTGTACACTTACCAGACCTTGGCAAGTGAAGAGCCCGAATGGATAGTCTCATCAATCCTCCTCGTGGGCTGTTAGTAGCGCTGCTGGATGATTCTGGGTTAGGTGTATCTGGACATCAGGGAATGATTGGCTCGTCACGCTGATCATTCCATCTGTAGTATCCAACGCCCGATTGTCCTCACACAGAGATCACAAAGATGGTGCTGTGATCTCATAAAACAGATTGCAGGTCCATAGAGTGATTCCCGAAAAGTAAATTAACGGGTACGAAACTTTTAAAATCACATATGCTATAAGCAAAACTTGGATTACAACTGATAGGGTATTAGCTATGCTCTCTCTTATTCCAAATGATAGCTGATTGAAACCCCCTCTGTCTCTCCGGCAGCCTAGTTGACCTTAATTAAACACTGTGTGCTCAATTCCTGGCATATTTCATCAAACTGACTTCATAGTTACATAGTTACATAGCTAGTCAGATTGAAAAAAGACATCCATCTAGTTCAACCATAAAAAAAATTAAAATAAAAATTAAAAATATCATACAATCCCATATACCCAATCCTATACTCACAGTTGATCCAGAGGAAGGCAAAAAAACCCCCCAGAAAAGCAGGATCCAATTTGCTTGGAATTTCTTCCTGATCCCAGAGAGGCAATTCGATTTTTCCTGGATCAACTTTACCTATAAATGTTAATACCCAGTTATATTATGTACATTTAGGAAAGAATCCAGGCCTTTCTTAAAGCAATCTACTGAGTTGGCCAGAACCACCTCTGGAGGGAGTCTATTCCACATTTTCACAGCTCTTACTGTTAAGAAACCTTTCCATATTTGGAGATGAAATCTCTTTTCCTCTAGATGTAAAGAGTTCCCCCTTGTCCTCAGTGTTGACCGTAAAGTAAATAACTCAACACAAAGTTTACTATATGGACCCCCTTAATCTCCTCTTCTCAAGAGTGAAAAAAATTCAGTTCCTCTAATCTTTCCTCATAGCTGAGCTCCTCCATGCCTCTTATCAGTTTGATTGCCCTTCTCTGCACTTTCTCCAGTTACCCGATATCCCTTTTGAGAACTGTTGCCCAAAACTGAACTGCATATTGCAGATGAGGTCTTACTAATGATTTGTACAGGGGCAAAATGATATCTCTCTCTCTGGAGTCCATACCTTTCTTAATACAAGAAAGGACTTTGCTCTCTTTGGAAACTACAGCTTGGCATTGTATGCAATTATTGAGCTTATGATCTACCAAAACCCGCCAGATCCTTTTCCACCATTGATTCCCCCAGTTGTACACCCCCTAGTATGTATGATGCATGCATATTCTTAGCCCTAGTATGTATGATGCATGCATATTCTTAGCCCCCAAGTGCATAACTTTACATTTATCAATATTAAGCCTTATTTGCCACATAGTCGCCCAATTAGACAGTGCATTGAGGTCGGCTTGTAAATTGGAGACATCCTGTAAGGACGTTATTCCACTGCATAGCTTATCTGCAAAGACAGAAATGTTACTTTTAATCCCAGACCCAATATCATTTATAAACATATTAAAAAGTAAAGGTCCCAGCACTGAACCTTGGGTACACCACTGATAACCTTAGACCATTCAGAGTAAGAATCATTAGCCACTACTCTCTGAATTCTATCTTTTAGAAAGTTTTCTATCCATTTACAAACTGATATTTCCAAGCCTGTAGACTTTACCTTATACATGAGCCATGTGTGGGGAACTGTGTCAAACGCTTTTGCAAAATCCAAGTATACCACGTCCACCGCCACCCCTCTGTCCAAGGTATTATCTCCTCATAAAAAGAAATCAGGTTTGTTTGACAACTTCTGTCTTTCTTGAATCCATGCTGTCTGTTGCTTAAAATATTTTTTCCAGCAAGAACTAGTCTTTTATTAAACTCTCCAGTATCTTCCCAACTATAGAAGTTAAACTAACAGGTCTATAGTTACTTGGTAAAGACTTTGTTCTCTTTTTAAATATAGACACCCCATTGGCCCTACGCCAATCCAGTGATACTATTCCCGTCATTAATGAGTCCCTAAAAATTAGATACAATGGCTTTGAAATTACAGAGCTCAATTCTTTTAGGAACCGTGGGTGTATGCTATCTGGTCCAGGTGCTTTATCCACCTTTAATCTGTCTAAATATTTCCGGACCATATCCCTTTTGAGTCATTGTGGATCATTTGGGGCTGTGTCACTACCACCCCCATTATGAACATGATAGAGACACACAGCCAGATATTGTTCCTTAAATAAACTTCCTTTCAGGTGAGTTAACCCCTCCCTTTCGGTCTAACAAATGAGTGATACAGACATAATCATTATGACTACTTAATTTCCACAATGGCTTTGAGGAGCAGCATACCTTATTATCAGGGGATCGTTCACAACCAAATTGTTTACAGATTATATGTGAACAGTATTTTAACCTCTATCAGAAATAGTGAAAAAATAGTAGCGCTAAAAACGAAATATTAAAGTGAAATATATATATATATATATATATATATATATATTAAAAAATATGCATTCATAAATATTAACCACCCTGTGACAAGTGTGAAAACAAGGCAATGGATTACTTATGAAAAAACTGTCCACAAACTAATCCTTCCAATGTTAATAACTTTGTATAGTGTCTTCTTATTTCTTCCACCACACCAGTATGTGCAAGTGATTCCGCTCCCTTCAGAAAACTCACTCACCAACTTCAAATGCCTTACACTCTCGTGCTTGGCTTAAAGGCTTTCAACCACACAAAAAGGGTTAAGTGAGCTCCACTATCCAGCCGTGAACATCAATCAGGATCTTGATCAGTTATGAAGCAATAGCTGCTGCTTTCTCCATGTTCTTTCCACTCTGAATCCTGATTGGGAGGGTCAGGCTCGTTATAACCACCTGGCGAAATCTTAGTGTCTTAGTGCCCTCCAATCTAATATATCTCGGATGTTATCTTCTGGATATGTGCCAATACACATATACATATCAGCCCTCAAATTTTCCACTCGCCTACTCGCATTTTGCGAGTGGAAAATGAGGGCTTGAGAGCTGGGCTGCCTGCCTGGGAGAGGACCGCTGGCGGAGTTGATCAGGAGCTTTTCTCCCAGTGATCGCCCCAGAGGAAGAGGAGAGCCGCTGGATAGCATGCTGTTACCGGCGCTTACATTATATTTGTCTCCACTCTGCTCAACACAGCCCTGCCTCCTCCTGACCTACGCCTGTGATAGACAGAACGCTGGTCCAGTGCTGGGATGCATTCTATCTTTCACAGGCATGGGTCAGGAGGAGGCAGGGCTGTGTAGAGCAGAGCGGAGACAATTATAATGTAAGCGCCTGTAACAGTGTCCCGCGGCTCTCCTCTTCCTCCAGCCATGCATTCCTCAGCCCAGGATAGGCTGCAATGGGCACAGTGAGGCTGCAATGGACACAGACTGCATTGGGCACAGTAAGGCTGATATGGGCACAGTGTGGTTGCAATGGGCACAGTGTGGCTGAAATGGGCATGGTGAGACTTCAATGGGCACAGTGAGACTGCAATGGGCACGGTGAGACTGCAATGGGCACAGTGAGACTGCAATGGGCACAGTGTGGTTGCAATGGGCACAGTGTGGTTGCAATGGGCACAGTGTGGCTGCAATGGGCACAGTGAGACTGCGATGGGCACAGTGAGGCTGATATGGGCACAGTGTGGTTGCAATGGACACAGTGAGGTTGCAATGGGCACAGTGAGGCTGCAATTGGCACAGTGAGACTGCAATGGGCACAGTGAGACTGCAATGGGCACAGTGAGGCTGATATGGGCACAGTGAGGCTGATATGGGCACAGTGAGGCTGATATGGGCACAGTGTGGCTACAATGGGTACAGTGTGGCTGCAATGGGTACAGTAAGGCTGCAATGGGCACAGTGAGGCTGCAATGGGCACGGTGTGGCTGCAACGGGCACAGTGTGGCTGCAAAGGGCACAGTGTGGCTGCAATGGGCACATTGAGGCTGCAACGGCACAGTGTGGCTACAACGGGCACAGTGTGGTTGCAATGGGCACAGTGAGGCTGCAATGGGCACAGTGTGGCTGCAATGGGCACAGTGTGGCTGCAATGGTGGGGACAGTGTGGCTGCAATTGTGGGCACAGTGTGGCTGCAATGGTGGGCACAGTGAGGCTGCAATAGTGGGCACAGTGAGGCTGTAATAGTGGGCACAGTGTGTCTGCAAAGGTGGGCACAGGTGAGGCTGCATTGATGAGCACAGGTGAGGCTGCATTGAGGGGCACAGGTGAGGCTGCATTGAGGGGCACAGGTGAGGCTGCACTGATAAAGTTGTTAATATTTATTTCTGTAACTTACTTTTGCATAAAACATTTAAGTGTCATTTCATGAGATAACTTATGAGGGCGTGTTTAGGGGCGGGGCAGGGTAGGGATTGAGTGGGGCACTGGTGGCGAGTAACCCTTGAGGCCTGGCTAGTAGCTCAGGACTTGAAATTTTGAGACCTGTACATATAATACATATATATATATATATATATATATATATATATATACACATATATGCACATAATACTAGTCACGTGATTCAGAACTCCATCCCTCATTATAAATGTATTTAAATTAAAATTAAACTAACACAGAGCTTAAAGATAAAATACAATAAAATATTATTTATTAAAGCAGTATTTATTAGCCTAAATTGGATTTAGTGTATTCTATATAGCTATTATTATAAATTTAATAAGTGGACTGGATATTGAACAATTAATGGAATAGGAGAAACCAAAATAGTGTTATTAAGGTTCAAATATATACAAAATGTATTAAATTATTTATATCATAGGAGTAAACAAATAAATAATTAAAAATCGAAATTAGAAAATCAGATTTTAAATTCCCAGGAAATTGTCCTTAAACAGTAATTACCAAAAGATCAATATTTAAATTCAATAGCGGGGCAGGGATTTCGATAATAACGATGTTACGTTAACATTCCTAACAAAGGTCCCAGAACAATAAATTGGATGAAATCAGATAATGGTTCATTGATTTATTACTTATAGATAAATGGGAACTCATTTTATATTCAGACCCATAGTGTTAGTAATCACTTTAGGAAGCACTTAATATCTAAATCTAGGTTCATCCCCTTTGGAGATAAAGTATTCATTAGGAATATCCATTTGGTTTCCCTTTTTGATAGCCCCCTTACTCTATTTGCACCCCTCCATGCTGGAAAGGTTCTATCAACTCCCCAAAATTTTAACCCTGATGGATCCTGGTTATGACATTGTTTGAAATGTAATGACACGCTATGATGCTTAAAACCAATAATTATTTTGTTTATATGTTCTGCAATGCATATTCTCAAAATTAGTTTGGTCCGACTTACATACATTAAACCACATGGGCACACCAGGACATAGACAACATGGTCAGTATTACAGGTGATAAATTATTTAATATCAAATACTCTGTTATTAGCCATAGATTTTAATCTGTCAAGTTCCCTGACAGGGTTACTTATTTGCCGGCAGGCTTTGCACCTTCTACAGGCTAAAAAAACAGCCTTATCCCAAAAAGATTGTGGCTTTTTTGGGGTGTCAAGTGCTTTTTTCTCTACTTTATCACCCAAATTGGGGGCTTTACAGTATATAAACATGGGTTTTTCCAGTAGAGCTTTCCACGATCACCTTTTTTATGGAGGGGGGAGAGGACAGCATGGATTTCCGGGGAATCGTGCGTTCATAGGGGGACCGCCAGCTCCACCCTACCCCTATCATCATCAGAGAGGTTGGGGGGGATGGAATCCAGAAATTAACCCGTGACCCACACCCACACAAATGGAGGAAATGAGAATGGGGGAAAAGGATGCAGAGCAGGACGAAGGATCCAAAAAAAAAGGTGAGAAATGGATTAACTACAATTTGCATGGGATTGATTTAACACACAAAGAGATCAATGTACTAAACTCAGGATTAAAATGTGGAATAAAGAAACATATTAGCATATTTGATTCCTATATAGACATCCATAAATATATAAGGAAATTGAACCTTAAAAAAATATTTTCTGGGTCGGAATACCAGAGGAAGCTACAGTACAGATCTTGCCACAAATGGAATACATAGTGGTTTGAAAAAAAAAAATCTCTATTTAATCCACCTGTACCAGCCAATCAACACGTCGAAGTGTTTAAAAATTTGGTTATAAGAGATTTAGAAAACATAGTGCCTAAACAAAATGCAAATCCTAAATGTGTCCAAGATGGGATTGAACAATTAGAAAATCGGAAAGATGTGATTGTTAGACCAGCAGATAAGGGAGGGGGTATTCATAATGAATAAACAATTCTATCATACCCAATTAGCCACCATGCTGGCAGATAATGACACTTATAAAAAATTAGATAGAGACCCTACTAATCATTATAAAACTGAATTAACATCATTGGTTGAATTTGGATACCAACAAAGAGTCTTTAACAAGAAGGAGAAGAAATATCTTACCCCGAGTGTATGTATACACGTTTGCCAAAATACACAAAGATTCTATTAATCCTCCTGCTTGACCAATTGTAAATAGTATTGGGTCAGTAATGGCAAGATCGGGCCAAAATCTGGACCAATTTTTGCAGGCCAGTGTCCTTCAGACTACAGGGCACTTACACCCTCTTCCTGCCCAGACTAATTTTCAGCTTTTTAGCGCTCTCACACTTTGAATGATAATTACTCACTATGCAACACTGTACCCATATGAAATTTGTGTCCTTTTTTTCACACAAATAGAGCTTTCTTTTGGTGGTATTTAATCATTAGTGGGTTTTTTATTTTTTGTGCTATAAATAAAAAAGACCATAAATTTTGTGAAAAAAATGCCTTTTTCTTTGTTTCTGGACACTGTAACTCAGGGCTGACCACCTTGCCTGTGGCCCATCGCCGCAACAGCCGTCCTGGTGGCCGAAGCCGACAAGTTGTCACTGGGTCAGGAAACCTATGTTCGAGTCCCACACCAAGTACAGGCATTGATGAATTACAAGGGAAAACACTGGTTCACTAACAGCCGGATGATCAAATACCAGGCCATGCTGTGTGAAAATCCCTGAATCCATTTAGAGACTGTCAGCACCCTAAACCCAGCCACTCTGCTCCCCACCCCACAAGAGTCAGCCCATTGGAAAAGCCAGATGTTGAGTATTTTGATGGCAGCAGCTTTGTAAAAGATGGGGTCCGCTATGCAGGTTATGCAGTTGTCACGCAGGAAACGGTGATAGAGGCAGGATCCTTATAGCAGGGAACCTCAGCACAGAAAGTGGAGCTGATTGCACTGACCAGAGCATTACAGCTGGCTGCGGGACTAAGATTGAATGTCTATGTAGACTCTAAGTATGCCTTCCTGACCCTTCATGCTCATGGGGCCCTGTATAAGGAGAGAGGACTTGCATCTGGAGGGAAGAGCATTAAATATGAGACAGAGATACTGGAACTCTTAGAAGCAGTATGGGCCCCCTCTGAAGTGCAGTGACCCATTGCAGGGGCCATCAGAAGGGAGATTCCCGAGTGGCTAGAGGAAATAGAAAAGCAGATCAAGCAGCCAAGGATGCAGCATTCCAGCAGCCCCCACAACATTTACTCCCCCCCTGTACCCAGTACCACTCTCTGAATGGGATCCAGTTTACACAAAGGCAGAACAGGAATAGATAGAGACTGAACCTGGGAAGTACAGGGAAGATCAGTGGTATCAACTGCAGGGCGGGAGAATAGTCATGCCAGCTGCTGTAGCAACTGAACTAGTGTCCGAATTTCACAAAGGAAAATACATGGGCAAAACAGCCATTGAAAAGGCCCTAGAGAGACATTTTTATATTCCCTGGCTACCTACATTGGCACAATCTGCAGCCAGCAGATGTGTAGAATGCGCCCACAATAACCCAAGACAGGGACCTGCCACTTTTGTTTTCTTTAAAGAAGTTTTAAAGGCAGAAGGTTTTTTTTTATCTTAATGGATTCTATGCATTAAGATAGGAAAACCTTCTGTGTGTAGCAACCCCCCAGCACCCCCTAATTACTTACCTGAGCCCCATCTTTCTCCAGTGACATCCACGAGTGTCTTAGCCATCCGGAACTCTCTACCTGATTGGCTGAGACACAGCAGCGGCGCTATTATCGCCCGCGGCTGTCAATAAAAATCAGTTAGCCAATTGGGGAGAGAGAGAGGGGGCGGGGCCGGGTCAGGGCTCCCGTGTCTGAATGGACACACAGAGCTATGACTCGACTTGGGTGCCCCCATAGCAAGCTCCTTGCTGTGGGGCACTCAACAGGAGGGAGGGGCCAGAAGCAGCGAAGAGGAACGCGAGAAGAGGAGGATCCAGAATGCTCTGTGCAAAACCAACTGCACAAATGAGGTAATTATAACATGTTTGTTATTATTATTTTTTTTTTATGAGACTTTACAATCACTTTAATTCTAGCAGCAGATACATTAAAATAGGTCCACACCGGAGAGCTCTGTGGACCAGTCCTGAGAATAGCAGCGGCTTATACAAGTTGTGGGACAGTGCCCCAAAATGGATTAGGATGGCTACTCCCTCCATTGCTCTGCAAACTGGCCTTGCCCCTGGACAAAATTCTCCCTCACTGTGGTTCTGCCTCCCCCTCAGAATGTTTCACTCCCTCCAAGCAGTGGCGCCCATGAACAGTCTGCTATCTCATCCTCCATCCCATGTACAGCACAATTACTCTGAAATAGAAAGGGCAGATGTGCCCTCACTTTAGATGGTGCATCTTGACCACTGCTTTGTCCAGCAGAATCTGCTCACCTGCTACTGCCTCTTGCGCAGAACCTCTTGCGCAGAACCTTTTTTTGTATAAAGGGGATTGCCTAAATTTACTGGCAGATGTAGTAATAGGAGCAAGAAATATGTGGTGCTTTCGTGTGTGCCCTACTTCACAGCCCAAGTTTGAGATGATGTGCTGCAAACAAAGGACAGCTTTGCCTGCATCAGCAACACATGTATGCTGCAGACCAAAAATACAAAATGGGCCCCAGCAAAAAAAAAAATACCTTCCCCCCCAAAAAAACCTGATTTGTGGAGAGATGATAGGATTCTAATTTTTGCTGCTGTAGGATTTCCCTCCTCTATATGCTGCTGCTTGCTCTTCTCTCTGCACTGTGGAAGGGTTGGCAACTGCCCTGATTATAATGACATAAATCTTGACATAAATACATGCTGAATCCAGAATAAATCCTGTCTCATCACTCCCTTTTGTATTGAGGCCCAACCAAGCTGTTTACATACTGTCCTGCCTCTGTATAATATTTTTGGTTATTGTCTCTCAAATATTACATTATTTATATTCTAATTTCTATTTAAAGATAAAACACACCTTCTCTCTTTCTTTTATACCGTGGTCTAACCAAGCTGCTTGCATACTGTGTGTTACTGCAATAAAATAATCAGACTGCCTACATCCAGGATTGACCATCCACAGGTAATTACTGTATCTGATCTTCCACAGGTAATTGCTGCATGAGTGATTACATGCAATTGGCCACAAATAGTTATGGACACTGCCAGGCTCTCATTGCTTTCAATAGGGCTTCCTGCTCATGCCTATTTGCATGGATCCCCGTTGGGTCTCCAGTGGGTAATCACAAACAGTAGGTTTGTGAATAGGGCCCTAAACCAGGGGTCTCGAACTGGAGGCCCTCCAACTGTTGCGAAACTACAAGTCCCATCATGCCTCTGCCTGCGGGAGTCATGCTTGTAACTGTCAGCCTTGCAATGCCTCATGGGACTTGTAGTTTCGCAACAGCTGGAGGGCCGCCAGCTTGAGACCCCTGCCCTAAACTGTTTTCCACTAGCCAATTATGATGTTGAGAGCACTAGCTTTAAATTTGTTAAGAGTAAACTTTCGTGTCACTTTTGGATCATTTCAGGTCCCTCCCTCCTTAACTGTGTTCCCGCTACAGCCTGAGATTGTGTAAACCAGCCATTGCTACATCTACTGAGCACGCTCTAGTTTCAGTTACCTTCTAAGCTGTTCATCTCCTCCTTTTCTTTTGTGCAGCCCACATGTCTATCGAGTTACATTAATGGGTATATATAGAGAGATAAATAAAAGCCCACTCCTTCCCTCCTCCTTCTCTATGTCCACTAAACAGCTCTATGCTATTGGGGCAGTATAGTACATGCTGATTGATGGAAGCATCACCTCCCTGTAATTGTATGCACATACGAACAATAGACACAGGCTGGAGGGGTGTGCAACAGGCTGTAATTGGCAAGGCCTCCCCATAGATATGCCAAATCAGGTTTTTGCACAAAAATAATAAAGATTTGAGTTAAAATACGTATTTGTATGATGATTTAAAACATTTATTTGATATTAATTATGTATTTTTACTTTGTATTTTAAAGACTGTTTTCTTTTTTTTTTCTTTTTTTTTTTGAGCATATGACCAGCAGCAGAGGAAGTTCCTCCTACTGATGTTTCCCTGCAGTTGGGCTAGGAAATAGCTGGGTCATGTGACAGCTATATATTGATAATGAAAGAAGATTTTTTTATTTTTTTTTTAAAACACATATGCATTCATATTGGATTGCATACAGTATATTGATAGGCTACTATATTATCTCTTCTGTACCTTCTACCTCAGATACCGAGACACTGACACCTTTTCCATTCAGGGCAAAGTAACTGTGTCTTTGTAAAGGTTCTTCACACCTCCCAAACCCCTGATACTCACTTTGCCAACACTTGAATGTTGGATGATGTCAGATGCTAAAGGGGAACAGTAATGTCACCCTAGTGATTGGTTGCTAGACCTAAGCCCTCTCACATGGGGAGGTCATATGCTTCCCCAAACCCAAAAACATCAGATATTGCCATGAGCTGATACTGAGGCAGAGGCAGCAAAGCAGCAATAGTAGGATGGGTATTAAGGGTTCAAAGGGAGAGGCCTCTACATTGTTACTTTGCTATGAATGGGCATAGTGACAGTAGTTCTTTAAGCTTAAATGATAAATTGGTGCAGTGAAGGTTTGGGTTTTTGAAAAACTTGACAGACTTCTCAAATACAGTGAGTGCATTCTAATGAAAAAGCTTCAAGTGTACAAGTGGAAAGAATTGTTAAGAGACTGAAAAATATTATTCTAGGATCATTCACAAACAGAAAAATCAGTAAAAGAGACATAACTTACAGTCAGAAGGATGTGTCCCTTGTGCTGATTCCTCTTCTGTTCTTCCTGAATCCTGACCCCCACACCTGCTTTTCCACCTAAATCCAGTATTCCTAGAAGCCATTACCACAGCTTCTATAAGCGGAAAGCAATCTATCAATAAAGGATGGGCAGATTATTGATAGCCCTATCCCCTATTCATAGATCCTTTTTCATTCGTAGAAGCTGTTGTATGGCTTCTATGAATGGCGGATCTGGACAAAAAAGATGAGCATAGTCAAGCTCTCTTAATGAGAGCCCGTGACAGCCCCTTAGTTATAATAACTCCCACTACACCAGAAGATTACAGTGGCGGGGAGGGGGAGGTCAGAACAGAGGAAGATTTTCACAAACAGAAGAGGAATCAGCATGGTTCCCTGTATGATTTTTCTATTTGTGATTTCGACTACATTGGTTACAATGGCTTATTTTCATAAATATCTTCTGTATTATGGCTAATTTCTCATAATTAACCATTGAAATTTAAAATAATAGTTTTGGAACAAAAATAAAAATATTTGATATTTATAGTCAACAAAAAGCTTTAATTACAATCAAAAAAGTTTTCCACTCAAATAAGCAAAGCTATAAACAGCTCCTTGATACATTGGGGACAGTTTACTAAAGATGTAATTTTTAACCTAATCAAAATTCAGTTTCAATACCCAGTCAGACTAAGTTGAATTAAAATTGAAAATTTTCTTAACAGTTTGTTAAACAATAAGGCAAAAAAATGCTGTTTGCAAGACGCTTGATATGGGGGCACTTGGGGGTGGAGCAGACAGCACTAGCAGGGGACCCAAGAAGAGGAGTATCAGGGCTGCTCTGTGCAAAACTATTGCACAGAGCAGGCATGTATACAATGGATTTATTTTAGAAATCTCTTTAAATCACGTGAATATTGACTTTAAGTTTCCAATCATGTGCAAACCAAATTCTTGTTTACCTACTTCATCTACACATGATTAAGTATTCAAAGCAAACAGGAGTTTTTCACACAATTGGATAACTGAAGCAAATGCCACAGTGGTGGTAAGTTTGTTGGGGGAAACCCCCCCCCCCCTTTTTTTTTTCTCTCCTGCTGTTATTGACAGGAAACTTTAACAAGATTGGTGTAATTATATTAAATTATGTCTTTCTCGTTTTACCTTTTTTTTCTTTTTCTTTTTTTCCTCTTCAATATTGGTATTGTAACGTTCTTTTTTCTAGTACAAGAGTGTCATTAATGATGGAACATCTTCAAAAGGCATATAGGGTCATGATGAAGCAGGAAGCCCCACAAAACACATTGACCATTTACTCTACTGTAACTATATTTGTTATACCTACTTTAATGTTTTTAGTATGATTATTGCATATGCCTATTTGGCAATTGTATCCTTGATCTTTTGTAATAGAATTAGCTAGATTTTAATTTTGTCAAATATGTACTCCAGTAGGCACATAAAGTCCCACCCACCTGTCCTGTTTAGTAACTGAAGCAAATATTTACATAACTTATTGTGCGGAGATTCTTAACTTCTTTAGCAAATCAGCACAATAAATATATATATATATATATATATATATATATATATATATATATATATATATATATATATATTGTGTTGTGAGCATTCATATGACACTTTTAAACAAATGCTACACAGATCGTAAAAGTAATTTAAATCCCTTAAGTGTTTGTAAACTTATAAAAAATATCTGCCAGCCCCTCTCTTTTATGCAGGCATCCTAAACTCTTTAAGTGCATGTGTTAAAACAATGCCTCTAAATACTTTTTTCAGATCTGTTCTGGCTGGTCATGTGATCATCCTTCTCCAATAGTGGGAGCAGCCAAGACCCCCCCTGACATCAGTCGGGAGGGTCACATGACCACTGTGCTGTCCGCTCAGCCCCTTCCGCTGTAGCCCTTAGATGGGGAGGAAAGCGGCTGGAGGTCATGTGACCGTCCAGAACAAATCTGAAAAAAGGTATTTAAAGGTATTGTTTTCCACACTTACACAGCTTAGGAGGTCTGCATAAAAGAGAGGGGCTGGCAAGCAGTGATATTTAATTAGGTTTAATTTACCACTAATAGCGGAGGGGGGGCAAGAGACGGCTCACACACATAGGAGCTGACAGGCAGGGAGGGAGGGGGAGAGAGGGAGAGAGGAGAACAGCGGGATGACAGAGGCACGTAAACTGACCACAGTAATCAGGGATCAGCAGCCATGATTACTGTGGTCAGCTCACCATGGGGGGCACAGGAACAGGCAGGATCAACCAGGTTTTTTTACAACTTAGGGAGGGACAGGTTAGACAGCACAAGCTCTGTGCTTTTTAACCTGCTATAAGAGAACCGGATCTCTTTTATTTATTTTTTTTTTAGGGTTGCAACCACTGAGTGTTAAAGTCTGCACTTACCATAATAAATTGGACATTCTTTATATAAATCAAGGAGAAGCAGCGGTTTTAGAAAAAAAAATAAAATCCAGATAAAATATTGCTTAAAATATTTATTTGTGTTTTAAAAAATGTGTTGATAGAAATGACAGCTAAATAGCTATGCATGTAATAATTGAGTATTTTCTAGTTCATATGAATTGTAACAAACCTCTGTCAGTAAAAAGTACTATACAAGCACTGCATAGAAACATCTCACAATACAACTCATATTATATCTGACATTCTATTATTTATATGCTAATATTACTTTAATTTCCAAAACCATGCTATGCACATCTGTGAATTTATTGATCACCTTTCACTATATGATTTGTGCTATGCTGTTTTTGAAATAACAAAGGCTAACAGGACTAGACAGCAGAAAAATCCAATATCAGAGGTCTACGAACTTGAAAGTCTATGGGACACGAACGTGAAAAATCAAAAGTGCTCATTTTAAATGCTTATATGCAAGTTATTACCATAAAAAGTGTTTGGGGACCTGCCCCAGGGGACATGTATCAATGCAAAAAAAGTTTTTAAAATGGCCGTTTTTTCAGGAACAGTGATTTTAATAATGTTTAAAGTGAAACAATAAAACTGAAATATTCCTTTAAATATCATGCCTGGGGGTCCCCCTAGTCTGCCTTTAATGTAGCGCATTTTCCCCATGTTTAGAACAGTACAATGACATTTCTAAAGGAAAAAATGTCAGCGTGGGTTTCCCCCCCAGTCCAAACCAGGCCCTTCGGGTCTGGTATGGATATTAAGGGGAACTCCACGCCAAAATTTTCCTTAACAATGGCGTGGGGGTCCCCCCCCCAAAATCCATACCAGACCCAAGGGGCCTGGTATGGACGGGCGAACCCATTCCGTTTTTTTCTTTATTCTGTCATAGGGCTCCACCTAACCACTTCAATACACTATATTATATATTGTACACTGCACTATGTACCCTGCACTGTATTATATATACTACACTGACTGCACTATATACTCTGAACTGCAGTATATATACTATACGGACTGCACTATATACTCTGAACTGCAGTATATATACTATACGTACTGCACTATATACTCTGAACTGCAGTATATGTACTATACGGACTGCACTATATACTCTGCTGAAAAATTGGGCCTTTGGTTTTGATGGTGCCACAACACTGTAACCTCTCACAGTTACTCCTGTTGGGCGCAGGAACGGTCCCTGCTGTTAAATATTATTTCAAAAATTGTAATTCCATGCTCCTGTTAAACAGGGGCAGAAACATTGGGCCCTAGGTGTTGGTGGTCCCAGAACAGAGTAACCCCTCACAGTTACTCTTGTTGGGTGCAGGAACTGTCCCTGCTGTTAAATATAATTTAAAAAATTGTAATTACATGCCCCTGTTAAACAGGGGCAGAAAATTGGGCCTTGGGTGGTGGTGGTGCCCTAAACCAAAAATATTGTTGGAAGCTAGTATCATCATGATTGAGGAGGAATATATTAGGAAGCAAAGGCAGTCTTCAAGGGATCCCAGATCCATAGCAAATTCAATCAGTTACATCAGCATCAGGTGCTTGATAGCTGCTGATCCAGGACTGATTCATTTTTATAAATAGAGTCTGTGGACAGGCTCACTCTTTGATCCATTACAAAACCTCCAGCAGCACTGAATGTGCATTCAGAAAGCATGCTGGATGCAGGAAAGGCCAGTAGCTCAATTGCATATTGAGCAAGTTCTGGCCAGTGGTCAAACCTCAAGACCCAGTAATCCAGTGGATGCTCTGTTGGAAAGGTCTCCAAGTCTGCTCTTGCCCCTAGATATTCCTACACCATATAATGCAGACGCAGGCGATGGTAGCAGACCTTGGTGCTATGTATGAGCCTAACACCTCCCTGTTCGGTTCGCACCAGAACGTGCGAACAGGCAAAAAATTAGTTCGAACACGCGAACACCGTTAAAGTCTATGGGACACGAACATGAATAATCAAAAGTGCTAATTTTAAAGGCTTATATACAAGTTATTGCCATAAAAAGTGTTTCGGGACCTGGGTCCTGCCCCAGGGGACATGGATCAATGCAAAAAAAGTTTTAAAAACGGCCGTTTTTTCGGGAGCAGTGATTTTAATAATGCTTAAAGTGAAACAATAAAAGTGTAATATCCCTTTAAATTTCATACCTGGGGGGTGTCTATAGTATGCCTGTAAAGGGGCGAATGTTTCCCATGTTTAGAACAGTCTGACAGCAAAATGACATTTCAAAGGAAAAAAAGTCATTTAAAACTACTCGCGGCTATAATGAATTGCCGGTCCGACAATACACATAAAAGTTCATTGATAAAAACGGCATGGGAATTCCCCACAGGGGAACCCCGAACCAAAATTAAAAAAAAAATGATGTGGGGGGTCCCCCTAAATTCCATACCAGGCCCTTCAGGTCTGGTATGGATTTTAAGGGGAACCCCGTGCCAAATATTTTTTTAAAATGGCGTGGGGTCCCCCCAAAAATCCAAATCAGACCCTTATCTGAGCACGCAACCTGTCAGGCCACAGGAAAAGAGGGGGGACGAGAGAGCGCCCCCCCTCCTGAACCGTATCAGGCCACATGCCCTCAAAATTGGGAGGGTGCTTTGGGGTAGCCCCCCAAAACACCTTGTCCCCATGTTGATGGGGACAAGGGCCTCATCCTCACAACCCTTGCCCGGTGGTTGTGGGGGTCTTATCGGAATCTGGAAGCCCCCTTTAACAAGAGGACCCCCAGATCCCGGCCCTCCCCCCTGTTTGAAATGGTAAGGGGGTACAAAAGTACCCCTACCATTTCACAAAAAAACTGTCAAAAATGTTAAAAATGACAAGAGACAATTTTTGACAATTCCTTTATTTAAATGCTTCTTCTTTCTTCTATCTTCTTTCTTCTACCTTCTATCTTCTTCTATCTTCCTTCGGTTTCTTCCTCCATCTTCTTCTTCTTCTGGTTCTTGCTCCGGTGTTCTCATCCGGCATCTTCTTCCGCGGCGTCGGCGTCTTCTTTCCTTCTTTTCCTCGGGCCACTCCGCATCTTCTTCTTCTTCTGATTCTTCTGGTTCTTCCTCCGGTGTTCTCGTCCGGCATCTTCCTCCGCGGCATCGGCGTCTTCTTCCCTTCTACTCCTCAGGCCGCTCCGCATCCATGATGGCATGGAGGGAGGATCCCGCTGTGTGACGCTTCTCCTCTTCTGATGGTTCTTAAATAACGGGGGGCCACCCGGTGACCCCGCCCCCCTCTGACCCACGGGGACTTGACGGGAACTTCCCTGTGACGTCAGAAGCGGGCGGGGTTACGTAACGGGTGACCCCGCACCCCTCAGATGTCACGGGGAATGCCACAGGGAAGTCCCCGTCAAGTCCCCGTGCATCAGAGGGGGCGGAGTCACTGGGTGGCCCGCCCCCGTTATTTAAGAACCGTCAGAAGAGGAGAAGCGTCACACAGCGGGAGCCTCCCTCCATGCCATCATGGATGCGGAGCAGCCCGAGGAGAAGAAGGGAAGAAGATGCCGACGCCGCGGAGGAAGATGCCGGACGAGAACACCAGAGGAAGAACCAGAAGAACCAGAAGAAGAAGAAGATGGAGGAAGAAACCGAAGGAAGATAGAAGAAAGAAGATAGAAAAAAGAGGATAGAAGAAAGAAGAAGCATTTAAATAAAGGAGTTGTCAAAAACTGTCTCTTGTCATTTTTAACATTTTTGACAATTTTTTTGTAAAATGGTAGGGGTCCCCCTACCATTTCACACAGGGGGGAGGGCCGGGATCTGGGGGTCCCCTTGTTAAAGGGGGCTTCCAGATTCCGATAAGCCCTCTGCCCGCAGACCCCCACAACCACCAGGCAAGGGTTGTGGAGATGAAGCCCTTGTCCCCATCAACATGGGGACAAGGTGTTTTGGGGGGCTACCCCAAAGCACCCTCCCAATGTTGAGGGCATGTGACCTGGTACAGTTTAGGAGGGGGGGCGCTCTCTTGCCCCCCCCTCTTTTCCTGTGGCCTGACAGGTTGCGTGCTCAGATAAGGGTCTGGTATGGATTTTTGGTGGACCCCACGCCATTTTTTTTTAAATTTTGGCACAGGGTTCCCCTTAAAATCCATACAAGACCTGAAGGGCCTGGTATGGAATTTAGGGGGACCCCCACATCATTTTTTTTTTTAATTTTGGTTCGGGGTTCCCCTGTGGGGAATTCCCATGCCGTTTTTATAAATGAACTTTTATGTGTATTGTCGGACCGGCAATTCATTATAGCTGCGAGTAGTTTTAAATGACTTTTTTTCCTTTGAAATGTCATTTTGCTGTCAGACTGTTCTAAACACGGGAAACATGTGCCCCTTTACAGGCATACAATAGACACCCCCAGGTACGAAAATTAAAGGGATATTACACTTTTATTGTTTCACTTTAAGCATTATTAAAATCACTGCTCCCGAAAAAACGGACGTTTTTAAAACTTTTTTTGCATTGATCCTTGTCCCCTGGGGCAGGACCCAGGTCCCCAAACACTTTTTATGACAATACCATGCATGTAAGCCTTTAAAATTAGCACTTTTGATTTCACCCATAGACTTTTAAAGGGTTTTCCGCGGCTTTCAAATTTGCCGCGAACACCCCAAATTGTTCGCTGTTCGGCGAACTGGCGAACAGCCGATGTTCGAGTCGAACATGAGTTCAACTCGAACTCGAAGCTCATCCCTACTTGGTGCTGAGGACTGAAAAATTGTTTAAAGGCATCGGTCAGCTGGCCACCTTCTCCACCGCTCTTCCTCTGACAGACCAAAGCCTCAGAAACACGTTGTGCAGCAACAGGAAATGGTAATCTCCCAGGGTCTGGAAATGCATTACACAAACTTTTCTTCAAGGCCTCCTGAAGATGTTTCATCCTCTGCTCCCTCTGCGAAGGCAGGATGAGTTCTGCAACCTTACCCTTGTAACATGGATCAAGCAGGGTTACCAGCCAGTAATAATCCCTCTCCTTAATACCACGAATCCTAGGGTCCTTTCGCAAGGTTCGCAGAATCAGGGAGGGAATGCAGCGTAAGTTTGCAGAGGCATTAGATTCTGAATCCTCTGGGTCACAAAGGATCACATTATCCGTAACTACCTCCTCCCAGCCACGTACAACTCCTTGGGCTTCTGGGGACTGAAAACCATCCCCAACTGCTGCGTGTTATCCTCGACATCCATGCTGACACAAACCTCCTCCTCTTCTTCCTGTGTGTTTGGCGGACCCGCAGGAATGCTATCTGGATAAAGGGGGCCTTGAGAGGAAAGGAAGTCCTCTTCTTCCACCCGCTGTTATGCCTCAAGTGCCCTGTCCATAATTCCATGAAGCATGTGCTCCAGCAGGAAGACTAGAGGGACAGTGTCACTGATGCATGCATTGTCGCTGCACACCATCCTTGTGGCCTCCTCAAATGGTGACAGAACAGTGCATGCATCCTTGATCAGTAGCCACTGGGCATGTCACAAATGAGGCGGTTGATGGGCAGGTTGAATTCCCTTTGAATGTCAGCCAGCCGAGCACTGGCATTGTAAGACCAGCGGAAATGACCAGACTTTTCTAACCTGCCTGTCAAAGGGCGGAGAGAAGGTTTGTGCCATTGTCGCATACAATCATTCCTGGCTGAAGCTGACATGGCGTCAACCACCTCTGAGTCAGCCCCTGCAGAGCTGACAGAATCTCTGCCCCAGTGTGGCTCCTGTCCCCTAGGCAGACCAACTCAAGCACTGCATGACATCTTTTTGCCTGAATGCTTGCGTAGCCCTTTGAGTGCTTAGGGAGCACTGCTGGTTCAGAGGACAATTCTGCAGAAGAGGCCAAAGAGGAAGAAGAAGAGGAGGGAGCATACAGATGTTGTGGCAGAATCACCACTAGCTTTTTGGATGCATGGTGGCAGAATTAGCTCCAACACTGAACCCTGTCCTGCATCCTTCCCAGCTGCCAGCAGAGTTACCCAGTGTGCTGTGAAGGAAAGGTAATGTCCCTGCCCATGCCTGCATGAGTCAGCGGTATTATGAACCTTATTGCTGACTGCCCTGTCCAACAAGGCCAAAACATTGCCTTCCACTTGGCAGCAGAGAGCCAGAAAGGCCTTCCGTGAAACGAAATGGCATTTTGGAACTTGCCACTGTGGTACAGCACATTCCACAAATTCACGAAAGGGCGCTGAGTCTACCAGCTGAAAAGGCAACAGTTGCAGTGCTAGCAATTTGGCCAAGCTAGCAGTTAGATGCTGAGCATGTGGATTGCTGGGACCGAATTTCTTTTTACAGGTTAGCATCTGAGGTAGGGAAATTTGCCTGCTGAAATCAACTGGTGGTGTACTGCTAGCAGATTGGCAGCAAGTACTTGTGACACCTGTTGCTATACCTTCATTCTTCTCAGTGCAGGTTTTTGAGAGGACTGGAGGTATAGTAGGGTTTGATATCCCAGATGAGGAGCAAGGAGAAGTCTGCCTTTTTCTATGATGTGGGTCTTTCAGGTGCTGCTGCCAACGGACTTCATGGCAGGTCATCATATGTCTGGTTAAGCATGTGGTGCCCAAGCGGCTGCTGTTCTGGCCATGCTTGATCCGCTTCAGACATAGGTTGCAAACAGCAACGGTGCGATCTGCTGAACATGTGTCGAAAAAGGCCCACACCAAGGAACTTTTAAAAGTCAGTGGGGAGTCAGAAGCACAGTCCACCTGTGGAGCTCTGCATGCATGTGATGCAATAGAGTGGCTGCCCTTAAGCTGCCCCCTGGAGGACATCCTGCCTCGTTGGAGTTGTGCCTCCTCCTCACTCTTCTCCTCTTTTCTCTCAGGCACCCAAGTATGGTCAGGACCTCATCATCCCCTCCCTTCTTGTCACTGGAGCAAACTTGGCAGTATGCTGCAGCTTGGGGAACATGACTGCCAGTTTCTTGTCCTAATGTGTCACCCCCTCTCTCTAGGCTCACGTTACTCTCTTCTTCCACCTGGGAACCAACATCGGAGCCTTCAAATTGCTGCGCATCCTCCAGCAGCATGTAACCGACACTGTGGTGAAATAATTCTGGGGACTCCTCCATGCATGATGGTGGGGCTATGGAAGGAGTAACTGTGGACAAGGAGCCGGTGGAATTGGCCACTTTGGCAGCTGCATTGGAAGGCAAACTACTATGAGCCTGGGTGACAGAGGATGAGGATGAGGATAGCTTCGTTATCCACTCCACCAACTCTTCTGCATGTTGTGGCTCAATAACATGGCCAGCAGCAGAAAAAAATGACAAGCGTGTCCCACGGCCACCTGCAGAGGATGCACCATATCCACGACCACCACTGTTGACTTTAGACACAGAGGCTGCTTGCCCTCTTTTAGTGGCCTGTGAGCGTCTGCCTCTCCTTGGTGGCCTTCCGGAAATGATGAGGATTTTTTTCTTTTCACAGCACGCTACACTGTATTATATACTGTGTACACCGCCTGTACTGTATTAGAAACGGTACACCGGCTGCACTATATTATATACTGTGTACACCGCCTGAAGTGTATTGGAAAATGTACACACTGTATTATATTCTGTGTACACTGCCTGCACTGTATTAGAAACTGTACACACTGTATTATATACTGTGTACACCGCCTGAGGTGTATTAGAAACTGTACATCGGCTTCACTGTATTATATACTGTGTACACTGCCTGAAGTGTATTAGAAACTGTACACCACCGAGTGCACTGTACAGGGGGGACGGAAAGTATTCAGACCTTAAATTTTTCACTCTTTGTTATATTGCAGCCATTTGCTAAAATAATTTGAGTTCATTTTTTTTCCCCATTAATGTACATACAGCACCCCATATTGACAGAAAAACACAGAATTGTTGGCATTTCTGCAGATTTATTAAAAAGAAAAACTGAAATATCACATGGTCCTAAGTATTCAGACCCTTTGCTCAGTATTTAGTAGAAGCACCCTTTTGATCTAATAAAGCCATGAGGCTTTTTAGGAAAGATGCAACAAGTTTTTCACACCTGGATTTGGGGATCCTCTGCCATTCCTCCTTGCAGATCCTCTCCAGTTCTGTCAGGTTGGATGGTAAACATTGGTGGACAGCCATTTTTAGGTCTCTCCAAAGATGCTCAATTGGGTTTAAGTCAGGGCTCTGGCTGGGCCATTCAAGAACAGTCACGGAGTTGTTGTGAAGCCACTCCTTTGTTATTTTAGCTGTGTGCTTAGAGTAGGGGTCTCAAACTGGCGGCCCTCCAGCTGTTGCAAAACTACATATCCCATGAGGCATTGCAAGGCTGACAGTAACAAGCATGATGGGACTTGTAGTTTTGCAACAGATGGAGGGCCACCAGATTGAGACCCCTGGCTTAGAGTCATTGTCTTGTTGGAAGGTAAACCTTCGGCCCAATCTGAGGTCCTGAGCACTCTGGAGAAGGTTTTCGTCCAGGATATCCCTGTACTTGGCTGCATTCATCTTTCCCTCGATTGCAACCAGTCGTCCTGTCCCTGCAGCTGAAAAACACCCCCACAGCATGATGATGCCACCACCATGCTTCACTGTTGGGACTGTATTGGACAGGTGATGAGCAGTGCCTGGTTTTCTCCACACATACTGCTTAGAATTAGGGCCAAAAAGTTCTATCTTGGTCTCATCAGACCAGAAAATCTTATTTCTCACCATCTTGGAGTCCTTCAGGTTTTTTTTAGCAAACTCCATGCGGGCTTTCATGTGTCTTGCACTAAGGAAAGGCTTCCAGTCAGGCCACTCTGCCATAAAGCCCGACTGGTGAAGGGCTGCAGTGATGGTTGACTTTCTACAACTTTCTTCCATCTCCCAACTGCATCTCTGGAGCTCAGCCACAGTGATCTTTGGGTTCTTATTTACCTCTCTCACCAAGACTCTTCTCCCTCCGATAACTCAGTTTGGCCAGACAGCCAGCTCTAGGAAGGGTTCTGGTCATCACAAATGTCTTCCATTTAAGGATTGTGGAGGCCACTGTGCTCCTAGGAACCTTAAGTGCAGCATACATTTTTTGTAACCTTGGCCAGATCTGTGCCTTGCCACAATTATGTCTCTGAGCTCTTCAGGCAGTTGTGTGGCTTTCCTAATCAAGTCCAATCAGTATAATCAAACACAGCTGGACTCAAATGAAGGTGTAGAACCACCTCAAGGATGATGAGAAGAGACCACCTCAAGGATGATGAGAAGAAATGGACAGCACCATGTAATATTTCAGTTTTTCTTTTTTAATAAATCTGCAAAAATGTCAACAATTCTGTGATTTTCTGTCAATATGGGGTGCTGTGTGTACATTAATGAGAAAAAAAAATTAACTTAAATGATTTTAGCAAAGAAAAAAATCCTGGACGGCCGCACACCATAGAAGGCATCTTTATTGATATGAAGAAATAAAATCCAAATGCAGTCACCTCATGTACAAGGAGGAACAGGAAAGATAGCTAACATGTTTCACGCCCCATCATGGCTATTAATAAGTGCCATGATGGGGCGTGAAACATGTTAGCTATCTATCCTGTTCCTGTTGTACATGAGGTGACTGCATTTGGATTTTATTTCTTCATATCAATAAAGATGCCTTCTATGGTGTGCGGCCATCCAGGATTTTTTTCGTTCCTCAAGCTTGTGCAGAGCCAGCACCTGTGAGTTCCATTAGGGCGGTTGTCTTGATACGGATTTGAGAGATTGGAGCGGCAATCTTTTGCAAATGATTTTAGCAAATGGCTGCAATATAACAAAGAGTGAAAAATGTAAGGGGGTCTGAATACTTTCCATCCCTACTGTATATATAGGCTACACTGAATGCAGAATATATATATATATGGCATGGTATATAGGGTATGGTCCCTTTAAGGGAAGTGCGGTAGTGTTTAGGGGGTCACCCAGAATGGGTGAGGAATTCCCGGGAGTAGAGTCAATTAGGAGAGGACTGACTCACAGTCCTCTCTGTCTTAATAGAGAGTTATTTGGGACCCAGAATTTGGGAGGCTCTGAAGTGATATTCGGGTGGGAAAGAGCCTCCACCCCTGACCACAGGGATTCAGCACACAGGGGGTTAAAGGCCTCCAGGAAACAGCTCATAAAAGACAGGAAGTAGTGAGAGGTGGTGGTGAGGAGGAGTAGGTGATTACACTTGTCCTGATTAGCTGTGGATCTGTTGGAAGCTGCTAAAGATTCAACAAGGACTCTTAAAACTCTGGGGTGAAGACCCGGCCACAAACTGTACGTGGCTTTTCTTTAATTTTCTTTGTGCTGAAGATAAGCGGACTTTATTTTATGCTGAAGATAAGCTGACTTTGTTTTATATTTTTGTGCTGTGTGCTGCATTAAGCTTTATTTTTGATTTGCTTACAAATAAAAGCCTTTTTGTTTGAAGTTTAAACGGTTTATGCACTTGGTCCCGTGGAGCCATTATCTCCCAAACTTTACTATATATACATATATATATATATATATATATATATATATATATATATATATATATATGTATGTGTATGTATATGTATATATATATATATATATATATATATATATATATATGTATGTGTGTGAATACACCGCCTGAAGTGTATTATATAATGTACACCACCAAGTGAACTGTATATACGGTATCTCACAAAAGTGAGTATACCCCTCACATTCTTGTAAATATTTTATTATATCTTTTCATGTGACAACACTGAAGAAATTACACTTTTCTACAATGTAATGTAGTGAGTGTACAGATTGTATAACAGTGTAAATTTGCTGTCCCTTCAAAATAACTCAACACACAGCCAATGTTAATGTCTAAACCTCTGGCAACTAACGTAAGTACACCCCTAAGTGGAAATGTCCAAATTGGGCCAAATTAGCCATTTTCCCTCCCCGGTGTCATTTGACTCGTTAGTGTTACAAGGTCTCAGGTGTGAATGGGGAGCAGGTGTGTTAAATTTGGTGTTATCGCTCTCATGCTCTCATACACAGCCAATCACATGGTTAAAGATCCACGGACGCGGCTCTTTACAGAGATCGGGGTCGCGGCGTGTCCTAGCAACACGCAATAGCGGCTGTTCCCAGAATGAGAGCCGTACGGCCCCGATTTGACGGTGGGTGGGCAGTAACTGGTTAAACATGGCCATATGAAAAAGATGAAATGCAACTTTGCAACTTTTTTATACCAGTAACGAGACTTTTGGGTTGACAAATATGGTTGTAGCATCTGGTTATTTAAATCCACCCCCCTCCCTTATGAACAGATTATAATCGTGGACATATTCATGCTTTACAATGGGGCCGTGTCTTCTCTGAATCTCTACGAAGGTGTCATTGTGGATGGTAGAGAGGATGTGAACATCTTTCTTGTCCCTCCACTCCATGGCCAACACTTCCTCGTTCCTCATAAAAGCAGATTACCCAATTTGTAGACTTTTTGTTATTACATTTTGTGGGGAGCCCTTCGTGTTTTTTCTGAAGGTACCGCAGGCCAGGGTAGTAATTGTCCACATAAAAATGATATGCTTTTTTGAACAGGGGGGTATGCCAGCTCCCAGATAATTTTCCCACTGGTTCCGATATATCTGCAGCACTCAGGGGGCTGGAGTTGGGAGTCTTTGCCTTCATAAATGCGGAAGGTGTACACATATCCAGTGGTTCTATTGCAAAGCTTATTTACTTTCAACCCGTACCTGGCCCTCTTACTGGGAATATATTGTTTGAAATGCAGCTGGACTGTAAAGTGGATAAGGGATTCATCCACACAAATATTTTGGTCTGGGACTTACACTTCAGCAAATTGCTTGGAAAAAGAATTTATTAGGGGGCGTATTTTATACAATTTATCGTGGTTGGGATGATCTCAGGGAGGGCACTATGAGTTGTCATTGAAATGTAGGAAATGCATAATTATGTTATAGCGTGTCATGGACATTACAGCAGAATATATCCGCATGTGTGGACCAGTAATCATGCAATTCGTTCTTCTTTGTAAGCCCCATATTAAATGTAAGGCCCAAAAACAATTTGAATCTGTCTAGTGTGAGATGTCCACAATGAAACTTAAGGACGTAGGATGAATTGGGTTTGGAGGCAATAAATTGCTCTGCAAAGAGATTTGTTTGGTCCACCATATACTGTAGCAAATCTTCTGAGAAAAACAAATAAAAATAATCTATTCGGGAAAAATTTGTAGTGTTGGGCTGCACACCCGGCTGTGTGATGAAAGGGGGGATTATAGTTGACCCTGAGCTGGCAGGCAACAATAAGGGTTTTGCCAGGGAACCAGGAAGGTAGGACTGGGTCCGGATTCTTTGGGTTGGGTGTGTAATTCCAGTACTGGTACTGGGCTCCTCTTCCTCTTCAGGTCTGGCGCTGCTGGTGGTAGGCAGGTGTTCTGATCTTGGTTCTGATCTCCTTATTCTTTAAGGAGGGACGGTTTCCTCTGCTGACTCGGTCTCCGATCAACTACTCTCTACTGACTTGTATTCCGAACTAGAATCGGATGATGAGAGCTGCCCCCTGCTCTCATCATTCGACATAGTAAGGATGTTATATGCCTCCTCAGGTGTGAAAAATCTTTGGGACAAGATGGTGGTACTGATGGCAGGCCTGTGTGACGGTACTGATGGCAGACCTGTGTGACGGTGCTGCTGGTGGTACTGACAGGTCACTGATGGAGGGCTTGTGTGACAATACTGATGGAGTTACCAATGGTGGTACTGATGGCGGTACCGATGGAGGTACTGATGGTCGGCCTGTGTGACGGTACTGACAGGTCACTGATGGCGTGCCTGTGTGACGGTATTGATGGCAGTACTTATGGCGGGCCTGTGTGGCGGTACTGATGGCGGTACTGATGGTGGTACCGATGGCGGTACTGATGGCAGGCCTGTGTGATAGATCCAGATGGACTGTGTGACAGATGGGCTGTCTGACAGTACTCTGGTGACAGGTTCTCTTTATTGGGGGGCATGTGGTGCATAGTAAAGTGTAATGCCCTGTACATACGGTCGGACATTGATCAGTCATTCCGACAACAAAATCCATGGATTTTTTCCGACGGATGTTGGCTCAAACTTGTCTTGCATACACACGGTCACACAAAGTTGTCGGAAAATCCGATCGTTCTGAACGCAGTGACGTAAAACACGTACGTTGGGACTATAAACGGGGCAGTAGCCAATAGCTTTCATCTCTTAATTTATTCTGAGCATGCGTGGCACTTTGTGCGTCAGATTTGTGTACACACGATCGAAATTTTGGACAATGGATTTTGTTGGCGGAAACTTTTATAGCAAGCTCTCAAACTTTGTGTGTCGGAAATTCCTGTGGAAAATGTGTGATGGAGCCTACACACGGTCGGAATTTCCGACAACAAGGTCCTATCACACATTTTCCATCTGAAAATCCTATCGTGTGTACAGGGCATTACGGTAACTGTAAAATAGCAATCTACTCACTGATTTCCTGCTCTTTCCTCACACGATCGGTGTGTGAGAAGAAGAAGCTGAGATCTAGTGACCACTCTTTGTTTACAATTGTGACCGGCTGTGATTGGACACAGCCGATCACATGGTAAACAGCCAATTTCATTGGTTGTTTACCCTGATCGGGGATGGGCTATGTCCCAGGGACACGCGCCATCCCCGATCACCGTGGTGCACGCCCCCGGGGGCGCGCATTAGGCACACACCTCTAATGTTGACAAATGTGACCGGCTGTGATTGGACACAGCCGATCATGTGGTAAACAGGCAATTTAATTGGCTGTTTACCCTGATCGGGGATGGGCTGTGTCCGGGGACACGCATCATCCCCGATCGCCGCACTGTGCATTCCCTGCTGGTGCGTGCTAGCGGTCTATCCTGCTGAACGTCATATGACACCCAGGCAGGATAATGAAACCACTTTCCAGCCATCATTCTGTTATATGGCGGGCGGGAAGTGGTTAAGAAGTGGAAGGTATTTGGTACAACACAGATCCTCCCTGGATTAAGATGTTGTTCCAAACTGGATGAAAGAGCCGGGAGGAAACTGGTCAGAGAGGCTACCGAGAGGTCTACAGCAGCTCTGAAGCAGTTGCAGGAATTTATGACAAAGAGTGGTCATTATGTGCATGTGACAACAATATCACAAATTCTCCACAATTGTGGCTTGTATGGGAGGGATGCAAGAAAAAAAAAAAACACTCCTCAAGAAAGGCCACTTGCAGTCACAACTGAGCTCACGCACATTGAAGATTCTGAGTGAGGCCACATGGAAAAAGGTGTTATGGTCAGATGAGACTAAAATTGATTGATTTGACCTCAACACCAAACAATATGTCTGGTGGAAATCCAATACAGATCACCATCCAAATAACACTATTCCTACAGTAAAGCATGGAGGTGGTATGGGGGTGTTTATATCCTGGTATGGGGGTGTTTCTCTGCAGCAGGGACTGGAGCACTTGTCAGGATAGAAGGAAAAATGGATGGGGTAAAATACCATCAAATTCTTGAGGAAAATATGCTGCCCTCTGCCAGAAAGTTGTCAATGGGAAGCAGGTTTACCTTCCAACATGGCAATGACCCAAAGCATACAGCAAAAATGACCACACAGTGATTGAAGAAGGTGAATGTCCTTGCATGGCCTAGTCAGAGCTGAGACTTAAACCCCAATGGAAATCTGTGAAATGACTTTAAAACTGCAACCCACAAACGGTCACCATAAAATTTAACTGAACTTGAGCAGTCCCGCAAAAGAAGAGTAGGCACAGTCTAGATGTGCAACGTTAACAATAACATATGCCAACAGACTAAACACTGTAATTAAAGCAAAAGGTGGTTCAAAAAAATACTGACATGAAGGGGTGATCCTTTTTCCAATCCAGCAATTCGGTTTTTGAATATTTTATATTTTTTTCTGACATGTTGGTGTTATCTTTCACTTGGATGTTATAAGTTGCACTAAGTAAATACAGCTGTATAAAATAAAAACTGTGTCTGTCTTCATTTCAGGCTGCAAAGCAACAAAGTGTGATTATTTTAAATGGGGGGGGGGGTGATTCTTTTCAGTACCCACTTTAAGTGGGAGTCCTCAGTTAAGAGATATTCTTTATGGAAAAGTTCATGAAATGGAACTTAGCCTTTAAATTTATCTTTCTACAAATTCTGATTGAACTCACTAGATGTCACCCTTTCCTATAAATTTTGATTGATCTTATATGTATGTTCACTGACCTGAGCGAACAAACATTAGCCATATCTTGGAAGTGGTTTCTTGAGTATGACAGTCTTGGTACTGTATGTGCTCAGACAAGCTTTCTTAATTTCCCAATTCAGCCTTACACTAATATACCTGGCAGTGCCATGATTTAACTGCAGATCCTTGCCAACCCCCAGCATATAAAACATATTTTGAGAACATGCTCCTGGCATTCTGGATTTAATTATACAGTTTGCAGGCATGTAAACTTCAGATTAGCATATGTGACAAACAATCACTTACTGTTGCTAAATGGTTCTAATTTAAGGAGATGTTTCTCCTGGCATCACATATATTAAGCTCTAATGTTAATATAAAAGCATATGTATCCTAACATTTAAAATGTTTGCATTTTCTATTATTTATTATGTTTAGAGCTATAAAAATAGTAACATTAACATATATAGCCTGATAGATATGAAATATTAGCCAGTTCGGCTCCAGAACCATTTTTTTTTTATTTTCCGCATACATTATTAAATTATTTGGCAATAAAATTAATTAAACCCCCAGGACATTATATATTTTCTGAAAGCAGAGTACCTGCAGAATAAAAAGGGGATAGTTGCAAATTTTTGTTTTACATAATATTTGTGCAAGTTCAGCCAGGGAGGATTTTACCCCCTTCCTGACCACTTTTTGCGATTCGGCACTGCGTTGCTTTAACTGACAATTGACTGGTTTGCGCAAAATGTATAGCGTCTACAAAATAGGGGATAGTTTTCTGCGATTTTTATCAGGACTGAGACATTATGGCAGAAACATTGGACATTTTTGACACATTTTTGGGACCATTGTCATTTATACAGCAATCAGTGCTATAAAAATGCATTGATTACTGTGTAAATGACACTGGCAGTGAAGGGGTTAACCACTAGGGGCGGTGAAGGGGTTAAGTGTGTCCTAGGGAGTGATTTTAACTGTGAGGGGGCTGGGCTTGAACACACAGGACAGTGATCACTGCTTTAAATGACAGAGAGCAGTAGATCACTGTCCTGTACCTGGCCGGATGGGGGCTTTGTGTACAATAGCATTTCCCCGTTCTTGCTCTCTGTGACACGATCGTGGGCACCCGGCGGACATCGAGTCCGCGGGACCGTGGTCACGGGGACCGTGGCGAGTGTGTACGCGCCTCCGGCGGTGCGCACTCGCGACACCACTTCTTAACCACTTGCAGGACCGCCTAACGCAGATATACGTCGGCAGAATGGCACGGGCAGGCAGAATCACGTACCTGTACGTGATCTGCCTCCCGCGGGCGGGGGGTCCGATCGGACCCCCCCCCGGTGCCAGCGGCGGTCGGCATTTCACTGGGAGCGTTGGGAGGCGAGGGGGAGACCATCTGATCGTGGCCCCCCCTCGCGATCGCTCCCAGCCAATCGGAATCCTCCCCTGCCTGTGTGTAGTTTCACACAGGCAGAGGATGTGATGTCATCTCTCCTCGGCTTGGCAGTTTCCGTTCCAGCGCCGAGGAGAGAAGACATGTAAGTGCACAAAACACAAACACACACAGTAGAACATGCCAGGCACATAAAACACCCCCGACCCCCCCCAGATCATACCCCGATCCCCCCCCAACCACCCCCCCCCGTCACAAACTGACACCAAGCAGTATTTTTTTTTTTTCTGATTACTGATTGGTGTCAGTTTGTGACAGTTACAGTGTTAGGGCAGTGAGTGGTAGCCCCCTTTAGGTCTAGGGTACCCCCCTAACCCCCCCTAATAAAGTTTTAACCCCTTGATCACCCCCTGTCACCAGTGTCACTAAGCGATCATTTTTCTGATTGCTGTATTAGTGTCGCTGGTGACGCTAGTTAGGGAGGTAAATATTTAGGTTCGCCGTCAGCGTTTTATAGCGTCAGGGACCCCCATATACTATCTAATAAATGTTTTAACCCCTTGATTGCCCCCTAGTTAACCCTTTCACCACTGATCACCGTATAACCGTTACGGGTGACGCTGGTTAGTTCGTTTATTTTTTATAGTGTCAGGGCACCCGCCGTTTATTACCGAATAAAGGTTTAGCCCCCTGATCGCCCGGCGGTGATATGCGTCGCCCCAGGCAGCGTCAGATTAGCGCCAGTACCGCTAACACCCACGCACGCAGCATATGCCTCCCTTAGTGGTATAGTATCTGTACGGATCAATATCTGATCCGATCAGATCTATACTAGCGTCCCCAGCAGTTTAGGGTTCCCAAAAACGCAGTGTTAGCGGGATCAGCCCAGATACCCGCTAGCACCTGCATTTTTCCCCTCTGCCCGGCCCAGCCCAGCCCACCCAAGTGCAGTATCGATCGATCACTGTCACTTACAAAACACTAAACAAATAACTGCAGCGTTCGCAGAGTCAGGCCTGATCCCTGCGATCGCTAACAGTTTTCTTGGTAGCGTTTTGGTGAACTGGCAAGCACCAGCCCCAGGCAGCGTCAGGTTAGCGCCAGTACCGCTAACACCCAAGCACGCATCGTACACCTCCCTTAGTGGTATAGTATCTGAACGGATCAATATCTGATCCGATCAGATCTATACTAGCGTCCCCAGCAGTTTAGGGTTCCCAAACACGCAGTGTTAGCGGGATCAGCCCAGATACCTGTTAGCACCTGCGTTTTGCCCCTCCGCCTGGCCCAGCCCACCCAAGTGCAGTATCAATCGATCACTGTCACTTACAAAACACTAAACGCATAACTGCAGCATTCGCAGAGTCAGGCCTGATCCCTGCGATCGCTAACAGTTTTTTTGGTAGCGTTTTGGTGAACTGGCAAGCACCAGCCCCAGGCAGCGTCAGGTTAGCGCCAGTACCGCTAACACCCACGCACGCACCGTACACCTCCCTTAGTGGTATAGTATCTGATCGGATCAATATCTGATCTGATCAGATCTATACTAGCGTCCCCAGCAGTTTAGGGTTCCCACAAACGCAGTGTTAGCGGGATCAGCCCAGATACCTGCTAGCACCTGCGTTTTGCCCCTCCGCCCGGCCCAGCCCACCCAAGTGCAGTATCGATCGATCACTGTCACTTACAAAACACTAAACGCATAACTGCAGTGTTCGCAGAGTCAGGCCTGATCCCTGCGATCGCTAACAGTTTTTTTTGTAGCGTTTTGGTGAACTGGCAAGCACCAGCGGCCTAGTACACCCCGGTCGTAGTCAAACCAGCACTGCAGTAACACTTGGTGACGTGGCGAGTCCCATAAGTGCAGTTCAAGCTGGTGAGGTGGCAAGCACAAGTAGTGTCCCGCTGCCACCAAAAAGACAAACACAGGCCCGTCGTGCCCATAATGCCCTTCCTGCTGCATTCGCCAATCCTAATTGGGAACCCACCACTTCTGCAGCGCCCGTACTTCCCCCATTCACATCCCCAACCAAATGCAGCTGGCTGCATGAGAGGCATTTTCTTTATGTCCTCCCGAGTACCCCTACTCAACGAACCCCCCCAAAAAAGATGTTGTGTCTGCAGCAAGCGCGGATATAGGCGTGACACCCGCTATTATTGTCTCTCCTGTCCTGACAATCCTGGTCTTTGCATTGGTGAATGTTTTGAACGCTACCATTCACTAGTTGAGTATTAGCGTAGGGTACAGCATTGCACAGACTAGACACACTTTCACAGGGTCTCCCAAGATGCCATCGCATTTTGAGAGACCCGAACCTGGAACCGGTTACAGTTATAAAAGTTAGTTACAAAAAAAAGTGTAAAAAAAAAAAAAAAAAACACAAAAATATAAAATAAAAAATAATAGTTGTCGTTTTATTGTTCTCTCTCTCTCTATTCTCTCTATTGTTCTGCTCTTTTTTACTGTATTCTATTCTGCAATGTTTTATTGTTATTATGTTTTATCATGTTTGCTTTTCAGGTCTGCAATTTTTTATACTTTACCGTTTACTGTGCTTTATTGTTAACCATTTTTTTGTCTTCAGGTACGCCATTCACGACTTTGAGTGGTTATACCAGAATGATGCCTGCAGGTTTAGGTATCATCTTGGTATCATTCTTTTCAGCCAGCGGTCGGCTTTCATGTAAAAGCAATCCTAGCGGCTAATTAGCCTCTAGACTGCTTTTACAAGCAGTGGGAGGGAATGCCCCCCCCCAACGTCTTCCGTGTTTTTCTCTGGCTCTCCTGTCTCAACAGGGAACCTGAGAATGCAGCCGGTGATTCAGCCAGCTGACCATAGAGCTGATCAGAGACCAGAGTGGCTCCAATCATCTCTATGGCCTAAGAAACCGGAAGCTACGAGCATTTTATGACTTAGATTTCGCCGGATGTAAACAGCGCCATTGGGAAATTGGGAAAGCATTTTATCACACCGATCTTGGTGTGGTCAGATGCTTTGAGGGCAGAGGAGAAATCTAGGGTCTAATAGACCCCAATTTTTTCAAAAAAGAGTACCTGTCACTACCTATTGCTATGATAGGGGATATTTACATTCCCTGAGATAACAATAAAAATGATTTTAAAAAAAAAATGATAGGAACAATTTTAAAATAAGATAAAAAAAAATAATAATAATAAAGAAAATAAAAAAAAAAAAAAAAGCACCCCTGTCCCCCCTGCTCTCGTGCTAAGGCGAACGCAAGCGTCGGTCTGGCGTCAAATGTAAACAGCAATTGCACCATGCATGTGAGGTATCACCGCGAACGTCAGATCGAGGGCAGTAATTTTAGCAGTAGACCTCCTCTGTAAATCTAAAGTGGTAACCTGTAAAGGCTTTTAAAGGCTTTTAAAAATGTATTTAGTTTGTCGCCACTGCACGTTTGTGCGCAATTTTAAAGCATGTCATGTTTGGTATCCATGTACTCGGCCTAAGATCATCTTTTTTATTTCATCAAACATTTGGGCAATATAGTGTGTTTTAGTGCATTAAAATTTAAAAAAGTGTGTTTTTTTTCCAAAAAATGCGTTTGAAAAATCGCTGCGCAAATACTGTGTGAAAAAAAAAAATGAAACACCCACCATTTTAATCTGTAGGGCATTTGCTTTAAAAATATAAATAATGTTTGGGGGTTCAAAGTAATTTTCTTGCAAAAAAAAATTATTTTTTTATGTAATCAAAAAGTGTCAGAAAGGGCTTTGTCTTCAAGTGGTTAGAAGAGTGGGTGATGTGTGACATAAGCTTCTAAATGTTGTGCATAAAATGCCAGGACAGTTCAAAACCCCCCCAAATGACCCCATTTTGGAAAGTAGACACCCCAAGCTATTTGCTGAGAGGCATGTCGAGTCCATGGAATATTTTATATTGTGACACAAGTTGTGGGAAAGAGAAAATTTTTATTTTTTTTATTTTTTTGTGCGCAAAGTTGTCACTAAATGATATATTGCTCAAACATGCCATGGGAATATGTGAAATTACACCCCAAAATACATTCTGTTGCTTCTCCTGAGTACGGGGATACCACATGTGTGAGACTTTTTGGGAGCCTAGCCGCGTACGGGACCCCGAAAACCAAGCACCGCCTTCAGGCTTTCTAAGACCGTAAATTTTTGATTTCACTCTTCACTGCCTATCACAGTTTCGGAGGCCATGGAATGCCCAGGTCGCAAAAAACCCCCCCAAATAACCCCATTTTGGAAAGTAGACACCCCAAGCTATTTGATGAGAGGTATAGTGAGTATTTTGCAGACCTCACTTTTTGTCACAAAGTTTTGAAAATTGAAAAAAGAAAAAAAAAAATGTTTTTTCTTGTCTTTCTTTATTTTCAAAAACAAATGAGAGCTGCAAAATACTCACCATGCCTCTCAGCAAATAGCTTGGGGTGTCTACTTTCCAAAATGGGGTCATTTGGGGGGGGTTTGTGCCACCTGGGCATTCCATGGCCTCCGAAACTGTGATAGGCAGTGAAGAGTGAAATCAAAAATGTACGCCCTTAGAAATCCTGAAGGCAGTGATTGGTTTTCGGGGCCCCGTACATGGCTAGGCTCCCAAAAAGTCCCACACATGTGGTATCCCCATACTCAGGAGAAGCAGCTAAATGTATTTTGGGGTGCAATTCCACATATGCCCATGGCCTGTGTGAGCAATATATCATTTAGTGACAACTTTTTGTAATTTTTTTTTTTTTTGTCATTATTCAATCACTTGGGACAAAAAAAATGAATATTCAATGGGCTCAACATGCCTCTCAGCAATTTCCTTGGGGTGTCTACTTTCCAAAATGGGGTCATTTGTGGGGGTTTTGTACTGCCCTGCCATTTTAGCACCTCAAGAAACGACATAGGCAGTCATAAATTAAAGGCTGTGTAAATTCCAGAAAATGTACCCTAGTTTGTAGGCGCTATAACTTTTGCGCAAACCAATAAATATACACTTATTGACATTTTTTTTACCAAAGACATGTGGCCGAATACATTTTGGCCTAAATGTATGACTAAAATTGAGTTTATTGGATTTTTTTTAGAACAAAAAGTAGAAAATATCATTTTTTTTCAAACTTTTCGGTCTTTTTCCGTGTATAGCGCAAAAAATAAAAACGGCAGAGGTGATCAAATACCATCAAAAGAAAGCTCTATTTGTGGGAAGAAAAGGACGCAAATTTCGTTTGGGTACAGCATTGCATGACCGCGCAATTAGCAGTTAAAGCGACGCAGTGCCGAATTGTAAAAAGTGCTCTGTCAGGAAGGGGGTAAAACCTTCCGGGGCTGAAGTGGTTAAAGGGGACATACCTGTATGCCCTTTTGCCTGCCAGCGCCATTCTGCCGACGTACATCGGTGTGCGCTGGTCGGCAAGTGGTTAAAAGCCTTTACAACTCATCAGTTTAGAGTTAACTAGTAGCTCTCGTGCTAGAATTATTGTTCTCACTCTGACTTTCATGGCAATATGTCACACGTATGGTGCGGTTTATATGAGCTTACACACCCTGGGCTCACGTTTGCGCAGGTGTGTGGGGCTAGGGGGGTTTTCTGCAAAAAAAAAAAAAAAAAAGTAATGTATTTTATTATAATTTTTTTTTTTTTACTTTTTTCTTTTTTTTTCTTTTTTATATTTATTTTTACTTGATTGTTATCACAAGGAGTTAATAAACCCCTATGTGATAGCATTGAGCAGGTGACAGGTACTCTTTATGGAGACATTAGGGGTCTAATAGACCCTAACGTCTCCTCTGTAGGGATGGGTAAATGGTTCTTTGGAACTTTGGTTGTTCGGACGTACAGCGAACAACGAACATTATGCGGTGTTCGCGGCAAATTCGAAACCCGCGGAACCCCATTCAAGTCTATGGGACGCTAACATGAAAAATCAAAAGTGCTAATTTTAAAGGCTTATATGCAAGTTATTGTCATTAAAAGTGTTTGGGGACCTAGGTCCTGCCCCAGGGGACATGTATCAATGCAAAAAAAAGTTTTAAAAACTGACATTTTTTCGGGAGCAGTGATTCTAATAATGCTTAAAGCAGAGTTGCACCCAAAAATGGAACTTCCACCTTAAGGGAAGGTGACCCCATGACATGACACATTTGACAGGTCATTTTTTGGGGGGGAGCGGAGACCCTCTTTTTAGAGGGTTCCAGCTCCCACTTCCTTCTGCGGCGCTGTAAGTAAGTTCACCTCTTCCCCCTCCCTCTTGGCAATCATCTGGGACACGTCACAGGTCCCAGATGATTGCTCAGCCAGTCACAGCATGCCACGCAGCTCACGCATGCGCAGTGGGTGCCCGGCTGTGCCCCACAGTGACAATACCGGCCCTGCAGAGAAGACAATGGCTTTTAACAATGGCTTTCCTCTTGCCACTCTTCCATAGAGGCCAGATTTGTGGAGTGCATGACTAATAGTTGTCCTGTGGACAGATTCTCCTACCTGAGATGTGGATCTCTGCACCTCCTTTAGAGTTACCATGGGCCTCTTGGCTGCTTCTCTGATTAATGCTCTCCTTGCCCGGCCTGTCAGTTTAGGTGGACAGCCATGTCTTTGTAGTTCTGCAGTTGTGCCATACTCTTTCCATTTTTGGATGATGGATTTAACAGTGCTCCCGGAGATGTTCAAAGCTTGGGATATTTTTTTATAACCTAGCCCTGCTTTAAACTTCTCCACAACGTTATCCCTGACCTGTCTGGCGTGTTCCTTGGCCTTCATGATTCTGTTTGTTCACTAAGGTTCTCTAACAAACCTCTGAGGGCTTCACAGAACAGCTGTATTTGTACTGAGATTAAATTACACACAGATGGACTATATTTATTAATTAGGTGACTTCTGAAGGCAATTGGTTCCACTAGATTTTAGTTAGGGGTATCAGAGTAAAGGGGGCTGAATACAAATGCACATCACACTTTTCAGATATTTATTTGTAAAAAAAAATTGAAAACCATTTATCATTTTTATTCAACTTCACAATTTTGTGCCACTTTGTGTTGGTCTATCACATAAAATCCCAATAAAATACATTTATGTTTTTGGTTGTAACATGACAAAATGTGGAAAATGTCAAGGGGTATGAATACTTTTTAAAGGCACTGTACCATATATAGAGAAAGAGGCAGTGCAGTAAGGGCTTATGTAGACTTGTTTTTCTGTGTTTGACTGCATTTAATCACTTCCCACCCTGCCAATAGCAGATTGACAGCCAGGCGGTCGTTTTGTTATTCTGACTGGACGTCATATGAGGTCCTTTCAGGATGTGTCCATCGATCCCCAATGATCAGAGTACCGGCTTGCTGCCGGCACCATGTGACTGCCGTTCAGGCACTTTAAGTGTTTGGGTTTTCATTCACTTCTTTGGTCAGAATATGAATTTATTCTGGCCATTGTAATGAATGTTCACACACTAAACGCACCTAGCGTTTAGGTACATTTAGATGCATTTAGGAGCATCAGGAGGTTTTTTCTACCCAAACACTCCACTCCTGAACATTATTTTGGTGTATTTAGATTTCTGCCCCTAAATGCCCCTGCTTCTAAATGACTGTAAACACTAGTGTGTGCGTTTAGGGGCAGAAAAAAAAAACTCCTGTAAAACGAACAAAATTTGACAGCTGCAGTGTCCATGAGGCCGTAAAGCCAGACTATGGGGCTGTTATCAGAATAATATGTTAGAAAGAACTAATGTCGAAACCAACACTTTTTCAATTGTCATTTCTGTTTTATAGGTTTGAAAAGTAAACAAGATGTATCTGCTTATAGCAATTTTCTTATATTATCTAGATTAGTGCATTTCTTTTCTTTATTTGTCAGATGCTGCACTTCACATCCTAAAGGTATTCAGTTCTTCATTAATGAGGTGGATGTAAAACATTTATACATGTGAAGATAAGCAGCTTGTGTTTCCAAAGTGTAAAATTCCTCCAATACTTTAAATATCAAGTGTTTATTCATAATAAGTGGGACAAATGCTGTGTGTGTTACCACTGAAAATGATCCAAAGGAAACATTGGGTTCAAAATGTCAGTTCAATAAATAAAATGCTTTCTAATTTGTTAAACAATGGTCTTTTAATAACACTGGCTAATATGGTAACCCATCAGATATATAGCTTTTTTCACAATACATTTTCATTGCTATTTCCCAATTAAATATATTGTGTAATAATAACATGGATTCACTGCCATAATTGCTCATCACATATATATTACTGTATAACCTATTAACATTATGTTACTTATTGTCCACACACCAAAACACATATTTGTGACTTAAAAGTAAAAAGTTTTTTACAAAGAACTTATTAAGGTTTCATCCATCTTCCATTACATAGTTTATACTTTGTACTGAATGGTATCTATATGTGGACACACATAGGGTTTCACAATAGTCAAAATAGCCATGTGCATGTATGCTACCATTTATAGGTTTTGTAGCTGCAGACCAGCGACGTGCGGTGAGGTCAGTGGCTGGGGAGGCACTGGCTATTATCAGAGCCAGATACACACAGGTTACATACGCCATGATCGTTAACATGAGATAATTCTAGCACTAGACCTCCTCTGTAACTCTAAACATGTAATCTTTCAAAGATTTTAAAGCATTGCCTATGGAGATTTTTAAGTACTGAAGTTTGGCATCATTCCACGAGTGTGCGCAATTTTAAAGCATGACATGTTGAGTATCTATTTGATACTTGACGTAATATCATCTTTCACATTTTACAAATAAAACCTGATTGTCTTTAGTGGGTTTTTTTTGTATTCATGAAACAGTTTTTTTCCAAAAAACGCGTTTGAAAAATTCCTGCGCAAATACCATGTAACATAAAAAGTTGCAATGACCACCATTTTATTCCATAGGGTGCCTGCTAAAACCATATATATATATATTTTGGGGTTCTGAGTAATTTATTTTTAAGGTAATGTACTATATTTTCAAAAACTGTGCTCAAGCAGGTGGCTTAACGGACAAATTGCTGAAGTATGAAGTTATAACTTCAAACCAGTAATTTCACAGTAAATAGATAAATAAAAAATTATTATCTTATAACATTTAGCATAATAATATATGATTTAGCTTGATTATAACAGTACCTTTTCAACAGCAGCAGATTCTCATTCTCCCTCTTAACTGTGTGAGAAAAATATGGGATTGTGGGTAAGTCTTATACACATAAACACATGTTATTTCCTTCTAGTTAAGAGGGTTGGGCTGGAAGGGAGCATTTGTCTTTTAGACACATGCCCCTTCTATGACACTGCAGTGAGAGGCATGCCTCCACTGCAGCATTTTTATTGGACAGCTGGGGCTATTGGTACTTTACCATTGGTCCAAGACTCCAAGCTGTCCATTGAGCTCAGTGCCTCTGACAAGAAGTGAGAAGACCTTTCAGTGTGCTGCAAACAGAGTGTGCCAGCATGTATTTAAACTGGCCGCTCTGTATGTAGCTTCTGACAGGCTGCGCAAGGAGCCCCGAGGCAAGGAGTTCCGAGGTGTCCTTGGAACCATAGGTCTTAGCCCCACATTTATAGTACCATTTTTGCCAGTGGTGGGGTAGGACTTAGGCTACCTACCCCCCCAAATTTGGGGTCTCTGTGACCTCAGGTCGCCGAGCTACAACCCTCAAAGCTCGAACTTTGCCTCACCTGCCACCCCTGACTGCACGTCCCTGCTGCAGACCCCCAACCCCCCCAATTCCAACTCTAGTCAAAATCCTATTTCTACTGTAGAAAGTTTGTGGAAGGCTTAAAATGTGTCAAGTTTTTATTTCTGTCTATGACTACCTAGAGGAGATATGGAGTCATAGGGACAGAGTGTGATGCAAAATCTTTCCTATAGGTACAGACACAGGAGAAAAGGCATTTTCTTTTAGCATAGCAGGGAAAGGTTAGAATCTAGTTGTCTTCCATTGTTGCCTTTGCCATCCAAATGTGCATTTTGCTCATTACTTGTCCCAGTGCCATGGGTACAGGAAGAAAGGGGAAGTATCCTGACTGGGGTCACAGACAACAATAGAAACAGCAATTTCTAACTTACGCTGTTCCCGACAAAGTCAATTGAATGAAACACGTTGAATGGAGTTGGGACCATGTCATGTCAACATCCACACTGAGGGTACATGCACGTGACTAGGAAGTGGGGAGCAACTCACAAATGAGTTTGAGAAATCTTCCATGTTCCTGGATGTTAAGCATGGGAGGGTGTAAATGCATTTTAAGCTGTTTTAATAAGTGTTTTAGAAAATGTGTCTGTGCAATTAGTCTTGTATTCCATTTTCTTTGCTGATTGTTGGACAAAGGTTATGTGAAAGGAAATAGATGGTGTTTAAAGGAACGTTTTCACTTTCTTATTACCACTTGGTTTAATGGACTTTGCACTGATTTTTACATGGAATATGCTTTATGGATTTTACACTATAAGGTTTTATGTATGGGATGGGATTGCTCGATGATTGATGTTATATCTACTGGCTCTGAAACCACCACAGACTATAGGATATGATAAGTATCATTGTATACATGGTTCTTGTGGATGCTGGAAAATGATCTAACTATAGGATTTACAAGGACTTCCTATACTACACTTTTGAGGATGTGGAGTCCCCAGGAGATTGCTTTTTGGATAAGTTTTTCTATACAGTTGTAGTACTTTACCCACAGTGCGAGGGAGGACTGCAAAGTATATTGATTGACATTTCCTGGCATGGTTATGCAGGCAAAACTTTCTGCTGACCCACAGGGAAAGCTGGACTTACAGTATGTTTGGATTAACTAACCTCCTCTAGACCACTGTATTACAACTTGCACAACTTTGTTGGGTTCCCCCTATGAACTATATTCATCAAACATTGCACATTGGACAATGGTCAGTTGCTTGTAGATCCAATTTAAACTGAGGTCTCTATAGAGCCATTAACACCTATATAAAGAAACTACATCAGAGTTTCCCATGCATGATCCTTTGAGGATCATCAAGTTATTTTGTCCCATCACTTGGCAATTTATTAATTAGTGGGGAAATGTACTCATATACATGTTTATGGTCACTGACAGTATATATTACAATAATGCCGCGTACACACGATCGGACATTCCGACAACAAAATCCATGGATTTTTTCCGACGGATGTTGGCTCAAATTTGTCTTGCATACACATGGATAACAAATCTTGTCGGAAATTCCGAACGTCAAGAACGCGGCGACGTACAACACATATGACGAGCCAAGAAAAATGAAGTTCAATAGCCAGTGCGGCTCTTCTGCTTGATTCCGAGCATGCGTGGAACTTTGTGCGTCGGAATTGTGTACACATGATCGGAATTTACAACAGATTTTGTTGTCGGAAAATTTGAGATCCAGATCTCAAATTTTGTGTGATGGAAATTCTGATGGAAAATGTCCGATGAAGCCTACACACGGTCAGAATTTCCGACAACAAGCTCCCATCGAACATATTCCGTCAAAAAAATCCGACCGTGTGTACTCAGAATAAGTGAGATGGTGTGGTGTGATACCATTTTATAGATTCAGATTTTTTTTCTATATACATATCTGATATAATAAACTTTTTTCTAGTCAGCCCAGTGAGTTGAAGTATTTTTTTTAGATGTATTGAGATTTTATGTTAATTCATTTAAGAGGTGGTTGAGCAAAATCTGTTTTTTGTTTTTTTTCTCAGATGTTGCACTAAAAGATTTTATCCTGCACTTTAGTTATCATTAGCACATTTGATATAGGATGTGGTATTATTAGTTTTATGTTTAGAAGGACTGTTTGAATACATTTATCTCTTTTCATTTCTTGCAATTTCACTCTTGACTAACTGGGAAATAGCCCTACCTTTATTATTTTTTGGATTTCTCCACTCCAACAAACTAAAACAAGGCTCTGGTTTGAGTTAAGCTTTAACGTATTAGTTTGTTTTTTTGAATTGACAACTGTATGATACCTCTACGACCTGAACATTTGTTTGAATAATGTGTTTGGATTGTCATTTTGTATATGAGTACCAAAAGATTGGCACCTTTTTTTTTTTCTAATCAAATATTCTTTATTGTAAATTTTTCGTTTAAATACAAACATTCCCCACCCACTTCCTCAAAGGAGAAAATTCTTAATGTACATTTTTTTAATTTATAGTGCATAATTATCCCATTTATTTGTACTTCCCTACTCCCTTCCACCAACCATAGCTCCATCTCATAGCCATATGTATTTACTCAGAATCCCTGTATAGAACGTGGTTTCCCCATTCATTCATGTGTCTCTCATTCTACATTAACCCCTACTTCCCCCATTTACTCATACATTCCCACTATTTATTTTCCCTTTTTAGTGCATCACACCTTATCCAGTAATCCATCTATTGTTACCCTTTAATTATTACCTAAATAAGCCTTTTACCTATATTTAAAGTCCCTTTCCATTTTCCTCTAACTTTTCCCTTCTGTATTCCTTCAGCCTTTTACATATATTACCACTTACCGTTACTTCCCAATTTCTCTAGGGGTGATATCCCTTTGCACCCAGACAGGATATCTTTTAATTTTTTTTTAAGTTTCCCCATTTAATATATACAAACTTTTCCTTCCATAATGTTTCCTATATAGCCTTAACTCATTCCCCACAGGTCGGGGGCATCACCGACTGCCATCTCTGTGCAATTCGTTTTCTTCCTTGGAGTAAACATCTAAGCAATGCTGTTAGTTTGTTACCAGGATCTCCCTCTCCCTCCATATAGCCCAGTACACAAACCCATGCCTCTAGGTTTAGAGACGTTCCAAAGCCTAAATTTATAGTACCAAGAACTTTTTCCCAGTACCGGTGTAACTTTGGGCACCTCCAAACCATATGTATAAGATCTCCTCCTCCTGGCATCTGGGACATTTGGCATCCAGTCTCCGTCCAAGCTGGAACAGCTTTTGGGGGGTATAATATGCTCTATGCAACAAAAATAAATGTGACACTGTCTGGGAGGGAGACAATGACACCAATGGGCCCAGTTCCAGTATTCGCCTCCACTGCTCCTTTGTTATATTCCCTAGGTCTTCCTCCCACCTCTTCCTACTAGGGAGATCTTCCATCCCTTCTATTGCCTCTTTGCATATATGCACATACAAACCAGAAATGAATCCCCTAGAGGTGCTTGCATTAATTACTTTATGGAGAAGGGATATCTCACTAATGCCTGGCTTTAAACTGCGCACCCAGAGCATGTCTAATCTGCAGGTACTTATTGAAAGACCAGTTTAGAATATCATACTCATCCTTGAGTTCCTGAAATTACTTCAGGGTCCCATCCTCATATATATGGACAAGGCGACTTATACTGCGACTTTACCACTCTTTGATTTTCCCCATTACCTGAAGTCCTTGCAAATTTTTATTATCCCAAAGGGGGGAGTACTCCTTGATCCTTGATACCCCAATAAGGCCTTGACTGTTTGCCACACTTTTACAATCAATGTTGGCATTGGGCTCCTAAGGGAGAAAGAGTCTTCCTCTATTGCCTGCACTACTGTGTTGTGAGGGGTATTCAATAACTTCATACCCCTACCTGCATCACTCCCTCCAGGTATGTTATTCCCCTCCACATGTTGCAACTGTGCCGCCAAGAAGTAACTCCATGGATGTGGTAGTGCTAATCCTCCCTCATCCTTTCGTAGCTCTAATGTACATAAACGTATTCTAGCTGGGCCCTTTTTCCAAATTAACTCTCTGAATAGAGTATCAATTTTTTGAAACCTTTTCTTATATATCCATATTGGAGAATTATGTAACACATACAGTAGTTGCGGCAGCCATATCATTTTGATTAAGTTACAGCGCCCCACTACTGATATGGGAAAACGACACCAGATCCCAATTTAAGTTGGCTAAAAGTTGGATTATGTTGTTAATGATGTGTTGTTCGGGGTCTCTCGTGAGGTATATTCACAAGTGTTTCATTCTATCCACTATTTTGCATTGGGAAGTCTCAGGCGGTAAAGGGGTTCTAGGAGGGGAAGGGGAAAAGCGCAGATTTTTCTCAATTTATAGTCAATCTCAAGAATCGCCCAAAGTCTTTAATTATGTTCATTGCTGTCACCAAGGAAGAGTATGAGTGACCCCCAAAAATGATTGCCACCTTACATTACACACCTTACATTACTGTTTAAAAGTGTCATTAACTACACCAAAAGTGTCATTGAATACAGTCATTTCATGATACCGCTAACTTGCATTATTCTAGCAGCTTATTGGCAGCCACATGGCAAGTAAAGTTTAAAATGTATGTGTCAACCTAAGATTTCATTTTCAGTATGTTCGGCATTATGCCTCACTGTATACAGTTTTGCTAAGCAAATCATTTTTTATTTTATTTTTTTGCAAATCTGTTGCCCAGTTTCTTATCTGGAGATCTTGCCAGTAACAGTATTTCCTGTTAAATGCTGACAACGCTAAGCCACTGCCTTGCAATTAGCAGCAGCATTGTCAGCCTGCTGTGAGCACTGTTTCAGCTTGCTAAAAATATGGAGAAAATACAGCACTACTGAACTCTGGAAAAACCTCTTTCTTAAATTAATAAATTACACAGGATACAGAGGTTTTCCACAGTCCTGTTGTGCGGTGAATCCCTCTTATTTTTAGTACTTATATGCAAGATGATCCAGACCAACACACGGTCAAAGTAGATGGGCGTGAGATCTAAAATCCATCTGGAGTAGTTTGATGTTTATTCTTCAGTTTGCTGTTAGGGTGCCTAAGTTCTGCACTTGCTTCTGGCATTTGGCTTCACAATCACTGTAAATAATAGCATGCATGCAATAACATCCTGCAGCTTCTAGACCAAGCAAGATACTTTCCTGTATTAAAAGAGGCATAGGCTTATGAGAGAAAAAGAGACTGAAGTAAATTGACTTACTAAAGATGTAGAGGATGTTGAATTTGCAAAGTAAATAATCACTAAGCTTAATAAATCATGCATGAATAACTATCCAAAGTAAACAAAGGTTCCCTTCATTTATTAACATTCACTTTACAAAGTTAACTTATACCCTTAAAAATGAACAGTCTCTATTCCTTTAGCACAGTGTCTCCTAAACCGGGTCATGGACACGTTCGTAGTGGATTGTCACATGACTGTGTAGTAAACATAGCCTTGTTTACTACACAAGTACAAAATCAATGGTGAGTGAAATAGCACACTTTTTTCATCTATGTTTCAAATCATACACTACTGAAATCTAAAATGTAGCCTATAAACAATATGATTGCAATTATTTCCATGGAATGAAAATGTAATAAATATTCCCACTCATGACACCACCACCTCTCTAAAAACCTTTGAAAAACTTAAACTATTAGTGACAGCACAAATAGAAAAAGGGAACTATAGCATGCGCAAGGTTGGGGACTAGGGGAATTACAAAGACAAGGTTGTCAGGTGAAGAGATCCCAGATTTAGTTAAAAATGCCAAAAAGAAAACATAACCAAAAACTTTACAACTTTAGTAAAGCTTTACTAAAGCCTACAAAAATTATAAGCATGGGCAATGTCTTTTATAGCCAAATGTATTTGTTTTGTTTTGTTTTGTTTTTTGGGTTTTTTGTAATACTTCTTTTCTTGAGTACAATAACATTTTTTACATTTGGATCCTTGGATGAAAAAGTTTAAAGCTGAACTCCAGGTACTATAAAAATGTACCCTTTTTTTTTTACCCCTTTATAGTGGGAGTTGGACTCCCTGTGTACGGTAAGGGTTAAATGCTTTAGTTTAGAGACAGGAGGTCTCACAAGGGGTCAGAGAAGCCCCAGTCAGGAGTCAAGAGACAGGAGGTCTCAACCAGGGCTCAGAGGTGCTCCAGTCAGTAGCCAGGAGACAGGTCTCGTCCCAGGAGTCAGGTTGGCTCCTATAGAGGTGTCAGGAGAACCCTTATGCAGAGGCCAGGTGTGGGCCGTGCAGCAGGTCTATGCGACTAAAGGCTAAGTGAGCAAAGTGAACCAGGAGGGTTGGGCGATTTTTATGTTTAGCGCTGCAACACAGTCAGAAGGACTGATAAGGAGAGCAGCGGTGCTGCTGACAAGGGAACTGCGTGGCCCGGAATTTTCAGTTGACGATTCATGTTGATGAGGAAGAACTCCTGTGTGTGCAATTTATGTTTATGTGAACTTTCTGTTTTGTTCACTAAAAGTGGGAAAAAGCATCTGTTACATGAGTATGATCACCCCAATACCACAGTACTCAAAATTAAAATGACTACTAATATTTTCAAGAAGTAGCATTGTAAAATGTTGATTCTGAGTTTTTCATCATTCGTTATTTTGGTCAAGAAAGAAACTATTACTCCATTGTAGCAAATTGGCCATTGATCTAAAATGTTGCTTTGCCTTCTTCAGTATCAACTGCAGATTTATTTATTTTTTTGTTAATGTAATAATTTTCCCCACCTATCATACTATGCAACTATGTCACACTTGATAAACAGAAATGACACAATGAACACAGCTCACACACAGGTAAGGAACAAAATAAGCAGTCACAGTAATAATGATACACTATTTCCTCAATGCACATACTGCTCACAGATGTGTTTGCCATTTCAGAATCACAGTTTAGACCTGAGCCTCACACTTTGCTGCAAGGCTCAAGGACGGATCCATCACGTTTTATTTAATCATATTTGGCTTTTGTCTGTGTTTGTTTTCCCTCGCTACAAAAAGTTACCATGCACATTTAAGCCTTAACACAATAATTTAATTAATGCATGCATGTCTATCCAACGGCACACATCTGTGTTGCGTAAATTATACATTTCTTTTTGCTGCTTCATTATTTTTTGACCAGATTTATAGTTGGAAATGGTTTAATGAGACCATTGATTAATTTGTGAGTTCCATACATAAGCCGCGTACACACGATCTGATTTTCCGACGGGAAATGTGTGATGACAGGCTGTTGTGGAAAATCCAACCGTTTGTACGCTCCATCAGACAATTGTTGTCGGCTTTAAAATTTTCCTGTGGACAAATGTGTGTTGTCGGATTTTCCGAGTGTGTGTGCACAAGTCCGTCGGACAAAAGTCCAAAGTACAAACACGCATGCTCGGAAGCAAGTACGAGTCAGAATCGGTAGGTCTCATAAACTAGCGTTCGCAATGGAGAATTAACATTTGTGACGTGGCAAATTATGAAATCTCCAAATGCAGTGCACAATTCTCTTTTTCTTTAATGGGATAATAATGAAGCTGCTTTGCTGGTGATACTGATGGAGTTATGGCAAACAAATTCTCAAAGGCTTTTTTTTTCTAGTGATATCAAGAATAATATTATTATGCTTGTTATTTTTTAATTTTTTTTTGGTGCAAGTTACCACAACACCATTATCAGATCAAAGATATAACTATGTTGGTGTCCCTTGTCAATTTTACATTGTATTTTTTTAAATGTAGCTACCTACTCCCAAACTGTCATTTGAAGTAAAACACATAGCCAAGTATTATTCTACACAATTTTTTTATTGTGCATTAAAAAAAGAAAACAAATAAAATTAGACATAATAATATATAAAATATGTGGCGCTAACTCACCCTGAATAAACTGAGCAAATAAAATAAAGTGCAATGATAATAAATATGCGATCCATAAATTCTAGAGCACAATAAAAATCAATAAAAAACAATCATAAAGTGCAATCAGGTGTAATGATGATTGACACAAAATCCATCCATTCTACAGCACAATATAAAACAATGAAACAAATATAAAGTGCAATGGGGAATAAATATAAAGTGCAGTGAGGAATAAGGAATGAAGCCAAAAGCTCATTCAGAATGAGTGAAAAAATACAAATACTGCCAATATATTGCATTTGGCAGGGGCACTCCTGGAGCTTCCGCAGCAAAGGCATATAACATAATTGGTCACGATTGATAAAGCAACCAATTTTTTGTCCAAGAAATCCTCCTCCTGTTCCTGGACTGGACTTGGGTCAAAGCAATAACTCCAAGGTCAATAATAAATAACGCGCTATCTCCTCCGATTCCGCAACATGTCTGGTTGATGAACGGCCGTTCAGAAATAAACTGAAAAGCACGAAATGAAAAGCATGAACTGAAAAGCACAAAATGAAAAGCGCGAATCAACACTCACCAAATTAGCAGAAGGAGCCCAAAGGGTGGCGCTAAAGAGCTGAACAACCACGTAGTACGTCACTACATTTGTGTTTGTTGGCCGACAATTCCTTGCTGTTTGTATGCAAGACAAAATCCAGGCACACGCCTTCGGACAAAAGTCAGAGGTTTTGTAGGTGGCAAATCCGATCATGTGTATGAGGCTTTAGACTTATTACATTCAATTTATTGCAGAGTGTGTTGCAGATAGTTGAAAAAGCCAGCTAAACATCTTTCAAAAAGGACTGATGTGAGTATTTGGATAATAAGGTGGCAAGTGATTTTTTTTTTTTTTTATAGTAGTAAATTACTCAACAGAGAAAGTGTTTGGCAACCTCCAGATGTCATTTGACAAAGATGAATGAAAAGGATGTCTGTGAAGTTTCCCATTTGTCCAGGTCATGACGCTGCTAGTAGTAATTTGTTACATTCAACTGAATTTGATCTGGAACGTTGAGATGTTTTGCTGCTTATCCATTCAGCTTCTTCAGTTCTGAGTGGAATACTTGTACATTATGGCAGGCTTACCTACTTGTTTACCTTCCTCCAGTGCTGACAGACCAGAGTTGCCATTAGCTGTCAGTTGTTACTTAAGCCCCATACAAACTATTAGATTTTATGCAGATTTTTGTCTTCAAATTTACCAAAACCATGTAGTGCAAGGCCCTGCCTGATTGCATACAAACTGAAACTCTTAAGGTTTGACCTCATATATTATATGGTTTTGGTAAACCTGAAGACAAAAAATCTGCAGAAAATCTAATAGTGTGTATGGGGTCTTAGTCTGTTACTATCTTCTCCCAATCTTCTGCTGGGTTTTTACAGTAGCGATGGGGTATATGGTGCAATAAGTGTTGTGTGTACATTAATGCCTATGCAGAACAGCAAAAAGTTCATAGAGTCCAATTGGAGCATTCAGGGTAACTTTCAGCTGATCTCAATGCACCAGATACAGCACCTCTGAAGAGACAGAGGTATCTCTAGGCAAACAGATAAGAAGAACAGCAGTGCGCAATCTGAGTGTAGTATGTTAACAGATTTATTGTGGTGGAAAGGCAAAAGGCAACTCACATTGACAGTTAAAATCAGGCTCAATGCATAGTAAGGGCTTCCGATTGACAGTCTCACACCAACAGGAAACCTCAGACCAGGATAGGAATACTGGGTTGATGGATACACCTGCAGGACCAAGAGAACACACCGGGGGAGGGGCACCAAACTAAGTGCAGCATTAATTGTACTGAGAAATACTAGCAAATTAGCAATCACATGGGAAGAAGAAATGGCACTTATTGTATGTAATCTGTGAGCGGTCAACTCCTGCATCTGGGATGGGGGGGATGGGGGATGAGGTCTTCCTCATCTAAGCTGTCATCCAGCCTGATGTCCGGACTTTCCAAGCTGCAAGTTGTAGGAAGAGGCCATTACTACTTCACATGTGAGCTGCTAATTTACTAGTATTTCTCAGTACAGTGCTCTTGGTCCTGCAGGTTTATCCATCCAACCAATATTCCTATCCTGTTCCGAATGAGACTGTTGTTGGAGTCAGGGCCAGATCTAGCCTGTGTGAACTCAGTGTGACACAGATGCAGGGAACCAGTACTCCCTGTTCACTCGATGGGCTTCTGTGCCACGAGTCACAACCTGGAAGTGCAGAGGCAGTGCAGTGGGAAACATGGAAACTTTTTTTTTCAGTTTTGGCACCTTTAAAAGTATACAGAATCAAAAGGCACCTCATTCATCAACTGTATTTGTTGGGTTGAGGAAAATGGTACCTGTACTGAATGATAATGTCATCCTTCTCTTTGGTGCCACAAGGGTGGAGTCCCCCTTCACATCAGAGTCAGCCCTCTTCACATGCGAGTTCCCCTACTAAATCATAGACAACCCAATTCACATCAGAGTCTCTCAATTATTTGAGAGTCAGCCCCTTCACATCAGCATGCCTCCATTACATCAGAATTAGCCCCCTTAACATCAAAATCCCCCTTCATAATATAGCCTCCTTTCACATCAGAGTCCCTCCTATCACATCAGGATCTCCCATTACATCAGACCCATCAAAATTCACACCAGAGGCCCTCCATTACTTCAGAATCCTTCCATTTCGTCAAAGTTATCCCCTTCACATTAGAGCCCCAGCCCATCATAATAGAGTCCCCTCTTCACATTAGAGTCACTCCCCTTCACATCTGAGTCCTTCCAATACATCAGAGTCCCCCTTAACGTCAGAGTTCCTCCATTATATCAGTCAGCCCCCTTTACATCAGAAACCCCCTTTATAATATAGACCCCTTTCACATCAGTGTCCTCCATTACATCAAAGATCCCTATTACAACAGTGTCAGCACCTTCACATTATAATCCCTCCATTACATCAGTCAGCCCCCTTTACATCAGTGCTTCCCTTCATATTATGGCACCCTCTTCACATCAGAATCCCCATTACATCAGAGTTAACCCCCTTCACATCAGAATCCTTCCATCATATTACAGTTCCCCATTACATAAAAGTCACCCCTATACATCAGCACATTAGAACCCCCTATTACATCACATCAGAGCCTCCCCCCTTCAAGTTAAACTTCCCTTTTACATCAGAGTTCCAATACATCAGAGTCAGCCCCCTTCACATCAGAGTCACATCAGAGTCTCTCCATTACACCAGAGTCAGCCCCCCTTTACATCATAGTCCCACTTCATATTATAGCCCCCTTCACATCAGAGTTCCTCCTAATGCATCAGGATCTCCAATTACATCAGAGTCTGCCCCTTTTACATCAGAGTCCCCCTTAACACTATAGTTCCCTTCACATCAGAGTTCCCACGTTACATCAGATTCCCTCTATCACATAAGAGTCCCCCTTTATACTAGAGCCCCACCTTCACATCAGAGTCCCCCACTTCACATCTGAGACCCCCTTAATATTAGATTCCCCCCACATATTAAAATTCCTCCCCCTTCATATTACAGTCTCTCTTCACATCAGAGTCTCCACATTGAATTAGAACCCCACTTCATATCATATCATAGCAATGAATGACATTGTGCATGCGCCCTGGTCGGCCCCCTTGCACCATGAAAATTAATGATTTGGTGCAGAGGATAGGGACAAGGTACTGTGCAGCCAAGGTTCCTTGGCATTGCCAAGGCTGCGCTTTGTCCCCCAGCCACTCACTAACATCACTATTCCTAGTGGGCAAGACGGATATCAGATCCAGTCCTGGAGGGAGTTTATCTTTAATAATATCCACCACTGAGATCTTCAGCATCTAACACTTCAGGGCATGTTAAATGCCTGCCTCTCCTCATTGTATGCTGGGGTTCAAACCACCAGCCCTGAAAGAGAATATTATGAAGTATGACACATATTGGCAAAGCCCAGCTCAAAACAATGGTGTGAAATGGTGCCCTTGCATCACCAAAAGACTAGAAACTGCTATTTTGCTACTTAAAAACACCCAAGCCCCATTTACTTTTCCCAAACCTCATTTTTATTTTTAAAATACAAGTCATGGCTAGATTTTTTTAATTATTCATTGGGTATTAGTCATTTTCCCACAGCCCAATAATTATTTCAATTTTGTAAAATGAACTCTGCATTAGGAAGGTTATTTCAGTTTAACTCATATATTGAAAGTGTCATGTTGGCCAAAGATATATGTTTGGCTATGGTTTTTAGTGAATTGTTATAATCTGTTTCATCATTCATTGGCTTGGTACTCTCAATAGTGTTTGGCATGTTGTATAATAATGCTAATATTTCACATTATAATAGTCTGAAAGAATTTGAATGCGGCTCACTGGGTCTCTTGAGAATGCTTGTCTTCAGCGGTATAATTAAAACCAGATTCTATCACACCCAGAAAGTACTCAGTTGAATAATTACTGAAATGTTAGGCGCATAACAAAAGGATTCGAAGAAAATTAATGTAAAAAACGCATTGATGTCACTGGAATTGCTTTTACACGCAGCACTCCTCTGTGTCCGACCTGTGGATGCAAAGATGCATACATTCATATTCTTGTAGCACTGGATTCATTACTTATTTTTCTCTATAGTTTTTAACTTCTCTCTTCATAGGTACCCCTACTATATAGTAATATTTATTTTCAATTCACTAAACAGCTGTATCATTAACTAAATTAGGGATTCCACACTTATGTGATGTTTACATATAGCAATTGTACATTTCTATGTAAAAAATATAATATTGATACAGATAAACATACAATATGCTTTGATTATACAAAAAGATGGAAGATATAGAAAAATTAAAGCAAGGAATTTCTAGGTATGATCCAATGTTCTCAAATAGCAATTTTTCAGGGCTGGGCTTAGCCCTCCCTTCTCAGAGCTCAGGCTGCTCAGCTGTCCGTTAATTGCCAGTACTTATTGTTCAACAGTGATTCACCTGGTGATCATATCCTGCACGTTAACAAGCCCTGCTGGCTATTTAAGCTGCCTGGACTAGATCTCCTGTGCCTTCACCTTGTTCAACATATCTAGAGACTCTCTGCTGTGTTCCTGTTGAAGACTTGCCTGGCTGACGTCCATTCTGGTTCCTGATCCTGTCTGCTGGTCTGACTATGCTAATCTCTGGCTCCCTTATTTCCTGGATTGTTCTCACTACCCGATTTGGTCACCGAACCCTGGCTGTTTTGACTACGTTTACTATTTGTACCATGTTTACCACTATATTAAATGGTGTGATTTTTACTCCATTTTCTGTCTCAGTCTGATTTATGGCTCCTAAAATAAGTATATTATAAAAATAAAATTTTAAAGATCTCCATGGGTCTAACTATAAAAAATGGTTTAAAATCAATAAAATAAAGATCACGTAACTTTTAAAGAGACCTTGTCACTTTAGAGGAAGAGCATCAAACTGCAGCAGGTATGAAGAGCAGATACCCATAGGTACCCACAAATACCTGCAAAATCACACACCTAAATCTCAGGTTGTTCTGACAGGCAAGACTATATTACTTCCTGATAGCTTTCTCTCCTCCTGTTGTATTCCAATTGGGCAGTTGAACTGGCCACCAAAATGATGAGCCAAAAAGAAAATTTGGGGCTTAGTGAAAAGCTCTGACACTACCCAAAAGTATAAGACCTTTGTCTGTCAGAACATCCTGGTATATTATCATGACAGGAAGATTTAGGAGGCTGCTGCAGCTTAGTGCCTGTGCTTCATACATGTAGTGAACTGTCTCCTTTTCCTTCATTATTAGTGTCTCTTTAAGCTGACTTCTGTAGATTACCAGTGTTTCTTTAATTATAACATGGACAGATTGGAAGATCCAATAACACTAAAGACCACACTTATCAGACTATTTTTCCCTTTGATCACATCTGTTATCTCCTGAAGAATAGGGGAATTCATTTCAGACATTTTGATTTTTCAAACTTAGTTCACTTTTCCTAGCACATTGCATACCATTGCTCAGTTGAAAACAATGGGGCTCCTTTTGCCTTTTATATGGGCTGTTCACGGTCTAATAACAAAAATTCCTCCTTGTCTGGGCCAGTGCACCCCCAGTTGCTGCTTCAGCTCATAAAAACTTTGTACATACGCAGTGTCCTCTCTTTTTTTTCTGACAGGGCACCTATGGCCTTCTCAAATAGGGAAAATAACACCTTTTTTGCAGACTGAGCAGTGGTATGTAATATGCTGGGGATTCTGGATTGCATAGCAGGTATGATGGAGGAAAGTTCAGAAAATGTGAACTAACTATTTAAACATCCATATATACTGTGCATACTGTGAGTGTTTCAGAAATGAATAGTTAAAGGATAATGTCGTGTACACACGAGCGGACTTTTCGACGGACTAGGTCCGACAGTCTTTCTGACGGACTTTGCAGCCTACGTCCACCGGACTTTCAAATGAATGGACTTGGACACAAACGATCACACCAAAGTCTGACAGATTCGTACGTGATGACGTACGACCGGACTAAAATAAGGAAATTGATAGCCAGTACCCAATAGCTGCCGATTTTAGTCCGTCGGACTAGCATACAGACGAGCAGATTTTTCGGCCGGACTCGAGTCCGTCGGAAAGATTTAAAACATGTTTTATTTCTAGGTTCGTCTGACTTTTGGGAAAAAAAGTCCGCTGGCGCCCACACACTATCGAATTGTCCGACTGAGTCCGGTCCGCCGGACCAAATCTGCCAGAAAGTCCGCTCGTGTGTACGCGGCATTGGTTCACCTATTGGAACATGTAACATGTTCCAGCAGCTGCAGCCTCTCCCTGCCAGTGAGATCCTCTGTAAATCTTTTATTTCTATCTGTGACACTCATTGGTGATATTACTCCACACCTCCTGTCAATATCATGGGTATAAGACAGAACAGGAAGCTTCTCAATGGGGACACAGATAATAATGAAAACTTACTAATGACACCTAATGAAGTGGATAAGGCTTAGAACCAATTTCAGGCTTTTACTGATGTCTGCTTTTCGGGATATTTACCCTCATTTATTGTACAACTTACAAATCAGGAAGGAAAGTACAGTCTCACCAACAGCCCACACAGTATTAAAACCCTAACAAAGGTTTAAATAGTTTTCTGCTCAAATGTTTTACTTTAATCCAAATAACCATGTTTTCGCTGTCTATTTAATGCTTTAAAATGTGTACAAATGTGCTGTATGGTAGCAAAGCTTACATACTATATATAATTGTTTCCATACACTGCCTATATGTGTATCATTTTATTTACAGTTTAAAAAAAATTGATTGTTCCTACAAAAACCTTCTCTAACGATAATTCATTACATTACATGTCAGAGATTTATGGTCATTTTAGAGTTAGGAAAACGTTTTGCATTTCACCATCTGAAATCACAGTCAGGTTTCACTAAAATGGTTTATGTTAAGTATAATAGCTGAAAATGGCAACCATATGGTGATCATATTTAACCCCTTTCAAAAATAGTTAACATTCTCATATAGCAGAAAGCAAATGATCCAGAATATGGTAACAAACATTTATTTTCTTCTAAAGATGCATTATTATGAGTATAAGTGCTGTGTAGTAGACCCTTGATTTCCTGTTACAGCCTTACAGCCATAGCACATATGGCAATCTTGACCTTTCCTTGTTGATACCACAGGTGGTTTAAATTAAGTTAAATAGGGCTCTGTAATGGGCCTTCACTTTAGTCCCTAGTGAAACAGTAGGTGTAGTACAGTCCCAAATACACTTAGGACATGGCAGGCAAAAAATGCCAGCTGGAAATTGAATGTCTCCGCAAAGCAGGGGATTAATATTCTACTCCTCATAGAATGAGTGAATGCTCATGTACAGCATGAGATCTAGTGGTGTAACAGAAAAAAAGAGTTCCCATATTATTACTTGAAGCATTCTAGTATGCACTACATCACCATTTGCTGGTTTATTATATAAAGGAAAATTAAACTCAATCATTAAAATGTCATAATAAGCCTTTAGATAATAATGTAAATGTAAAGTTGTTTTCAACCTTTTTACATTTACAGCTTTGTTAAAAATAGTACCAGGTGATCCTGCCATAAAAGGTCCTTATTCAGGGTCTTCCCATTATTGGATGACAACTGTCTCCCGGTTGTGCTTCTGCATTGTCATCATGTCAGCATGATGGAGACCACAAGTGGCTTTGCTGATACACATTTCACATGCCTGGTGTAGGTGGCTTGGCTGAAAAAAGTAGATCAGCAGCAAAGAGATGAAAATCAAGTGAAAACACTATATTAAGAAAAACCCATGCCAAAGCTTTATGATGCATAGTAGGGATGAGCCGAACACCCCCTGGTTCGGTTCACAGCAGAACATGCGAACAGGCAAAAAATTTGTGCGAACATGCGAACACCGTGAAAGTCTATGGGACACGAACGTGAAAAATCAAAAGTGCTAATTTTAAAGGCTTATATGCAAGTTATTGCCATAAAAAGTGTTTGGGGACCCGGGTCCTGCCCCAGGGGACATGTATCAATGCAAAAAAAAGTTTTAAATTTGTTTTTTCAGGAGCAGTGATTTTAAAAAAGTGAAACAATAAAAATTAAATATTTCTTTAAATATCGTGCCTGGGGGTCTCCTTAGTCTGCCTGTAAAGTAGCGCATCTTTCCCATGTTTATAACAATACCACAGCAAAATGACATTTCTAAAGGAAAAATGTAATTTAAAACTGCTTGTGGCTGTAATGTATTGCCATATCCCGCAATATAGATAAAAATCATTGAAAAAAACGGCATGGGTTCCACCCCCAGTCCTTTACCAGGCCCTTTGGGCCTGGTATGAATATTAAGGGGAACGCTGCACCAAAAATACAAAATCCATACCAGGCCCTTAAGGGGAACCCCGCACCAAAATTTTTTTAAAAATGGCATGGGGGTCCGCCAGGCCCCCAGACACTATATACTATGAACAGCAGTGTATATACTATACGGCAAGGATATGCAATTAGCAGATCTCCAGCTGTTGCAGAACTACAAGTCCCATGCGGCATAGCAAGACTCTGACAGGCACAAACATGACACTCAGAGGCAGAGGCATGATGGGACTACTAGTTTTGCAACAGCTGGAGGTCCACTAATTGCATATCCCTGCTATACGGCCTGCCCTATATACTCTGCAGAAAAATTGGGCCTTAGGTGTTGGTGGTGCCAGAACACTGTAACCCCTCACAGTTACTCTTGTTGGGCACATGAACGGGCCCTGCTGTGAAATATTATATCAAAAATTTTAATTACATGCCCCTGTTAAACTGGGGCAGAAAAATTAGGCCTTGGGTGGTGGTGGTGCCACAACACTGTAACTCCTCACAAGCATGTGGTGTCCTGTGTGGTGCCCTGTAACCCTGCTGTTATGGCCACGCTTGATCTGCTTCAGACATAGGTTGCAAACAGCAATGGTGCGGTCTGCTGCAAACGTTTTTTAAAAACATTCTTGGGGATATTTAATATAGCAAAAAGTAAAAAATATTGTTTTTTTTTTTCAAAATTGTCACTTTTTTTGTTTATAGCGCATAAAATAAAAACCACAGAGGTGATCAAATACTACCAAAAGAAATCTCTATTTATGGAGAAAAAAGGACGTAAATTTTGTTTGGGTACAGTGTTGCACGACCACGCAATTGTCAGTTAAAGCAACGCAGTGCCAAATTGTAAAAAGTGCTCTAGTCAGGAAGGGGGTAAAATCTTCTGGGCTGAAGTGGTTAATGTCTAAACAGCTGGAAACAAAAGTGAGTACATCCCTAAGTTAAAATGTCCAAATTGGGCCCAATTAACCATTTTCCCTCCCTGGTGTCATGTGACTCGTTAGTGTTACAAGGTCTCAGGTTGTGAATGGGGAGCAGGTATGTTTAATTTGGTGTTAACGCTCTCACTCTATTATACTGGTCACTGGAAGTTCAACATGGCACCTCAGGGCAAAGAACTCTCTGAGGATCTAAAAAAAAGAATTGTTGCTCTACATGAAGATGGCCTTGGCTATAAGAAGATTTGCAAGACCCTGAAACTGAGCTGCAGCACGGTGGCCAAGACCATACAGTGGTTTAACAGGACAGGTTCCACTCAGAACAGGCCTCGCCATGGTCGAACAAAGAAGTTGAGTGCACATGCTTAGCATTATATCCAATGTTTGTCTATGGGAAATAGACATATGAGTGCTGCCAGCATTGCTGCAGAGTTTGAAGGGGTGGGGGGTCAGCCTGTCAGTGCTCCATGTCAGTGACCATATGTCACACACTGCATCAAATTGGTCTGTATGGCTGTAGTCCCAGAAGGAAGCCTCTTCTAAAGATGATGCATAAGAAAGCCTGCAAACAGTTTGCTGAAGGCAAACAGACTAAGCACATGGAGTACTGGAACCATGTCCTGTGGTCTAATGAGACCAAGATAAACTTATTTGGTAAAGATGGTGTCAAGTGTGTGGGGCGGTAACCAGATGAGGAGTACAAAGACAAGTGTGTCTTCCCTACAGTCAAGCATGGTCTGGGGCTGCATAAGTGCTGCCGACACTGGGGAGCTACAGTACATTGAGGGAACCATGAATGCCAACATGTACTGTGACATACAAAGCAAAGAATGATGCCCTCCCTTAGGAGACTGGGCCGCAGGGCAGTATTCCAACATAACGACCCCAAACACACCTCCAAGACAACCACTGCCTTGCTAAAAAAGCTGAGGGTAAAGGTGATGGACTGGCCAAGCATGTCTCCAGACCTAAACTCTATTGGGAATCTGTGGGGCATCCTCAAACGGAAGGTGGAGGAGCGCATAGTCTCTAACATCCACCAGCTCCGTGATGTCATCATGGAGGAGTGGAAAAGGACTCCAGTGTCAACCTTTGAAGCTCTGGTGAACTCCATGCCCAAGAGGGTTAAAGCAATTTGGACATTTTCATTTAGGGGTATACTCACTTGTTGCCAGCGGTTTAGACATTAAAGGCTGTGTGCTGAGTTATTTTGAGGGGACAGCACATTTACACTGTTATAAAAGCTGTATACTCACTACTTTACATTATAGCAAAGTGTAATTTCTTCAGTGTTGTCACATGAAAAGATATGATAACATTTTTACAAAAATGTGAGGGGTGTACTCTTAGACACCTGCTTAATCTAACTCAAGCCTATCTCTCTGTCCACGCAACACTACACACGGCCGCTATGTAAGCAGCCTTATACAGTGTGGGGCATGGACTTAGTCCCCCTGGCCCATGATTGGCCAAAGGCACACTCATAAGTATAACCAAAAAAGAAGTCAGAATATCCAATATAGGTAACTGCAGCTACATGCTTGGGAAAGTTCCAGCTTTCCAACACTGTAAATAGTTGTTAAAAGTCACACCCAAAACAATAAAAATATAAAAAGTTGCCCGATACATCTGAGTGTAAGATTATATGACCTTATATTTTTACCATATTTTGTGCTGCAATGACTGTCATGTCTTTCCTTTAGTTTTTATATTACTGTTTTTTATTTTTTTATTGAGGGGAGTTGAGCTTTCCAAAATACATTTTAGAAGAAAGAAGTTATTGTACTTATTATATGTACTAATTATTTTTAATGAAGTATAAGTTAACTGGAGAGTGCAAAATCTGGTGCAACTGTGTATGGTAGCCAATACGCTTCTAACTTCAGCTTCTTCAATTAAGGTGGTTCTAAAAGCATTTTTTTTTTTCCATCTTAAAGCGTTCTATACATTAAGATAAAAAAAAAACTTCTATGTGCAGCATAATACTTACCTGAGCCCCATCTCGATCAAGCAATGTTGCACAAGAGTCTTGGACTCTCTCTCCTCATTGGGTGAGACACAACACCGGGCGCCATTGGCTCCTAAATCAATGAGGTTGTATGGGGTGTCCAAGTATGACTGTGCAGTCCAATATGCACCAGATGTAGACCTACTGCACTCAGCATTAGGGCTAATCACACACTTCCCTTCCCCTTCTCTGAATTACAAGTCTATGTAAGGAAACTTATGTTGAGGGTCTGACATAGGGTGGAACCAGCATTTATGTGGAAAAAAAAGGTATTATAGTATAATAAGTATAATATAAAACTACTATAAACACATAAAAGGTGTGAGCCTTCATTTGGGTTGTATATTCTCAAACCACTCTCACATTGGTCCTTTTGCTCACCTCACTAATCCCTACCTTTCATTAAGCTCGACATTTAGATTTCACTCAGTATAAAACCATTGAAATGCTTCCATAGGTTTGCTGCATTAGGTGTGAATGATTACAGATTAGGTTTTTGGACTCATTCTATTTACCTTTCAGAATGACTGGAATTACATTTTTCAAATTTTCTATCAATCCTACACCATTAATTTTGAATTCTGCTTGCAATGCACACAACAAAACTCACGGCTGCTGGAAAAGCATTAAGAAACACAATCTCTAAAATTTTAAAGTATGTCTTTGTGGTTTTAATGCCTCAGAATATTCACTCATTGGGTTCCGTTAAACGTTTCAAATGTATCTGTGTATATTATGATGAGTACAAAACACTTCCATATGAATTCTTTGAAGGCACGTGGTGGTCCCATGCTGGGGGGGGAATTTAATATACTATGAAAGGATAATCTCACTGTGATCAGGGGAAAACTCCCATTGATTTCAATAAAAGCGTTCAGACACTCTTATTAAGATCTGTTGATTCATATATTGAATTACAGTATTCCCAGCACAGCTTTCCCTTTGAGATAGCTTATTTTTGGTGCGTAGGGAAATCTGAGTTTGTGCCTTGGGTTTACATTTATTGGCATAAGCAGCTTGGATCACATATTTTTAGAGTTTCATGCTCTTAACTAGTTTATTAAATTTCCATGGTTAAGCAAATGACAGATATTAAATGGCTCAGAAAAGTATATAAATGTAATATTTTACGAAGAAGAATTGTGCCATCAGTACCACAGAACTTTAATAATTTTGTAAAAGTGGATGGCAAGACTTTTTTTTTTTTCCACAGTAGCAACCCTACCCCTAAGAAATATACCTTAACTTTTTACATTATTGCTCTGCAGTCAGATACTAAATCATGGTCCCTGATCTGTGTAACAGTTCTTATTGACTGTAATTGCAGCACCACAATGATCATATGGCTTGATTTTAGAAAATGATTTTAAATGAACATTTAATGCAATTACTTTTTTTTTATGATGCTTTGACTGCATTCTACAATGTACGTTTTTGGTGACCTGTGATAAACGCTGTTGCAAGATCTAATAATATTGAGATTGAATAAACATTTACCTTTGTTCCTTGCCCTTAGAAGGTCATTAAAACCCAACTCCAGGCAAATACATTTATTTCTACTTTTGGTTAGAGTGGAAAAAGTTAATTTTTTGTCTGTTTCATTTTTATCTTTGACTTTTTTGGGTCAATTTTCCCTTATTTCCTGTCCCAGCGATGCCTGTACAATAAATTGGGTGGGTGTGCTTTTCACCAAGACAGGATAACAGGCAGCAATGAAAAACCCTTCCTCACTCTACTAAAATACTGAAAATCTGTTTTTGTTTGCATCCTCATTTTGAAAACATTTTGCATCACTTCCTGTCCTAGCAAGATGCGAGAGGAATCCTCCCCATCCTATACAAAGACAGCAAGAAAGGCAAGACAGCTCTTCCCATTCTATTCAAAGCAAAATATGTTTTCACTGCAGCATTTCTTAGTGGTATTAATGTCTCAAAATACATATATTAAACACATATACTGTATGTGCCCTGTTTCCTGAAGCTAGACTGGAGAAAGTCAAAGATGCAATTGCCCAAAAGCCTGCTCTTTATTTGAATAGTTTATTTTTAGCCACACTGTTACTAAATACTGTGACATAGCTGGAATGTGTTCATGCAGACTTGTCATTTAAAGGTCCAGTTTAATTGTTTACTACTATGCTGGCAATAGTCTGTAATTTGATCTCTCACTATTCAGCAAAGAATACTGCACCTCCAACTCAAGTGATGTTTAACGGTGGTACATAAAAGGTGAGCCAGCCTCAATGGAATAAAAAAGAACAATTACTCCGGGGTCATATATTGTTCCAAAACCCTCTGCATTCAGATGCAATCACTTTCTGTGCTTTTAAAGTGGTTGTAAAGCTTTGTATTTTTTTTTTTTATATAAAAATAACAAACATGCATAAAAAATGCATTAGGTGAAAAGCCTTAAGGCTTTAGAACCACTTTAGATACTTCACAAACTACCCAATTATCAAGCTATGAACTAGATTGCTACCCCTGCATCACATACTAGCCCATTATGTGTCACTTACTTGCAAACGAAGCCCACACTGTCCCCACTGGTGGCCACATCCATCTTTGCCCCTCTTCCTTCCGGGGCTGCGGACTCAATATTTCCTAAATGGCGCACGTTTAGGAAATATTTACAGTACCTATAGGCTTAACTGTAGGTAAAAGTGACACAGACAGGTTTACAACCACTTTAAATAGGCTTTCTGTGAATTGTTCATGTATTTACAGATGCATCCTCTTATTGTGAGTGAAGACCAAGTTATTGTTAGGACACACAGGCAAAGAATACCTGATCATGTGTAAGGACAAAAAAAGGACAAAAAAAAATGTAATTTTGCTAGGATGATGGAAGTCAAGAGAACTACAGCTCATTCCCTAAGTTCAGGGAAAATTCCCTTGCAAAGTGAATATTCCTTTGCAAAATTAACAGCCTATTTGCATCTACTAAATCAACCCCTGTCCGAGCTGGGCTCTTGCTACTTAACGAGCAGCTCTTTTCTCTCAGTGTTCAGAAGCTGCTCAGTTGTCGGTAATTACCAGACACTCGTTGTCACCACAGTGACTCACTTTGTTACCATTAACCTGCCAGATTAGTCTAGCCTACAGCCAGCCCCTTTTTGCTATTTAAGCAGCTTAGCTCATTTCCTCCTTGCCCTTGCATGGTCGATGATCTTTAAGTGCTTCCTTTCTGTGCTCCTATGTATGACTTGGCCTGGCTAACTTCCCTTCTGATTCCTGTTCCTGATTTTCACTCCTGACTACGCTGACTTCTTGCTTCCTGACCCCGACTCATCTGATTACCCACTCTGGCAGCCAAATCCTTTTTGACTATGTTCCTGAACTGAACTGTGATATTTTTGCCATTTCATTAAAGGTGTGATTTTAACTGCACTATCTGTCTCCATCTGGTTTATGGTTACTGACAACCTCACAGGTTGAATAAAATGTAAACTTGTCTGTTGGTTAATCTGTGATGGCTGGAGCTCATTGGTTGTTATTAATTTTATATTCTTTTGTGTGGAGTCTTACCTTAGATCTGTTGGTAAGTCCTCAGTAGGGATGAGCCGAACACCCCCCGGTTCGGTTCGCACCAGAACCCGCGAACGGACCGAAAGTTCGCACGAACGTTAGAACCCCATTGACGTCTATGGGACTCGAACGTTCGAAATCAAAAGTGCTCATTTTAAAGGCTAATTTGCATGGTATTGTCCTAAAAAGGGTTTGGGGACCCGGGTCCTACCCCAGGGGACATGTATCAATGCAAAAAAAACTTTTAAAAACGGCCGTTTTTTCGGGAGCAGTGATTTTAATGATGCTTAAAGTAAAAAAAAAAAAGTGAAATATTCCTTTAAATATCGTACCTGGGGGGTGTCTATAGTATGCCTGTAAAGTGACGCGTGTTTCCCATGTTTAGAACAGTCCCTGCACCAAATGTCATTTTTAAAGGAAAAAATCTCATTTAAAACTGCTTGCGGGTTTAATGTCATGTCGGGTCATGGCAATATGGATGAAAATCAGTGAGACAAACGGCATGGGTACCCCCCAGTCCATTACCAGGCCCTTTGGGTCTTGTATGGATATTAAGGGGAACCCCGCACCCAAATTAAAATAAGGAAAGGTGTGGGGCCACCAGGCCCTATATACTCTGAACAGCAGTATACAGGCGGTGCAAACAAGACAGGGACTGTAGGTTTGTTGTTAAGTAGAATCTGTTTGTAATTTTGAACATTTTTAACGTGTTTAGCTCCAGCCAAAAAATCTTTTCTAAGCTTTTTGGAAAACATAGGGAAGGGTTATCACCCCTGTGACATTTGTTTTGCTGTCTTTCCTCCTCTTCAGAAGATTTCACCTCACTTTTTTGTCCCAATGAAAAATGTTTTTTGAAAATTTGGGTTTTTTTGTGGAACAAGGATTGGAAAGCATCAGTGGAAAGGAGAAATTGTTTTCCCATATTAACTCTTACAGGAGAGAATTTCCCTTCCTAGGGGTAGATTTCATCTCACTTCCTGTTGTCTCCTTCCGTTTGCAAGTAGGAGTCGTTTGTAAGTTAGATGTTTGAAAGTAGGGTCCTGCCCTATATACTCAGCAGAAATTTGGGCCTTAGGTGTTGCTGTGGCCACAACACTGTAAGCCCTCACAGGGCCCTGCTGTGAAATATTAGATCAAGAATTGTAATTACATGCCCCTGTTGAACAGGAGCTGAAAAATTAGGCCTTAGGCACTGGTGCTGGTACCACAACACTGCAACCCCTCACAGACACTCTAGTTGGAACGCAGGAACGAGCCCTGCTGCAAATTATTGCTTCAAAAATTGTAATTACACGCCCCTGTTAGACAGGGGCAGAAAAATTGGGCCTTAGGCACTGGTGCTGGTGCCACAACACTGCAACCCCTCACAGACACTCTAGTTGGAACGCAGGAACGAGCCCTGCTGCAAAGTATTGCATCAAAAATTGTAATTACACGCCCCTGTTAGACAGGGGCAGAAAAATTGGGCCTTAGGCACTGGTGCTGGTGCCACAACACTGCAACCCCTCACAGACACTCTAGTTGGAACGCAGGAACGAGCCCTGCTGCAAAGTATTGCATCAAAAATTGTAATTACACGCCCCTGTTAGACAGGGGCAGAAAAATTGGGCCTTAGGCACTGGTGCTGGTGCCACAACACTGCAACCCCTCACAGACACTCTAGTTGGAACGCAGGAACGAGCCCTGCTGCAAAGTATTGCATCAAAAATTGTAATTACACGCCCCTGTTAGACAGGGGCAGAAAAATTGGGCCCTAGGCACTGGTGCTGGTGCCACAACACTGCAACCCCTCACAGACACTCTAGTTGGAATGCAGGAACGAGCCCTGCTGCAAAGTATTACATCAAAAATTGTAATTACACGCCCCTGTTAAACAGGGGCTGAAAAATTGTGCCTTAGGCACTGGTGGTGGCGCCCAGAACCAAAAATGTTCTTACAAGCTATCAGCGTGATGATTGAGGAGGAAGAGGATAATTACTCAGGGATAGTCACTCAGCATCAGCATAGGCAGTCTTTGAAGGGATCTGAGATTTCAAAAAAAATTATTCGGTTACATCAGCATCAGGTGCTTGGTAGCTGGTGGTGATCCAAGACTCATTCATTTTTATGAAGGTCAGCCGATCGACCGAGTCGGTGGACAGACGCACCCTGTGATCGGTTACCACGCCTCCAGCAGCACTGAATGTGCGTTCCGAAAGAACGCTGGATGCAGGACAGGCCAGTAGCTCAATTGCATACTGTGCAAGCTCTGGCCAGTGATCCATCCTCAAGACCCAGTAACCCAGAGGATTTTCGGTGGGAAAGGTGTCCAAGTCTGATCTTGCCCCTAGGTATTCCTGCACCATGTAAAACAGACGCTGGCGATGGTTGCTGGAACCGATCATACCTTGGGGCTGCGGACCAAAAAATTGTCTGAACGCATCGGTCAGACGGCCACCTTCTCCACCGCTCCTTCTTTGACTGACCGAAGCCTCAGCAACACGTTGTCCAGAAACAGGAGTTTGTAACCTCCCAGTCTCTGGGAACGCGTTGCACAGACCTTTCTGCAAGGCCTCCCGAAGATGTTTCATCCTCTGCTCCCTCTGCGATGGCAAGATAAGGTCCGCAACCTTACCCTTGTAACGTGGATCAAGGAGGGTTGCCAGCCAGTATTGGTCCTTCTCCTTGATACCACGAATACGAGGATCCTTACGCAGGCTTTGCAGGATCAGGGAGGCCATGCAGCGTAGGTTTGCTGAGGCATTCGGTCCGGAGTCCTCTGGGTCACTAAGAACGACATGGTCCGCAGCCACCTCCTCCCAGCCACGTACAAGTCCATGTGTTTCTTGGGACTGATCCCTTAAAGACTGCTGCTGATGCTGAGTGCCAGGCTCCACCTCCATACTGACACAATCTTCCTCCTCCTCCTCTTCCTCCTCGTCCTCTTCCTGTGTGATCGGCGGGCACGCAGGAACACTGTCTGGATAAAGGGGGCCTTGAGAGCTAAGGAAGTCCTCCTCTTCCTGCCTCTGTTCTGCCTCAAGTGCCCTGTCCATTATTCCACGCAGCGTGTGCTCCAACAGGTGGACAAGGGGGACAGTGTCACTGATGCATGCACTGTCACTGCTCACCATCCTCGTGGCCTCCTCGAATGGTGACAGGACAGTGCATGCATCCCTGATCATGGCCCACTGGCGTGGGGAAAAAAAACCAAGCTCCCCTGACCCTGTCCTGGTGCCATAGTCGCACAGGTACTCATTGATGGCCCTCTGCTGCGTGTGCAGCCGCTGCAGCATGGCCAACGTTGAGTTCCACCTGGTGGGCATGTCACAGATTAGGCGGTTCTTGGGCAGGTTAAACTCCTTTTGGAGGTCCGTCAGCCGAGCACTGGCATTATATGACCGGCGGAAATGCACACAGACTTTCCTGGCCTGCCTCAGGACATCCTGTAAGCCCGGGTACCTGCCCAAGAACCGCTGCACCACCAAGTTAAGGACGTGAGCCAAACAGGGCACATGGGTCATTTGTCCCTGTCGGAGGGCAGAGAGGAGGTTGGTGCCATTGTCGCAAACCACCATTCCTGCCTTAAGTTGGCGTGGCGTCAACCACCTCTGAACCTGCCCCTGCAGAGCTGACAGAACCTCTGCCCCAGTGTGGCTCCTGTCCCCCAAGCACACCAGCTCAAGCACCGCATGGCATCTTTTGGCCTGCGTACTTGCGTAGCCCCTTGAACGCCTACGGAGCACCGCTGGTTCCGAGGAAGAGGCCATAGAGGAAGAAGAAGAGGAGGGGGTGGAGGAGAGAGGTGTGTCACAATCAGCATTTTGGAGGCGTGGTGGCGGAACAACCTCCAACACTACTGCACCTTGTCCTGCATCCTTCCCAGCTGCCAGCAGAGTCACCCAATGCGCCGTGAAACTTAGGTAACGTCCCTGTCCATGCCTGCTGGACCATGAGTCAGCGGTAATATGCACCTTACCGCTGACCGCCCTGTCCAGCGAGGCATGGACATTGCCTTCCACATGCCGGTAGAGAGCCGGAATCGCCTTCCGTGAGAAAAAGTGGCGTTTGGGTACCTGCCACTGAGGAACCGCACATTCCACAAACTCACGGAAGGGGGCAGAGTCTACCAACTGAAAAGGCAGCAGTTGAAGTGCTAGCAATTTTGCCAAGCTAGCATTCAACCGCTGGGCATGTGGATGGCTGGGAGCAAACTTCTTTCGGCGGTGCAGCAGCTGGGGCAGGGAAATTTGCCTGGTACAATCTGACGTCGGTGTACCAAAAGCAGATTGCCCACAAGTACTTGGCTGTGACACACCTAATTCTACACCTTCATTCCTCTCACTGCAGGTCTCAGAGAGGACTGAAGGTCTAGTGGGGTTGGAAATCTCAGCTGATGAGGAGCAAGGAGAGATCCTCTTTGTTCTTTGGTGTGGGTCTTTTAGATACGCTTGCCAACGAACTGCATGGCAGGTCAACATATGTCTGGTCAAGCATGTGGTACCCAAGCGGGAGATATTTTGGCCACGCGAGATACGCTTGAGACATATGTTGCAAATAGCAGCGGTGCGATCTGATGCACTCGTCTCAAAAAAGGCCCACACCAAAGAACTTTTTGAATAACGCGCAGAGACTGCAGCGCCCTGCACATGTGGAGCTTTGGGGTGTGATGCAGTCAATGTGCTGCCCTTAGGCTGGCCCCTGGAGGGCATCCTGCCTCGTTGGTGATGTGCTGCCGCCTCCTCCTCCTCCTCCTCCTCCTCCTCTCTCCTATCAGGCACCCACGTTGAGTCAGTGACCTCATCATCCCCTCCCTCCTCATCACTGGAGCAAACCTGGCAGTATGCTGCAGCAGGGGGAGCATGACTGCCAGATTGCTGTCCTTCTTGGGCACCCCCTCTGTCCGCGCTCATGTTACTGCCTTCATCGAGCTCAGTATCGTCATCAGAGCCTTCCAAACGCTGGGCATCCTCCTGGAGCATGTACCCAACACTGTGGTCAAACAGTTCGAGGGAATCCTCATGAGGACATGGTGGAGCTAGGGAAGGAGTCACTGATGACATTGAGCTGAGGGAAGAGGCCGTTGCTTTGCCAGACAAAGCACCCTGGGCATGGGTGAGAGAGGATGAGGAGGATGAGGACGGCTTGGTCATCCACTCGACCAAGTCTTCCGCATGTTGCGGCTCAACATGGCCAGCTGCCGAAAAAAAGGCCAAGCGTGTCCCATGGCCACGTGCTGATGAGGATGCACCGTCTCCACGACCAGCACTAGACACAGAGCCTGCTTGCCCTCTCTTATTGGCTTGTGACTGTCTGCCTCTCCTTCTTGGCCTTCCAGACATACTAATGGCCTGTAGCTGCACTAAGCTGGGATAGAACACCTGTAATTTTCTTCAAGTAGCTTTATATACTGTAACCAGACAAGCCTGCCTGTCAGTAGGAAGATAACAGGAACGGATCTAGCTGAACACTGTGAGCAGGACGCACTGTACTAAATGTAAATAGTCTAGCTGCCTGACCGTGGTACTAATAGGATCAAATAGAACACCTGTAATTTTCTTCAGGTAGCTTTATATACTGTAACCAGACAAGCCTGCCTGTCAGTAGGAAGATAACAGGAACGGATCTAGCTGTACACTGTGAGCAGGACGCACTGTACTAAATGTAAATAGTCTAGCTGCCTGACCGTGGTACTAATAGGATCAAATAGAACACCTGTAATTTTCTTCAGGTAGCTTTATATACTGTAACCAGACAAGCCTGCCTGTCAGTAGGAAGATAACAGGAACGGATCTAGCTGAACACTGTGAGCAGGACGCACTGTACTAAATGTAAATAGTCTAGCTGCCTGACCGTGGTACTAATAGGATCAAATAGAACACCTGTAATTTTCTTCAGGTAGCTTTATATACTGTAACCAGACAAGCCTGCCGGTCAGTAGGAATTTAACAGGAACGGATCTAGCTGAACACTGTGAGCAGGACGCACTGCACTAAATGTAAATAGCAGGAACGGATCTAGCTGAACACTGTGAGCAGGACGCACTGCACTAAATGTAAATAGCAGGAACGGATCTAGCTGAACACTGTGAGCAGGACGCACTGCACTAAATGTAAATAGCAGGAACGGATCTAGCTGAACACTGTGAGCAGGACGCACTGCACTAAATGTAAATAGCAGGAACGGATCTAGCTGAACACTGTGAGCAGGACGCACTGCACTAAATGTAAATTGCAGGAACGGATCTAGCTGAACACTGTGAGCAGGACGCACTGCACTAAATGTAAATAGTCTAGAAGATAACAGGAACGGATCTAGCTGAACACTGTGAGCAGGACGCACTGCACTAAATGTAAATAGCAGGAACGGATCTAGCTGAACACTGTGAGCAGGACGCACTGCACTAAATGTAAATAGCAGGAACGGATCTAGCTGAACACTGTGAGCAGGACGCACTGCACTAAATGTAAATAGCAGGAATGGATCTAGCTGAACACTGTGAGCAGGACGCACTGCACTAAATGTAAATTGCAGGAACGGATCTAGCTGAACACTGTGAGCAGGACGCACTGCACTAAATGTAAATAGTCTAGAAGATAACAGGAACGGATCTAGCTGAACACTGTGAGCAGGACGCACTGCACTAAATGTAAATAGCAGGAACGGATCTAGCTGAACACTGTGAGCAGGACGCACTGCACTAAATGTAAATAGCAGGAACGGATCTAGCTGAACACTGTGAGCAGGACGCACTGCACTAAATGTAAATAGCAGGAACGGATCTAGCTGAACACTGTGAGCAGGACGCACTGCACTAAATGTAAATTGCAGGAACGGATCTAGCTGAACACTGTGAGCAGGACGCACTGCACTAAATGTAAATAGTCTAGAAGATAACAGGAACGGATCTAGCTGAACACTGTGAGCAGGACGCACTGCACTAAATGTAAATAGCAGGAACGGATCTAGCTGAACACTGTGAGCAGGACGCACTGCATTAAATGTAAATAGTCTAGATAGAAGATAACAGGAACGGATCTAGCTAAACTGAATACAGTGTATATATATATATGCAACACCTGGGATGCATATATATACACAATACACTGTAAGTGCAGCTAACTGACTGACTGTTCTGCCTAATCTATCTAACTCAAATCAAATGACACTGTCTCTCTCTCTCTCTATCTCTCAGCACACCGGAACACACACTACACAGGGCCGCCGTGCAGGCGGCCTTATATAGTGTGGGGTGTGTACTAAATCCCCTGAGCCATAATTGGCCAAAGCCACCCTGGCTTTGGCCAATTACAGCTCTCTCTACTGACGGCGCTGTGATTGGCCAAGCATGCGGGTCATAGTGCATGCTTGGCCAATCATCAGCCAGCAATGCACTGCGATGCCGCAGTGAATTATGGGCCGTGACGCGCCACACGAATTTAGCGCGAACGGCCCATAACGTTCGCAATTCGGCGAACGATCGAACAGCCGATGTTCGAGTCGAACATGGGTTCGACTCGAACACGAAGCTCATCCCTAGTCCTCAGTGAAGACATTTAAACATTGTGACTATCTATCTCTGTGGCAATCAATGTGGGAGAGGGAGCTCTAGGGTGCATTATCCAAAAATCTATGACCAACGCTGGAATAGGTTTCCTTTTTTTCTTACTGTGGGAAACACTGGGTGCAGGGTCTTAGATGCATTAGTCATGTCAATAGCAATGAGTAATCTCATATTGAAGATTCAAACAGGATTTGGGGCAATCTTATATGACTATGGCATCATTTTTTTTTCCCAAGCCCAAAAGTTCAAAAGTTTTTTTTTTTGTTTTTTTTTGGGACTATGACATATTTTTACCCACAATTTGCCATCAGTTAATTGCTGGAGTGAAACTATACCTAGATTCATATACTATGGAAAAGCCTTCCTTCCTTTAATTATCTGGGGTCTCCTTCATCCATAGGATATTGATAGGATGAGCATATGTGAAATTGCTGAATTTAACATAAATCATTTTGGACCACAGTGACATTATACAGTATATACCCCTGCCTCTTTTTCTCCTGAAGAAGTGAACTTTGTTCATGAAATGAGGTTCTTCTATGCCTTCCCATCATTGTTGGATTTATATGAATTTTCATGATGCAGGTCATACAGTATGTACTTATCAAATGACAATATATGGAATACTAGTGTCGAGTTGTAGGCAAAGAGGTGTGGAGAGCAGAGTCTGAAGTGTAACTTCAATGTGATTTTTAAGATGTTTTTAATTGAAGTTATTTAACACAAAATCTACAATTTTAACAGAATAATAGACTTTAATCAATAATCTTTGCACTGACAAGGTTCTATAGAATAAGTCCTGTTTTTAATATTTTTATTTTTTTTACTTGTTTTTAGAGGAATGTGGTAGAGTGAATGATGCTGGAAACCATGTTACATGGATCATTTTGGGATATCACCAATCCTGTTTTGGGCTGACAGCACATAGCATTTTTTTGTGGACAGCTTAGTGGTAGCCCTGCCCAATTGCTTTTTTCTAAACTTTTCATATGCACCCTCATATATTATGCTTTCTGTAGACCTATGAGAACAACAAGAGGGGTTAATTGGACTTCTTGAGATAACACTAGAAGTGTGCACAGGATGCAGAATGTAGCTGTATTATTGACATGATCAACATGTCATGGGGACCCAGGGGATCATCATTCACAGAAAGTTTAGTTTCTTAGCAGACTTCAGAGGATGATTTCACAACCTCAGAGTAGAATTTGGTGTTTGTGGGTAGCAGGAAATGTTGGTATTTGCTGTTTTCTTTAACAGGGAGAGTTTTGCTGGCTATCCTTTGTAACTCTCATACAGGTCCATATTCTCTGCGGCCAAATTGGTTAAAAGTCAATAACCCTACCATTATGTTTTTTGAGCTGTGGGAAGAATCCCAGGCAGAGATCCAACCAAACACAGCAAAAATATGGAATTATCTAACAGATAATGTTCTTTTGAAGTGATCCAAGACACCAATACTGTAGGACTAATGTTCCAGCCAGATGAGCACCATGGTGTCTATATCCTTGTGTGTGCATCTTTACAAACATAACTGAGAATTGCTATTTTACCTAAATATAACACAATGTTGTGAAAAGCAGTTCATGGGCGCTGGATACATTTATCTGATGTAGCATACACACAAAGCAGCACCGCTCTAATGCCCTGTACACACGGTCGGATTTTCCGATGGAAAATGTGTGATAGGAACTTGTTGTCGGAAATTCTGACCGTGTGTAGGCTCCATCACACATTTTCCATCAGATTTTCCCGACACACAAAGTTTGAGAGCAGGATATAAAATTTTCCGACAACAAAATCCGTTGTCGGAAATTCCGATCGTGTGTACACAAATCCGACGGACAAAGTGCCACGCATGCTCAGAATAAATAAAGGGATGAAAGCTATTGGCTACTGCCCCGTTTATAGTCCCGACGTACGTGTTTTACGTCACCGCGTTTAGAACAATCGGATTTTCCAACAACTTTGTGTGACCATGTGTATGCAAGACAAGTTTGAGCCAACATCCGTCGGAAAAAATCCTAGGATTTCGTTGTCGGAATGTCCGTACAAAGTCCGACCGTGTGTACGGGGCATAACTGTGAGAACCTCTGTTTATAGTAGTTGATTACTGGTACCTCTACACCAGGTGCTCAGGTTCAGGCGACCTCCCACTCATCACCAACACAGGATAAGGATATACAGAAAGCACCCACACTGTGGAATCCATCCAATTTCTTTAATAGATTATCACCAAGTACAAGGTAACCTGCTAACATGTTTTGGCGAAGAGCCTTGTTCACAGCATGGTTACCTACACGAACAACACATATATATATATATATATATATATATATATATATATATATATATATATATATATATATATATATATATATATATATATAATAATGACTGAAACATTTTATATATATACGGACTGAAAGTATTCAGACCGCCTTAAATTTTTTTCACTCGTTGTTATATTGCAGCCATTTGCTAAAATCATTTAAGTTCATTTTTTTTCCTCATTAATGTACACACAGCACCCCATATTAACAGAAAAATACAGAATTGTTGACATTTTTGTAGATGTATTAAAAAAGAAAAACTGTGCTCAAACACCCACTACATCAGAAGGCCATTGAACAAGCTTTAAAGGAATACATATCAATTAATAATACAACAGATATCTCCCCAATAACACTGTGGGAAGCTCATAAGCCTGTCTTGCGTGGTACAATACAAAGACAAATGGCACTATTTAAACGGGAACGCAAAAATCTAGCAAAAAAACTAGAATTCAATTTTAATGCAGCCTACATATCATTTCAAGATAATCCATCCCAGAGTACAAAATCTCATCTGGAAAAATCTAGATTGGAATACGATCTATTTCTCACTGAGTCAGTTGATAAATCCCTCAAACGCTCCAAACACAATTTCTACATGAATACAAACAAACCAGGTACATATTTGGCTCGGGCATTAAATTCAACTAACAAATCTTTCAAACCAATACGTTTGAAATTATCAAAAAATGTTTACACTTGTAATCCAGTTAAAATAGTCCATAAATTTCACTCACATCTCGCAACTTTATACAAGACAAACAATGAATTTAATCCTACAGAGGCTGAATCCTTCTTCTCAAAAATAACCTTACCTGAGTTATCTCAGAATCAAAAAAGCAGTTTGGATGAGCCTATAACTATAGATGAAGTTGCTAACGCCATAAAAGACCTAAAACTTAACAAAAGACCAGGCCCAGACGGCTACTCGGCTTTATACTATAAAACATTCTCAGAAATACTCTCTCCCATTCTCACTGAAACTTTTAACAAACTTCTAGATGGACATTCTTTTCGGCAAGAAACACTAATGGCAATTGTTTGTATGATCCCAAAACCCCTTTCTGATGATACTTCCTGTGTGAATTATCGGCCTATCTCTCTGTTAAACCTCGATATTAAATTATTAGCAAAAATAATAGCAAAACGCCTCAATAGCATTATAGGAAAATTAATACATAGAGATCAAGTAGGCTTCATGCCAAATAGACAGGCAGGCGATAATATACGCAGGGCAGTGTTATTGGCACATATTGCTAAAAACCGGAAAATCCCTTTATGTTTTCTATCTCTCGATATTAAGAGGGCATTTGACACAGTATCCTGGCAATATATGCAATATTCATTACAAAAATGGGGTTTTGGACCCCACTTTTTAACATGGATCAAAGCATTATATAATAAACCCAAAGCCTATATAAAATATGCTGGATACAAATCTGAAGCCTTTAATATCGAAAGAGGTACCCAACAGGGTTGCCCATTATCTCCCTTATTATTTGCCCTTATACTCGAACCCATGGCCCAATACATCAGAACAAACCAAACTATAACTGGCATTGAAGTAGGAGGTATTACACAAAAATTATGTATATTTGCAGACGATATATTACTTTTTCTATCATCACCACAGGTCTCTGGTCCTAACTTAATACCAGCTCTTGATGGATTTGCAGCCCTATCCAGCCTTATGATTAATCCTAAGAAATGCCTAGTGCTTAATATTTCACTCACAAACATGGAATTGATCCCGGCTAGGGCTGCACTCCCATTCACATGGGCAGAAAAATCAATCCCATATCTTGGAATTCATTTAACAGCATCTCATTCTGACTTATTCTCAACCAATTATCCTCCTGTATTAAGACAGATCACAAATCTAATAAAACAATGGTCGCAACTTCCTTTATCCTGGATAGGGAAGATTAATGCAATCAAAATGACTATTCTACCCAAATTGCTTTATCTATTCAGAGTCCTCCCTATTCCAATTCCTTCCTATTTTTTGAGAATAGTACAAAAAAGAGCAACTTCGTTTATATGGGGCTCTTCTAAACCACGTATACCTATACACACACTACATCTTCCCAAAAATAAAGGAGGCCTGGGATACCCTAATTTTACTAACTACTACAGAGCAGCACATTTGGCCAGTCTGTCCAAATACCATGCAAAACAGGAAATCCCATTATGGGTATTTATAGAGGCTTCAGAAAATGACCCTCTATTAATATCAAATTTATTATGGCTTGATCCTAAAGACCGCTTTAAAATTCATAATCCCATAACTAAACACTTCTTATCTCTCTGGGATAAACTAAAAACCAAATATCAGTTACAATCTCCACACAATCCTCTCCTTTCTTTTATCAGAAATCCGGCCTTTTATCCGGCATGGATCTACCCAAATTCTTTTAAAGCTTGGACAACATCAGGCATTCAGACACTAAATGACTTCATAGCATCTAAATCATTCCTTTCATTCCCATCGCTTAGAGAAAAATATGATCTACCAAACTCTGAGATATTTAGATATCTCCAAATCAAAAATTTCTATACACCATTCCTAAAGGGGGATACACCATTATCCCAATTATCCATTTTTGAATCAATCTGTACAAAAGATCCATTTGCTAAAGGTACAATTTCATCACTTTATAATCAATTATATGGAGTAGCAAATCTTAATAGACCCTCTTACGTTCAGAGGTGGGAGGAGGACCTGGGACGAACTTTAGAAGACACGGACTGGTCTAACATATGGCTCACATCTAAGTCATCTTCACCCAACATCTTAGCACTGGAGACAAATTATAAAGTCCTAACTCGCTGGTACCTTGTACCCGCTAGAGTGGCAAAATATTCACCTAATACCTCAGCTCTTTGTTTTCGAGAATAGCCCAGAAATAGGCACATATTTACACATATGGTGGACGTGCCCAGTAATCCAAACCTTCTGGAAGGAAGTCTTCGTGATTGCATCTAAAATATTTAAAAAAATAATACAACCAGATCCATATTTAACTTTACTTAATCTAAAACCGGAATGGTTAACACTCTCTCAATTCAAACTTATGATCCAACTAATAACGGCTGCAAAACAAACAGTGGCCAAGGCATGGAAATCTCCTACATTGGTACTAGCAGAAACAATTCACAGAATGAATAATACAATGTCCCATGCTAAGATGGTAGCCATCGATCAAAATCAAATTCCAAAATTTGAAAAACTTTGGCATCCTTGGATAAAACAACAGTTCCTGTCAAACTTCAATGACTCTGTCCTGTTGCCATGGTAACAGATTAAATGACTTACAGTGACACCCATTCTAAGGCTTCAAAGAGAACTAAAAAGAATAATAAACTGACGAGCGGGACAACCTTGTGGACCATACCTCTACCTTTCAACCCTTTTTCTTCTTTCTCTTTCCTTTTCTCCACCTTACGATTAAAGCTCATTATCAGAATTTATTTGACCTATATACACTCTACTTGTAAACAATATGTATAGTAGGTATAAATCATTTAAATACCTACAAAAGTAACTAAGGAAATGATATATATCTTTAATTTAGGTTTACGTGAACCCAATGTTTAATATTTGAAATTTCATGATATTTACCTATATAAACCCTACTGTAAAACAATGAGCTTACTTTATAGATCCTTGTAAACTTACTTTATGTATCTTTATAACATTGTATACTCAATAAACTTCTTTTGACAAGGAAAAAAGAAAAAATGAAATATCACATGGTCCTAAGTATTCAGACCCTTTGCTCAGTATTTAGTAGAAGCACCCTTTTGATCTAATACAGCCATGAGTCTTTTTGGGAAAGATGCAACAAGTTTTTCACACCTGGATTTGGGGATCCTCTGCCATTCCTCCTTGCAGATCCTCTCCAGTTCTGTCAGGTTGAATGGTAAACGCTGGTGAACAGCTATTTTTAGGTTTCTCCAGAGATACTCAATTGGGTTTAAGTCAAGGCTCTGGCTGGGCCATTCAAGAACAGTCACGGAGTTGTTGTGAAGTCACTCCTTCATTATTGTAGCTGTGTGTTTAGGGTCATTGTCTTGTTGGAAGGTAAACCTTCGGCCCAGTCTGAGGTCCTGAGCACTCTAGAGAAGGTTTTCGTCCATGATATCCCTGTACTTGGCCGCATTCATCTTTCCCTCGATTGCAACCAGTCGTCCTGTCCCTGCAGCTGAAAAACACCCCCACAGCATGATGCTGCCACCACCATTATTCACTGTTGGGACGGTATTGGACAGGTGATGAGCAATGCTTGGTTTTCTCCACACATACAGCTTAGAATTAAGGCCAAAAAGTTCTATCTTGGTCTCATTAGACCAGAGAATCTTATTTCTCACCATCTTGGAGTCCTTCAGGTGTTTTTTTTAGCAAACTCCATGCAGGCTTTCATGTGTCTTGCACTGAGGAGAGGCTTCCGTCAGGCCACTCTGCCATAAAGCCCTGACTGGTGGAGGGTTGCAGTGATGGTTGACTTTCTACAACTTTCTCCCATCTCCCAACTGCATCTCTGGAGCTCAGCCACAGTGATCTTTGGGTTCTTCTTTACCTCTCTCACCAAGGCTCTTCTCCCCCTGATAGCTCAGTTTGGCCGGACGGTCAGCTCTAGGAAGGGTTCTGGTCGTCCCAAACGTCTTCCATTTAAGGATTATGGAGGCCACTGTGCTCTTAGGAACCTTAAGTGCAGCAGACTTTTTTTGTAACCTTGGCCAGATCTGTGCCCTGCCACAATTCTGTCTCTGAGCTCTTCAGGCAGTTCCTTTGACCTCATGATTCTCATTTGCTCTGACATGCACTGTGAGCTGTAAGGTCTTATATAGACAGGTGTGTGGCTTTCCTAATCAAGTCCAATCAGTATAATCAAACACAGCTGGTCTCAAATGAAGGTGTAGAACCATCTCAAGGATGATCAGAAGAAATGGACAGCACCTGAGTTAAATATATGAGTGTCACAGCAAAGGGTCTGAATACTTAGGACCATGTGATATTTCAGTTTTTCTTTTTTAATAAATCCTGCAAAAATGTCAACAATTCTGTGTTTTTCTGTCAATATGGGATGTTGTGTGTACATTAATGAGGAAAAAAAATGAACTTAAATGATTTTAACAAATGGCTGCAATATAACAAAGTGTGAAAAATTTAAGGGGGTCTGAATACTTTCCGTCCCCACTGTATATATATAAAATGACTAAAACATTTCAAACATGTACATCATGGCAACATGCCCTCCTTTACTTTTTATGGCTTAGAGAAAGTGAAAAGTCTACCTCGGGTGGGGGGCGGGGCACCCACAGCAAGCTTTTAGAGAGAGAAGTTTGGTGGATTTTTACCTTAAAAACGAGAATGTCGGCTGGTATGAATTATAGTTATGATGTAGATTTATTTCTACTCTAACAGCGTTAGTAAATCACATCCATCAGGTTGTAGTATGTAATTCTCCCACCTATGTCTATTTGCTTTGTCTCTTTTTTCTAATATCGCTCACTATAAAATCAGATATTGCTTTGAAATTTTAATTTTGAGCCACAAATAGTTGAACGTTTTTTATTCAGTTATTTTTAAATCACAGAACTCACGTTTAATAAATTATGATATTTATTTATTAACTTTTTTCATGTACATTGCGTTAGTGTCCAAATGTGTTTTAAATCTGTGCAAAAAAGATTTCCACTGCCAAAGAGTCTCTTTACAACGGTGATTCTCATCTATAGTTAATTATACTGATTAATGAATGGGAGTGGTTTTAGTCATTTTATTTTATATATTGGTGTTGTTCATGTAGGTAACCATGCTGTGAACAAGGCTCTTTGCTGAAACATGTTAGAAGTTACCTTGTACGTGGTGATAATCGAATAAAGAAATTGGATGGATTTCAGAGTGTGGGTTCTTTCTATATACATTTATCTGATGTGCCTTGGACATTAGATTGCAGGCTCTGTTATAGCAGTAAAAAATTAGCTGCGTGATATCTCAGTGCTTTGTAAATGCATAAAATGAATAATGATAAAAAATGTTCAAATGTATTGCTGCTGGATACACCTTTCCATAATCACCCACCATTTGTTTGTGGGTTTAAAACAATTTGAACCTGCTATCATTTGGGGTCCAACAGTCATTATTCACTGTTTACTGGCTCTCTAAATTATGTAAATGTAATCAGTATCTTGCAGGCACATTAAGCTTCATTGTTGTTGTTTCACCTTATTATTATCCTCAGTAACATTCAGCTAGTGTTGGATGCATATTAAATTATGCAGCCCACTGCCAAAGTAAATGGAATAGACCTTTAGCCTAACAACTGGAAAGGAAGTATCAAGGGACCTTCAGTTCTGTAGAATAGGGCAATCTCACACGATTCTGAGTTTTCAAAAACAAATTGGACAGTTTATCAATAACATTATCATTTAAGGTCTATGAGAACACAATTCGGGCTAAAACCCTCTATAGAAATGAGCAACAATGGTATGCAATGGCTCTCGTGGTTTTTATGTCCTGAAAAATGATTTCAGTCATTGTTCTTGGTAGTGTTCCATCACATAAGATAAGCAGGGTCGATGCTAAAAAACTGTTCTGCACAATATTCAATAACACTCATTTCAGCTGTACCAGACATCCGTGGATCCATCTGTGAGTCATACTTATTTCTATATTTAATTTTAGGTATTATGATTTCCCCTTGAAGCTATTACACTTTCTATTTGTTGTCTTTCATCAATGAATAATTGGATAACAAAGTACATTTTGTTTTTTAGAATCTGTCATTTAAAGAACACTTAGTTTTGTATTGTATTTTAGCTTGCCAAATATGGTTTTATAGAAAGTTATAACTTATGTATGACTTAATTGGATATAATATGGAAACTGTGTATGTATAATGCATATATTTACATAATGAAAGGCAAAATGACAGCAAAAGGAGCATTAAAACAGGAATCACTACTATCTCAATGCAGGTTTATTATTAAATATGGAAATATATGGAAGCTTATGAGCATTATAAGTTTTTTTTTAATTGTTTCAATAGTTCTAAAGCACTGCAGATGTATAGCACTGGCATTGGTGAATAACTGCCATCAACAATGCCAGTCACTGACAGGCAAATAATATCAAATGTACAGAGCACCTATTTACAAAAACAAAAATGTAATATATTGCAACTTAGGAGTCTTTAAATGATGTGCCTGAATTTGTTTTTCAGGCTATTTTTCTTTATATTCAACTGATAATCATGCGCTTAACATACTTTCTGTCCCTGGGTGGCTACGCTCACTCCTCCACTGTACTTTGGAAGTCATAGTGGCCACCCTGGCTGGACTTCACACATGCCTTTGTTCATATGGATACAAGGATTGGGAGACTCAAAAATAGGTGAACTTTGTGGGCACATATGAGAGGAGGACTTGTTAAGAAATTATAAATTTGATTACAACATGATTAAAAAACATAGAAAACATACAATCAACACCCTACTGATCTACTGATTACCAACAATACAGACCTGATCACAGATGTGGAAATTCGGGGCAATTTAGGAAACAGCGATCACAGGTCAATTGGCTTCAGTATAAATCACACAAATAGGAAACATAAGGGGAATACAAAGACACTGAATTTCAAAGATCCAATTTCCCTAAACTACGAACCTTGCTAGAAGGCATAAATTGGGATAAAATCTTAGGAACAAGGAAAAAGGAGTAAAGATGGGTTTGCTTTAAGAGCATATTAAATAAGGGCATTAGCCAATGCGTCCCATTGGGTAATAAATTTAAAAGAGCGAACAAAAGTCCTGGATGGCTTAACTGCAATGTAAAAATGCATATAAAAGCAAAGGAGAAGGCCTTCAAAAAAAGAAGGTTGAGGGATCATCATCAGCATTCAGACTTTATAAACAATGCAACAAGAAATGTAATGCCCCCTACACACGGTTGGAATTTCCGACAGAAAAAGTCAGATGGGAGCTTTTCATCGTATATTCCGACCGTGTGTACGCCCCATCGGACTTTTTACATCGAAAATTCAGACGGACTTGGAGAACATGTTCTATATTTTTCCGAGGGAACAAATTCCTACCAGGAAAACCGCTCATCTGTATGCTGTTCCGATGTACCAAAACTTACGCATGCTCTGAAGCAAGTATGAGACGGAAGCGTTCGGTGTGGTAAAACTAGCGTTTGTAATGGAGATAGCACATTCCTCATGCTGCAAATTCTGTGATCTTTTAATACAGCACATTCTTTTGTTCTTTATAATGCTAGAAGAATGAAGTTGTTTTGCTGCTCATATTCACACAGAGTTCTCACAAACGTATTTCTTATTTCTCGTGATCTTATGAATAATCTTTTATTCTTTAAAAGCCAGATCTCCATATTAATGTCTAGAATTATTTTTTATAGTCATCTTTTTTTTTTAATTTCATCAAGATCTCCTTTTTTTTGGATTATTGAAAAAGTATTTTCTAGTCATCTCTATATATATATATTTTTTTCTTTGTCTGTCAAGTTACCACAATAACATTATTATTTTGTATTTTTTATGGTTGGTGGAGGTTGGTGTCTCTTGTTAATTTGACATTGTCTTTTTGAAATGTACCTGCCTACTCACAAACAAACTGTCCTTTTTATAGAAAAACACATAGGCAAGTATTTTCAGAAAATAAAATATCCACGAAAGCTGAAAAGCGCGAATCTCTCACCAAACTTCTACTAACACAAGATTAGCAGAAGGAGCCCAAAGGGTGGCGCACTGGGTATTGAACTTCCGTTTTATAGTCCCATCATACGTGTTGTACGTCACCGCGTTCTTGACGGTCGGAATTTAGTGTGACCGTGTGTATGCAAGACAGCTTGAGCGGAATTCCGTCGCAGAGGAAAGCAAAAAAAATTCCCCAAAATTCTTTAACCACTTAAGGACCGGACCATTATGCTGCCTAAGGACCAGAGGACTTTTTCCAATTTGGCACTGTGTCGCTTTAACTGCTAATTGCGCGGTCATGCAATGCTGTACCCAAACGAAATTTGCGTCCTTTTCTTACCACAAATAGAGCTTTCTTTTGATGGTATTTGATCACCTCTGCCGTTTTTTATTTTTTGCGCTATAAACGGAAAAAGACCGAAAATTTTGAAAAAAAATGATATTTTCTACTGTTTGTTATAACAAAAATCCAATAAACTCAATTTTAGTCATACATTTAGGCCAAAATGTATTCGGCCACATGTCTTTGGTAAAAAAAATGTCAATAAGCGTATATTTATTGGTTTGCGCAAAAGTTATAGCGTCTACAAACTAGGGTACATTTTCTGGAATTTACACAGCTTTTAGTTTATGACTGCCTATGTCAATTCTTGAGGTGCTAAAATGGCAGGGCAGTACAAACCCCCCCCCCCCAAATGACATCATTTTGGAAAGTAGACACCCCAAGGAAATTGCTGAGAGCCATGTTGAACCCATTGAATATTTATTTTTTTTGTCCCAAGTGACTGAATAATGACAAAAAAAAAAAAATATTTACAAAAAGTTGTCACTAAATGATATATTGCTCATACAGGACATGGGCCTATGTGGAATTGCACCCCAAAATACATTCAGCTGCTTCTCCTGAGTACAGGGATACCACATGTGTGGGACTTTTTGGGAGCCTAGCCGCGTACGGGGCCCCGAAAACCAATCACTGCCTTCAGGATTTCTGAGGGCATAAATTTTTGATTTCACTCCTCACTACCTATCACAGTTTTGAAGGCCATAAAATGCCCAGATGGCACAAACCCCCCCCAAATGACCCCATTTTGGAAAGTAGACACCCTAAGCTATTTGCTGAGAGGCATGTTGAGTCCATGGAATATTTTATTTTTTGACACAAGTTGTGGGAAAGTGGCAATTTTTTTTTTTTGCACAAAGTTGTCACTAAATGATATATTGCTCACACAGGCCATGGGCATATGTGGAATTGCACCCCAAAATACATTCTGCTGCTTCTCCTGAGTACGGGGATACCACATGTTTAGGACTTTTTGGGAGCCTAGCCGCGTACAGGGCCCCGAAAATCAAGCACCGCCTTCAGGATTTCTAAGGGCATAAAATTTTGATTTCACTCCTCACTACCTATCACAGTTTTGAAGGCCATAAAATGCCAAGATGGCACAAACCCCCCCAAATGACCCCATTTTGGAAAGTAGACACCCCAAGCTATTTGCAGAGAGGCATGTTGAGTCCATGGAATATTTTATATTTTGACACAAGTTGCGGGAAAGTGACAATTTTTTTTTTTTTGCACAAGGTTGTCACTAAATGATATATTGCTCAAACATGCCATGGGCATATGTGGAATTACAATCAATATAAGGAGCAGCGCTGTGAGTGTTATAAGCTTATAAAATTGAGCCAATATAGGTATAAGTGAACCAATATGATACGATGAATAAATATACACAAGATTGAGATAAATATTAACAAAAGTTCATAATCAAATCATATATATTTTGATAGCAGTCCTAATCCGTGATCAAAATCCAGATAAGTGAGGTGAAGTGGAGAGACATAGGCAGGGGTCCCAGTCTAAAGGCAGGAATGCAAGTAAGGAGTGGATGAATCCTTCACCGCACCACTGTGATACTAATAAAAAATGCGCGCTTACCAAACGGCAAGCATAGGGGAGCTTGCGACCTTAACCCGGTCGGGGGCCTTTCATGGGATGGAGACACCAACATACCACTTCATAAACCTTGAGATAAGCCCGCTGTCCACCACGTACAGACTATCCCTCTAATGTGGGGATAATAAACTCCTAGCTAGGAGTTGTTCTCACAGGAAGTGCCCCAAGGAAAAAAGGAGAGCAACATAGCGTAATCCTGGTTGAGTATTTATTAAAGGAAATTAAGATCTCACTTACAATGTGGTAGATGCACATAAGCATAAAGAGCCGGCCGGCTAAAAGCAAAACACCCGTCCTGCAGACGGTAGATGCAGCACGTCAGCACGTCAGCACGCCCGACGTACGTTTCGTCACTCTCTGACGTCGTCTGGTGCCCCAGACGATGTCAGAGTGTGACAAAGCGTACGTCGGGCATGCTGACGTGCTGACGTGCTGCATCTACCGTCTGCAGGACGGGTGTTCGCTTTTAGCCGGGCGCGCTGACGTGCTGACGTGCTGCATCTACCGTCTGCAGGACGGGTGTTCGCTTTTAGCCGGCCGGCTCTTTATGCTTATGTGCATCTACCACATTGTAAGTGAGATTTTAATTTCCTTTAATAAATACTCAACCAGGATTACGCTATGTTGCTCTCCTTTTTTCCTTGGGGCACTTCCTGTGAGAACAACTCCTAGCTAGGAGTTTATTATCCCCACATTAGAGGGATTGTCTGTACGTGGTGGACAGCGGGCTTATCTCAAGGTTTATGAAGTTGTATGTTGGTGTCTCCATCCCATGAAAGGCCCCGACCGGGTTAAGGTCGCAAGCTCTCCTATGCTTGCCGTTTGGTAAGCGCGCATTTTTTATTAGTATCACAGTGGTGCGGTGAAGGATTCATCCACTCCTTACTTGCATTCCTGCCTTTAGACTGGGACCCCTGCCTATGTCTCTCCACTTCACCTCACTTATCTGGATTTTGATCAGGGATTAGGACTGCTATCAAAATATATATGATTTGATTATGAACTTTTGTTAATATTTATCTCAATCATGTGTATATTTATTCATCGTATCATATTGGTTCACTTATACCTATATTGGCTCAATTTTATAAGCTTATAACACTCACAGCGCTGCTCCTTATATTGATTGTCTTTAGTGTGTGTATCTCACCTTTTAGCGGCTGCTTCTGCTATTTAAATTTATTGATTTGTCACCTTATTATTTCAAAATATTTTTTTGATTGTGTTAATTTCCTGCATATATATAGCGCGGTGGTCTTTTCCTTTCCATATGTGGAATTACACCCCAAAATATATGCTGCTGCTTCTCCTGAGTACGGGGATACCACATGTGTGGGACTTTTTGGGAGCCTAGCTTCATACGGGGCCCCGAAATCCAATCACCGCCTTCAGGATTTCTAAGGGCGTAAATTTTTGATTTCACTCCTCACTACCTATCACAGTTTCGAAGGCCATAAAATGCCAAGATAGCACAAAACCCCCCAAAATGACCCCATTTTGGAAAGTAGACACCCCAAGCTATTTGCTGAGAGGCATGGTGAGTATTTTGCAGCTCTCATTTGTTTTTGAAAATGAAGAAAGACAAGAAAAATGTTTTTGTTTTTTTCTTTTTTCAATTTTCAAAAGTTTGTGACAAAAAGTAAGGTCTGCAAAATACTCACTATACCTCTCAGCAAATAGCTTGGGGTGTCTATTTTCCAAAATGGGGTCATTTGGGGGGGGGGGGGGTTGCGCCATCTGGGCATTCCATGGCCTCCGAAACTGCCGAAACTGTGATAGGCAGTGAAGAGTGAAATCAAAAATGTACGCCCTTAGAAAGCCTGAAGGTGGTGCTTGGTTTTCGGGGTCCCGTATGCGGCTAGGCTCCCAAAAAGTCTCACACATGTGGTATCCCCGTACTCAGGAGAAGTAACAGAATTTATTTTGGGGTGTAATTTCACATATTCCCATGGCATGTTTGAGCAATATATCATTTAGTGACAACTTTGTGCATATAAAAAAAAAAAAAAAATTGTCTTTTTCCCGCAACTTGTGTCACAATATAAAATATTCCATGGACTCGAAATGCCTCTCAGCAAATAGCTTGGGGTGTCTACTTTCCAAAATGGGGTCATTGGGGGGGGGGGTTTGAACTGTCCTGGCATTTTATGCACATTTAGAAGCTTATGTCACACATCACCCACTCTTCTAACCACTTGAAGACAAAGCCCTTTTTGACACTTTTTGTTTACATGAAAAAATAATTTTTTTTTTGCAAGAAAATTACTTTGAACCCCCAAACATTATATTTTTTTTTTAAAGCAAATGCCCTACAGATTAAAATGTGGGTGTTTAATTTTTTTTTCACACAGTAATTGCGCAGCGATTTTTCAAACGCATTTTTTGGGGAAAAAACACACTTTTTAAAATTTTAATGCACTAAAACACACTACATTGCCCAAATGTTTGATGAAATAAAAAAGATGATCTTAGGCCGAGTACATGGATACCAAACATGACATGCTTTAAAATTGCGCACAAACGTGCAGTGGCGACAAACTAAATACATTTTTAAAAGCCTTTAAAAGCCTTTACAGGTTACCACTTTAGATTTACAGAGGAGGTCTACTGCTAAAATTACTGCACTCAATCTGACATTCGCGGTGCTACCTCACATGTATGGTGCAATTGCTGTTTACATTTGACGCCAGACCGACGCTTGCGTTCGCCTTTGCGCGAGAGCAGGGGGGGACAGGGGTGCTTTTTTTTTTTTTTTTTTTTAATTTTTTTATCTTATTTTTAAACTGTTCCTTTCATTTTTATTGTTATCTCAGGGATTGTAAATATCCCCTATGATAGCAATAGGTAGTGACAGGTACTCTTTTTTTAAAAAATTGGGGTCTATTAGACCCTAGATCTCTCCTCTGCCCTCAAAGCATCTGACCACACCAAGATCGGTGTGATAAAATGCTTTCCCAATTTCCCAATGGCGCTGTTTACATCCGGCGAAATCTAAGTCATGAAATGCTCGTAGCTTCTGGTTTCTTAGGCCATAGAGATGTTTGGAGCCATTCTGGTCTCTGATCAGCTCTATGGTCAGCTGGCTGAATCACCGGCTGCATTTTCAGGTTCCCTGTTGGGACAGGAGAGCCAGAGAAAAACATGGAAGACGGTGGGGAGGGGGGGCATTCCCTCCCACTGCTTGTAAAAGCAGTCTAGAGGGTAATTAGCTGCTAGGATTGCTTTTACATGAAAGCCGACCGCTGGCTGAAAAGAATGATACCAAGATGATACCTAAACCTGCAGGCATCATTCTGGTATAACCACTCAAAGTCCAGCAACATACCAGTACGTTGCTGGTCCTTGTTGGGCATATATTGTAAACTTTTTTTTCATGCAGCCTGTGGGCTGAACGAAAAAAAGATATTGATCAGTGGGTATGCCCACCATTAGAATACCTCCCTTCATCCACCCACTTCTAATGATAGGCATACATGCACCGTTTATATAAGCCTCCCGCAAAAGGCAGGAGCAAATCGCTCCTCCACCCACTGTTGCCCCCACGCTTCGGCATATATGCTGAAGTATGTAACTGTGGTGGTGAAATCACCTCCGACAGCGCTGGAGTCACGGCTTTATGTATCATGGGAGCAAACGCTGTTGCTGTCAAGATAAATAAATCCGCTCTGCAGCTGAATGGCGTACCTGAAAACAAAAAAGTGGTTAACAATAAAAAAACAAAGTATAAAAAAAATGCATACCTATAAAGCAAACATGATAAAAACATAACAAAATAAAAACAATAAAACATTGCAGTATAGAATACAATAAAAAAGAGCAGAACAATAGAGAGAGAATAGAGAGAGAACAATAAAACAACAACTATTTTTATTTTTTTTTATTTTATATTTTTTTTTGTGTTTTTTTTTTTTTTTTACTTTTTTTGTTTTTTTTTTACACTTTTTTTTGTAACTTTAACTTTTTTAACTGGTACCAGGTTTGGGTCTCTCAAAATGCGATGGCACCTTGGGAGACCCTGTGAAAGTGTGTCCTAGTCTGTGCAGTACTGTACCCTACGCTAATACTCCACTAGTGTATGGTAGCGTTCAAAACATTCACCCATGCAAAGACCAGGTTTGTCAGGACAGGAGGGACAATAATACCGGGTGTCACGCCTAAATCCGCGCTTGCTGCAGACACGACATCTCGTTGGGTAGGGGTACTCGGGAGGACATATTGAAAATGCCTCTCATGCAGCCGGCTTACTGCATTTGGTTGGGGAAGGTGAGGTGGAGCACCGTCTAGAAACAGAAGGGCTCTGACGATCTCTTCCTGGAATTTAAGGAAGGATCCAGTCCGTCCTGAAGCTCTGTATAGCACATAAGCATTCAGCAAAGCCAATTGAAATAAATAAACAGACACTTTTTTGTACCAGCGTCTGGCCTTACGGGCAACTAGGTACGGCGCCAACAACCGTTCGTTGAGGTCCACCCCTCCCATATTTTGGTTATATTCGTGGACACAGAGGGGTTTCTCCACAACACCAGTCACCGTAGTAATTTGGACCGTCGTGTCTGCATGAAGGGAGGTAAGAACGAAAACATTCTTATTGTCCCTCCACTTCATAGCGAGCAAATTATTACACTGCAAGCAGGCTCTCTCCCCCAGCCTAAGACGGGAATCTACAAGCCGCTGGGGAAAGCCCCGGCGATTAGGTCGCATGGTGCCACATGCTCCAATCTGATGATCAAAAAGGTGACTAAAAAGTGGCACGCTCGTGTAATAATTGTCCACGTACAAGCGGTACCCCTTTCCGAATAAGGGTGACACCAAGTCCCACACTATCTTGCCAGCGCTTCCTATGTAGTCAGGGCAGTTTGTCGGCTCTACGTGACTATCTTTTCCCTCATAAACCATAAAACTACATGTATAGCCTCTTGACCCCGTATCTGGCACGCTTGCTGGGAAGGTACTGTTTGAATGACAAGCGGCCAGAAAATTTAATCAGGGACTCATCAACGCAGACAACTTGATGGGGAGTAAACAAGTCTGCAAAACGTTGGTTGAAGTGGTTTACGAGGGGCCGAATTTTGTAGAGCCGATCGTATTCAGGGTCTCCACGAGGACGACAGAGTTCATTGTCGTTGAAGTGCATGAACCGCAAAATCTGCTCGTATCATGCCCTGGCCATGGAGGCAGAGAACACGGGCGCATGGTAAATTGGGTCAGTGGACCAATATGACCGCAACTTACTCTTTTTATTCAAGCCCATGTTGAGGGAAAGGCCCAGAAAGAGCTTAAATTCGGAGACCGTAATTGGTCTCCAATCTCTGGCAAGGGAGGACTGGGGATTAGCGGCGATGTGTTGACCAGCGTATAAATTGCTTTGGTCCACAATAGATCTATAGAGATCTTCGGTGAAAAACAGTGAATAAAAATCCAGTGGCATAAAATCAACTGTTTCCACCTGAATTCCGGGTTGGCCAGTGAATGGGGGAAGTACGGGTGCTGCAGAAGTGGTGGGTTCCCAATTCGGATTGGCGAATGCAGCAGGAAGGGCACTATGGGCACAATGGGCCTGTCTTTGTCTTCTTGGTGGCAGCGGGACACTACTAGCGCTTGCCACCTCACCAGCTTGAACTGCACTTATGGGACTCGCCACGTCACCAAGTGTTACTGCAGTGCTGGATGTACGACCAGGGTGTACTAGGCCGCTGGTGCTTGCCAGTTCACCAGAAGGAATAGCGGCGCTAGTACTTTTCTGCTCCATACGAAAGCCCTGCGGTTCTTGCACTTCAAGGATAGAAGAAGAAGTTTGGGGTCTGGTACGCCTGACCTTAGCAGGGACCACAACTCCGTCGTCAGAGCTATCTGTCATGGAGCCGCTGTCCTCTACAGGATCGTATTCTGAGCCTGAATCTGACAGATGAGTAACTTCCTCTTCACTATCTGTCATGCTCAGAAACATGTAGGCCTCTTCACTAGTGTACCTTCGATTTTCCATTTTGGGCTCTAAATTTAGGGGTACACTAGTGAGACTCACAGGCAAAAAAGCTCCTGACTGTTAGCGACTGTATCAAAATGCTACCAAAAAACTGTTAGCGATCACAGGGATCAGGCCTGACTCTGCGAACGCTGCAGTTGTGTGCTTAGTGTTTTGTAAGTGTCAGTGATCGATCGATACTGCACTTGGGTGGGCTGGGCTGGGCTGGGCCGAGGGGCAAAACGCAGGTGCTAGCAGGTATCTGGGCTGATCTCGCTAACACTGCGTTTTTTTGGGAACCCTAAACTGCTGGGGAGTATAGATCTGATCGGATCAGATATCGATCCGTTCAGATACTATAGCACTAAGGGAGGTGTATGCTGCGTGCGTGGGTGTTAGCGGTACTGGCGCTAATCTGACGCTGCCTGGGGTGACGCAGACCTTATCTGATCCTAAAAACGTAACTTATATCACCGCCGGGCAATTGGGGGTTAAACCTTTATAAGGTAATAAATGGCGGGTGCCCTAAAACTATAATAAACTACAAAAAACAAACTAACTAACCAGCGTCACCCGTAACAAATATACGGTGATCGCTGGTGAAAGGGTTAACTAGGGGGCAATCAAGGGGTTAAAACCTTTAGTAGGTAGTATATGGGGGTCCCTGTCGCTATAAAACACTGACAGCGAACCTATATACTTACCTCCCTAACTAGCATCACCTGTGTCACTAATACAGCGATCAGAAAAACGATCGCTTAGCGACACTGGTGATCAAGGGGTTAACCTTTATTAGGGGGGGTTAGGGGGGTACCCTGGACCTAAAGGGGGTACCCCAGACCTAAAGGGGGCTAACCTAACTGCCCTAACACTTATAACTGTCACAAACTGACACCAATGCAAAAAAAAAAAACTGCTATTGGTGTGACAGGGGGTACAGGGGGGTGATCGGGAGATTTTTTTGTCCACCCCATCTACAGAAATGTCAGCTCCCATCACAGTGGACATACTGGATAATAAGCTACAAGCTCTCCTGCAGGATTTAACCAGCAATGTCTCTAAGGAGATGGGGAAGATTGCACACGAGCTGAGAGGGAAGAGTGCACATATTGGTAAACGCACTGATGTTTTGGAAACTAAATTTGATGACTTGATACAGTGCATTCATGTCTTGGAAGAAGACAATGCTGGCTTAAAACAATCAATCTCACAGCTCCAATCCCAACAAGAGGATTTGAAGAACAGGGAACGTCGCCAAAATTTGCGTATTAGAGGTGTCCCTGAAGCTATAGGTGACGGAGAGATCCAACCATAGCTACTAAACCTCTTTAACACCATGGCCCCTCTGATACCGGACATAGACTGTTGATTAGATAGAGCACATAGGTCACTGGCTCCTAAACCCCCTGCAGGGGGACTTGTCTCCTATAACCCTCGCTAAATGCCGTAGCTTTCGCCCAGTGACCACACACTTACAAAATCATTATCTCCTATATCGCTGGGGATTGCCCTTCCGCCTGTTTGCCTCGAAGGATGGTGTCCAATACTCCATGAGGGATCTTCAGGAGAGTGAGGCATTCATACGTAATCTTGGTCTTCCACCGATACCTGACGAAGACCCGAGAAGAAAAGAAGTGCTGGACTGCCGCACTCCATGCAAGAAACATCTTTATTTGAACACGGTTAAAATCCAAAAAGGCAAGATTTTAACCATGTTCAAATAAAGATGTTTTTTGCATGGAGTGCGGCAGTCCAGGACTTCTTTTCTTCTCGCATTTTGAAGCACAGCCAGCACCCAGCTTTGTGAAGCAGGACGGGATTCATATAAGGTATTACAGAGGCTTTTGGAGCGGCTTTCCCTTTCAAATTTTCTATTCCTGCACCTGACGAAGACCCCATACCACTCCCGACAACACCTAAACCTGCATCCATCCCAGGCCGGATTTGGACCCCTGCTTGCCAGAAACCACAGAAGACCTACTCTACACCCCAGCGACACCCATTCCCCAGACTCCCACCTTGAAAGATGTCTCTCCTGCAGTTTGTTCAACTTGGCTTCGGCCCTTGACCCACTGAGTTTCCCCCTAGTTTGGGGAGTTTACATCCATATACATGGGATGTCTTTTCTGTGGTCTAAATTCAATTTTTCTATTAAGTTTCTCAAATTTTGTCAGATGATGGCGGGGATCACTCCAGATAAGTTGGAGCCCCTTGTGTACCTCCTTTTGATCCACGGCCATGGCTGTGTATTCCTGGGTGGTTTCTACCCCCCAGGCTACACTGTATATCTTTTTTGTTTTTATAGGTCCTTTTTTGACCTATTTTTCACTTTTTGTGTGTTTTGTTTACAATTTTTATCATTGTCATTCCTCACTAATGTTAAGGACTATTTCAGATCTTCCATACACAGGATACACCATGGACTTTCATGCTCATTTTGTCTGTTTATGTTTTCAGGGATGTTGTTTTTCCTCTATGGTCACCATAGCTTAACCATATTTCACCATGTTGGCTTTACGAGTTCTTACTTATAATGTGAAGGGTTTGAACTCTGTTCATAAGCGCTGGTTAGCCTTGAAGGAGTTCAAATCTTCAAATGCAGACATAATCTTAGTCCAGGAGACACATTTCTGCTCAGGGGGATCCTTTAAATTCGCTGCAAAACATTTTCCTGTTTCATTTATAGCTTCTGACCCCTCTGGCAAAGCTGGGGGTTGCCATATTGGTTAGAAAATCCTTCCCCTTAAGAGTAAAATCCTCATTTACGGACCCTCGGGGTAGGTATATTTTTCTGGACTGTGATTATCTCTCACGCTCTTTCACTTTGATCAATGTTTATGCCTCCAATTCAGGTCAAATCCAATTTGAGAAACTCGGCAAATATGCTCAGCCCTTTATGATCGCTGGGGGAGATTTCAATATGACCTTGTCCCCTAGGAGAGACAGCGCACACTAGCCACTTCCATCCCTTCAGCTAAAGTAGAACGCCAATCTACCTCCTTCCGTAGACTCATCAGGTCTCATAACTTACTAGATATGTGGAGTATCAAACACCCCACACACAAACAATTTTCTTTTTTTTTACCCCCACATAAGATGTACTCCAGACTGTTCTATCTTTTTGTCACGGCCCCTCTACTAACATCCTCTGTAGCCTCAGAATGAAATCCTATAACTTGGTCAGACCATGCCTCTGTCCAGCTTGATCTCACACTTTCCGCAGCTGCACCTAGAACTTGCCATTGGAGACTTAATGACTCTCTTCTTCGAAAGCCTATCACTGAAAACCAATTGTCTCAAAATTTAACCAAATTCTTACAATTGAATGGCGGCTCTGTGGCGAGTGTGTCCACCCTATGGGAGGCCCATAAAACGTACTTTAGAGGCCTATGTATCTCAGCTGGCTCTCGCTTAAAGAAAGATTCTGCAGCTCAGAGATTCATTATTATTTCCAAGCTACGAAAAGCAGAAGGTCTGCTACTAGCCTCCCCTACGGTGGTGCGCCTGCACACAGTCACCTCTTTACACGAATGGTTAAAATCTATTGATATGAACAAATGCTCCAAGTCCTTACTCTGGGCTAAACAGAAATTTTACAAATTCGCTAGCAAACCTCATAGGATGCTAGTAAATAAGCTTAAACCACGCCTGTTTCACTCATACCCTGAATTCCTCACTCAAGCTGATGGACCCCAAACCCACTGCCCACAAACAATGTCAAAAGTCTTTGGGACATTCTATGATAAGCTATATAATTGCCTAAACACAAACCCCAAACACCTACAGTATTCTCCCAAGATGAATTTAACTCCTTTTGTAACCCTTTGAACTTGCCCAAACTAACATCATCTCAATTAGCTACTCTTAACGCTGCTATTACGCCAGATGAACTAGCTAAGGTTACCATAGAGCTGCCTTTGCATAAGTCCCCGGGACCAGGCGGTTTACCCTATATCTATTACAAAACCTTTCTCCCAATTCTAAGCCCATATTTAATAGACATTTTTACTTCTCTGCAGAAGGGCAAGGTCCCCCACCCTCAATTTTTACATGCCCACATTACAGTTCTCCCGAAACCTGGCAAACCCCCATCATTACCAGATAACTACAGACCCATAGCCCTACTCAATTCGGATTATAAAATTTTTACAAAAATTATAGCTAACAGACTTTCCTCTATAATACCTAGCCTTATTCATAATGACCAGGTAGGCTTTGTCTCAGGCAGACGTGCAGGCGACAACACTTGACGCACCATTGACCTGATAGATTTACTTGACAAAACATCCCGCTCTGCCCTTATCTTGAGCTTAGACGCTCAAAAAGCGTTTGATAGACTCGGTTGGCCACATATGTTTGCCACACTTACACGATTTGGGTTCACAGGCTCTTTTATATCAGCTCTTCAGGCCTTATATTCCTGTCCCACATCCCAAGTACAATTGGCATCTTTTGTGTCCTCATCCTTTACGCATAGCAATGGCACTAGACAAGGGTGCCCCCTTTCTCCCTTATTGTTTATATTATGCCTTGAACCCCTAACTGAAGCCATTCGTGTACACCCAGATATAAGTGGGGTCTCTCTGCGACAAAGAGAGTACAAACTGTCTCTTTTCGCAGACGACATATTGCTTACTTTAACAAAACCACATATTTCTCTCCCCAACCTTCACGCGTTATTAGATACATTCAGTAAACTTTCTGGCTATAAAGTTAATACGGCCAAGACGGAAGCTCTTCCCATACATATTCCCCCCATGCTTCTTGCTACGTTACAAAACAACTTTCCCTATCATTGGTGCTCTATCTCCCTTAAATACCTGGGTATAAACCTGACACTTCCTATCCCACTCTGTACCAGGCTAACTTTCCCTCCCTAATTTCGGAAACACATGGCTTATTTCGTAAATGGGCGGAATGCCCTCTGTTTCTTCTGGGTAGGTTAAATGTCCTCAAGATGGCTATACTCCCGAAGTTCCTATATCTTTTTGAAACATTGCCGATTGCACTTCCTATGTTACAACTCGGTAATATCCAACGGGCCTTCACTAAATTTCTTTGGGGTAATAAAGCACATAGGATTACTAACACAGTGGTATTTGCCCCTCACTCTCAAGGAGGGTTAGGAGCACCCGATATTATTAAATACTACTATGCTACCCATCTCACAGTGACCATCTCTTGGTCTTCGCGCCTTGCAATGAGTAGATGGTCAGAATTAGAACTGAGTATTACTAGCCCTGTACATCCTTGTTCAATGCTCTGGACCAATTTGACTTCTTACATATCTCAGCTCAGACATATCTGTTTAGGACCTATGCTATTCACTCTTTCCATATGGAAAAAATGTAATAAAGGGTTCTCTCTCTCTTCTTCATGCCCACCTCTCTTAAATGTTCTTTTTAACCTAGATATTCCCGACAGCCTTTCCTATGATAATATATATGCATGGTCTCAGGCGGGCATTTTTCAGCTCCGCCACCTAGTACATCGTATGACTTGCAAATTATTTTCCTTCCAAGATCTCCAAAACAAATTTGATATACCCAAAAAGGTTTTTTTTCTTATCTTCAATTTAAACACTACTTCCATTCTATATCACCTGCCTTGGTCTTAGAAAAACCCAACGCCTTTGAAACTTTATGTGCTCAAGGCCCATATCAACCTGGTCTCATTTCTTTTATATATAAGATCCTCCATGACTCAAATCTCCCCACGCTAGACTCTCATGTATACATGCGAAGATGGACCAAGGTACTTCCAAACCCTTTATCTCTCCCTCAATGGCAGAAGATCTGGACTTCCATATTTAAAGTTTCTAGATGCGTGGAGCAGAGAGAGACAGCTTATAAAGTCCTCATGTTCTGGTATAGAGCCCCAGAGGTTATCCATAAATATGACCCCTCTATATCCCAGAAATGCTGGAGATGCTTAAGAGATATAGGAACACATTACCATATCTTCTGGGAATGCCCGTTAATTTTACCATTTTGGTCCTCGGTCCAATCAATGCTTCAGTCTGTGTTGGAGATGGACTTCCCAAAAGATCCGGCTCATTACTTGTTGGGCCTCCCAGTCCCTGGAATATCTAAACATGCCAATAAGCTTATGTCATATATACAAAGCAGGGGGGGAAACGGACATTGAGGGGATTTTTGCAGTGTCTAATATAAAAGTGCGTAACCACTGTATTATGAATAAAATACAATTTTTTATTAACATAACATGGTTAAAAAATGAACATAATGTTACAAAACAATAAATGGTTATAAGCAGTTGGTGGTCAAGAATGGTTTACAGGTGAGTAGTAAGTCGCAGCTAGACAAATTGCACATTAACCCGGCATGTTTTGCTTTTATAGCTTCCTCAGGGGATGTGCAAAAGACTTTAATTTTTAATTTCTACTGAGACCACTAAATAAATAAAGAGAAACAAAGTTACAACAAACGATTGAAACAGTACAATAAAAAATCAGTACAGAGATATAGATATAAGTATGAACCCAGTTGCCTACAAAACTCAACACTTACCCTGTACAAACTTTACACCCATGAATCACCCGGCCGGAACCCTACCCACGCCTCACAAACCGAATCCAGGGGGGTCAGTTTGACACAGCCATAGAGGGCTGATAGGGGGACACTGAGGAACAACAAGATCACCAAAGGGTTATATTGTTGTATCAATGACTTTAAATAAGCGCAGAAAATTATTATATGGTGTGGTAGTAAAGTGGTATAATAGTAATCATTATATAGAAGGGGGGGGGGGCATAAGTCTCCTAAGTTAAATTAAATACTTACATCAAAGTCACTGATGGTATGAGTATTCTAATTGTCAGTATGGAGGATATGTTGGTAAGGCTTCAATCAAGAGACTGTGTGGAGTTGAATGCAAGGGCAGGCTAAAAGATGGTGAACGGAGTATGATAATTAATAATTAGTAGAATTAGTTTTAATAATTAAGTGAGATAATAGGGTGCTATAAATTTGATTGTGGAAAGTGATATAAATGATATTTAAATGGATAGTGATAGGAAACCAAGAGGTTGTGTGAACATCAATAGTGACTAGAAAGTGTGAATAGTAACCAACTAGCCACACCAGGGCACTATGGAACCAGAAAGACTGGTTAATTGTATACACACAAGGGAAACAAAAAAAGGAAGTAGCAGGAACCCCAAGAATGAAAAAAAATGGGAATGTGGAAAGCCTCTTAACAGATAAACGAGTGGTAATGAACAATAGGCAAAGGGTGTAGAAGTAAATAGAAGATAATTGATGTATTCCATAGTGCCTTACCATTACAGATTAGGCCACAATATAGTGTCTCCCTCCGGCTCAGGCTGAATGAACAGCCTGATAAGCCGGTTTAAATCAGCCCTCCGAGGAGCCGGCATGTGATGTCGCCGGCTCGACGCGGACGTAAGACGCCAATGCGCATGCGCACAGGCTGCCACCCAGCCTCTAACGTTGACCAGGAAACTTAGCGGCGAGGGAGAGGGGTCCAGGCACGTCCAAATCAAGTAGGAGCGTCCCGGATCGCCTCCACCAATCACCGCAGCTCCATGCCAGCGCAGCGATGGTAATGGGGGGGTAAAATCCCAGGAGGCCATCTTTTAGCCACCAAGAGAGTAATACCTACCCATTGGTTATCTCCCAACTCTCCCACACAATCCCAATTGATCTTGGCTATAGCACAGATACGTAGAATGGAACATATGACAGCGGTGAAACATAATTCTTTGCCTCAATTTTCAAAGCTATGGGAGCCTTGGGACAACTCCTCTTTCAATCCTGAATCACTATACTAATTACTATATCTACTATTACCATATATATGTTGTGTCAGGATCCATGGTGTGCCCTCCCCTCCCTTGTTTTTCTTTTTTTTTCTCTTCTTTCTTTTGATTATGACATTGTTCATTAGGAGATGCTCTATTTTCTCTGTATAAGATAATAGTGATACTTTCCTGTATTGTGCTTGATTTTCCCTTGTTTTGTTGAAAAATTTAAATAAACATACAATTACAAAAAAAAATAGGGATAAAACTTTTTCGCGGAAGGGAGTTTAACAAGACACGTGGCCACTCATTAAAATTTGAAGTAAAGAGGTTTAACATTAAACTACATAGGGAGTTCTTTACTGTAAGAGCGGCAAGGATGTGGAATTCCCTTTCACAGGTGGTGGTATCAGGGGGGAGCATTGATAGCTTCAAAAAACTATTAGATAAGAACCTGAACAACCACAACATACAGGGATATACAATGTAATACTGACATATAATCACACACATAGGTTGGACTTGATGGACTTGTGTCTTTTTTTTTAACCTCACCTACTATGTAACTATGTAACACCCTATATGAACACAGTTACCAGTTACCCAATAATGCAGTTATGAAGGTTGGATCTAGATATAGAAATAATTTAAACAGTGTATTTAGTAGAAAAGTTTGATCCAATGATGCCTTCACACTCGCTTGTCGTGTTAGCTTCCTCAGGACAAATACTGGGTAGGTGCTGGTTCATTTAAAAACAAAACAAAGTTGTATATAAGTATTACATACAGTGTATATCTATAAAAGCACAACCGTAATTATTGCAAAGATATTCAGGAGCAATACACATAAACAGACAAACATATACAAGAACACACATATGCTTGCCTGGTGAATCTGTTTCCAAAGGTATAGGGTGGACCCCACAGGACTAGACAAACATTCAAGGAGCCAAAACTTCAAATATATCTGCCAAACGATGCATATACATAACACGTTGTCTGTAGTGAACACAATGGGTAGAAAAGAGAGGACTATACACATTTCTAGAATAAACAGAAGTTCGTATGGATACAGTTACCAGGACATTCAAGGGGATCATGCAGACATGTAGGGTCCCTGTCAGATCAAACCAGTGCTGGAGTAGTTCTCAGCTAATATATAGTAGCACCAACCACAATGTAGCACAATAAGTCCAGGCCCATGTATTCCCATACAGTACGGCATAACCCATCAAATAACAAGGTACCGAGAAATATAGGCAGTATCAATAATTAGCCATACGTGTAATTTCAAAGAACGTAACACAGTATTTGTGGATGGTACTTACCAAAATCGTAACAACTAGACCCTGAAATGCTCTGGCTAGATATCAAATAAATGGAGAATGTTCTCCAAAAAGAGGGGGACAGGACGACATCTGAGAGAGAAATAATATAGAAAACTACTAAAGACCAGTATGGACCATGAGAACATGTAAAATCACATTAATAAACGGTTTAGCAAAAGAACCAACCTATGTCATCTGAGTATGGCAGATATCCCAGTTGGGGAGGCCTATTATTGAGGCCCTGGTGGATAATGTCGCGTAGATGATGAAAGGTCTGCAAAAGTATGAAAATGAATAAGAAGTTCAGGATAAGGCAAGTATATAGTAATAAAACTACCAAGAATGGTTGACTTGAGTAACATAGATTCAACTTACCCACAAGACCTGCTCCAATGTATATAGATGTCCTCACCATGTGTAACCCCTGCCTTTGTGCCCATCACTCTATATATAGGGTATTAAATCAAGTGGGGTCGTGACGGTATGGGTTTGGTGCCAAAACGGCCTAGTCACGTGACGCATCATGTCGTCACATGATCAACACAAGCACGCCCCCATCAATTAAGCGGGCAGGCATACAGGGAGAGTGCCGCAGCGACGGGTGGAGAGATGTGGGCAAGCTGGGGCAAAACGCAGTGTGCGCACCAGCACGCTCCCAATCAGTACCTGCCCTGAACCAGCAGTGAATTAAGTAGAAGCGCAGCGCGCAATCACCGCGCGTGCATCGATGGCGTCCAAATCACAGCGTCAATACGGCGTGTACATCAGCAAGCACCCAATAGATACCCGCCTCCATACGGTGGGTGATGGAAAGGGCTGAACCAGCAGTGAATGACGTAGAAACGCAGTGTGCGATCACCGTGCATGCGCTGATGGCATCCAGAATACGGCGTGTGCGCCGCACCAAACACTAAACTGTCAGTCATGGCAACAAATGAGACACGATTACAAACAAACCCAGGACACAACCACCAAAAAACATTCTCCACAATACATCCACCAAAAGGAGCACTACACCATATGTCAGCCAGTATTACCCAGTAGACAACAACATTGGGCAGAAGTAGCCCAGAACAGTGAGATAAGACATTAGATATAAAACAAGTAGGCAGAGGCATAAAAATGAATAAACTTGAATGCGTATGCAATAGATTAAATAGTCCCATAACAAGAGACACCAGGCGAGCTAGAGAAACATAGACACAATAAACAAAGAGGACAATGCTCACAAATAAAACATAGAATGACCAGTGGCATACAAATTGATCAGGCCCAGACCAATTGTAAAGAAATCTGCATCAGCCATAAGTACAGATAATTCAGTCAAATAAGGAAGAGGAGAAATATATCCCCCATTACAGAAATGGTTTATAGCTCATAGCATCATTGAGGCCGGGGAGTACAGTAGCAGCTAAAGAGTGGATCCAGCGCATTTCCGTCTGTAAGATCTTTTTATCATGATCACCACCTCGCGAGTTCTTTGAAATGTGTTCTAATGCTGCAAACTTCACTACACTGTTGTCACCAGCATGCATCTGATTCACATGGCGTCCTGTAGGTGTTAACTGATTACTGCTGATGTAAATATATGTGATCTTTTATTCGATGCCAAAAAGCATGTTTCATTTTCCCCATGTAGAAGCTGCCACATTCAAAAAACATGATGTACACCACACCCTCCATCTGACAGTTGACGCGGTGTACACCAGAATGTAAACTACCATTGGGCAAGTACATTGCATGGTTTTTATATATCCATGGGCAGAAAGTGCATGAACCACATTGCCAGGTCCCCCTCAAGGTGGTGTCCTTACTTGTGTATTTACAAATGATTTTGTGCCAGTCTGTTCCTAAGTGATCTTGCCCGACTGAATGTGATATTAGGTTTAGCACCTGTAAATTTGCAAAGAATAGAGTAATTGGTGAGGAGATACCAATGTTTGTTAAGTATTTCCCGTACGCATGACTGTTGGAGGTTATAGGTAATGATGAGCCGGGTAATGTCCTCCTCGTTGCTACAAATTCTCCTACACAAAGCTTCCTGTCTGGTCTGCTTTTTGGCTCTTTTAAAGGCTTTTTTTGCGGGAGGTTTTCGAGTATCCCCTAGTGGACAGACACCCATGTAGTGCATCTGCTTCCCGCTGGAATAAAATGTCATTGGAGCAGATTCTACGCAATCTGAGATACTGACCGTAGGGGATACTGTTGATGAGGAGAGAAGGATGAAAACTACTCACGTGTAGGACAGTGTTACCTGCTGTCTCCTTTCGGTACAGTCGTAGTACTGATGTTACCATCACCTTCAATTAAAACTGTAATTTGTTCATCTGTAACATATTAATCTTTTGTTCAAGGACTTAGTAATCCTTTAAAGATGAGTTCAATTATACTATACTTGCCCTATTCCATATAAACTTTTGGCTAGAGAGGATAGATCCTCCTCCCCAAGTTTTATTGTAGCCTTGTACTATTATTTGGGTCCTGGTTGTGGAACATTCTCCTTACTTTAATTAACAATAAGTGAGGTCAATGCAATGGGCATACAGACAGCATTAAAAAAAAAAATGTTTTTAACCCTTCCCCAGTAACACAACAGCAGAATTCAGATTTCTTGAAGTGGAGTATTGCACTTTATACATTATCATTTAATTTTGTAGTATATCATAATATATGCCAAGACATCTGTACTCATTAATAATGTATTTTTTTATAATTAATACATGAAGAGGCTGAAGCACCTTTACCATTAGGTGTTGCTTAAAATGTGGGCTACTGACAGAGCCATGTTTTCTGATGCCCATAGTTAGAACAACAAATTAGGGCTTAGACACTGTAACAAGGCAGAAAAGCGTGTAAGCGATTGAGCTTTACTTATGATGATGCCAGCAAGATCTGATCAATTACTGTACTAAGACTCCATGCACACTGGCTTAAAAATCGCTGCTTCTACAGGAGTTTTGTATTCTGCCTGTTAAAACAGCTCAATGTTATCCTATGTGTGCATGCATATTAGGACGATTACAGGCATATTGTGAGCTCAGCAATTAGAGGCAGACAAAAAAAAACCCTTCTGAAGGTTTGTGTTTCTGATTGGAGTTTTCAGGCAGAAAAATGCTAAACCCTCTTAACCTGGCCTAAAGTGTGCATAAAACCTATCAATACGAGTATTCTTTTCTGCCAAGGGAACTGACGTTTCACTGAAAACCAAATGACCCAGCATGAGCATAGCAGGCACCCTTTAGCAGCAAATAATATGGCAATTGGGTGCACCATCAAACTCCTGCCACCTCTGACAATTGGTTTGGGTATTCCTCACCATATACAAATGTAAACCTAATTTTTGCATAGCAGTTTTTGGGGTTGATCCAGGCATCATGCAGGAGACAGAAGCTATGCTCCTGTGTTGTCAGTTTGCATTCACTGACACCTCATCAGGTAGCTTAAAAGTGAAAAACAGAAAATTATGTAAGCTAGAGCAATGGAATATAGTTTTGGTTGCTTGCAGCAAACTGGTCAACATCTTACCAAATTTTTGAGCAGCTAGCTTTAAGAAGTTAGCCTATCTTCCATTTTTGGTAGAAGCTGAAGTAAACCTTTTATGATTTTTTTAAACTTCTTACGGACTTCATGGCTGAGCTTACTGCAATTAACCTTTGTCCCTGGCTATTACTAGGAGCCTTCCCTTTTCTGGTGGATTTTTTTATTTAATTTACTGTTTAATTTGAAAATGCAAAAGAGTTATTGGGAAAGCTCAAAAGGAATGGAAACCCCAAGAGATATAACAAGCAAGGTATCAACTTATTCCACAAAGTTCCATCCATAAATAAAATGTTATTTATGGGTGGACCAACTCTAAAAATAAGTGTGCCACTTCTTGCTTACTAAAAATAAATGATAATATTTCACTAACTCAATAACTCAAAACACGTTTTTTTCTAACCTATCAGATTTACTTGTTGACAACTATCAGGCATATTTAGACATTAAATACACCCATACATTATTATGCGGCTGTCAAAAAGTCCATATGTTCCATCAGTAGCAATGAACGATTCAATGTACAAACATAAATATAAAAATGAATTGTTGAAGTTCTAACGCACATTTGACATATTCATCCAAAGAACAATTCTTTGATCAATAAAAGCGTCTGGTTATTATATACTACTCGTTAAGAAAAACAGGGAGGGTATTACATTCTTCCAATGTTCAGAGAACATTTTCTTTAGTTGTTTGGATTCATGCCACTGTTTAAGTATAGGCAGCTTTTCCCCCTACCAACATCTGCAATTCGATTATTTGACTATTCCTTGGCATTTAGACAAGCCACAGCAGAACACACTATCCTGTGATTAACAGCCCGAGGATATAGTTGACATTGATTTTATTTTAGGTAGGTCTTCCTTTGTATGCTCATTTACATAAATATATGGAGCTACAGCAACCATATGATTGAACAAAGCAATGGGATAAGTACAACCAATCTTATAATTTATTATTTGAGTTGTATGAAATGTATTGAGCAGTTTTATTGCAACTGATGCACCATTATATTGCTCAATTTAAATTAATATTTTATTTTACTGTTGTTTAACATATGAATTGCTGAATTCTTCCTATAAATAATATACCTATCATGCTTCATAACTGGTGTATTCCTTTATTGAAATATGAAGGGGTGTGAATTATAAGCATTATCATTCTTGGACTTTTTGCTGCTATTAATTCAATTGATAACCATTCAATGCTTATGCTCATGTTGATACAGCATTAAAGGCTAGGACTAAGTGCGGAGCTAAGTAGCTAAGGATAAAGCTAAGCCATGGGGGGGGGCGTGGTTTGGCTGGGTCCTAAGATGGCTGCTTAAGCAAAGAGCTCCTGCAAGTTGAGGACTATATTTTACCTTTTGGGGGAATCACTGCACCTTCTCATCATGGGTAAGCCAAAAAGGAGTGCCTCGGCATCCCGGACACAGAAGGAGACCGAAACGCAGCTCAGCCGTAACATCCCTGAGCTGTTTCGCTCACTCCGTTCTGACGACCACGAGGTCTCACAGGCTTCAAGGCCCTATTCCCCAAGCAACAGCTCGGACTCAGTCGGAGGGGAGAGACACACAGTGTAGGCGTTCGAACCCTGCAGTGAGCTTATCCGACCTACAGAAAGTTGCTTCCGACATTATGAGCAACATTACAAGCACCTGTCGGCTGCTATCTTGGATCTCAAGATGGACATTCAGGCGGTAGCTACCCGCCTATCAGATGTGGAACAAACCACACAGCTTTATACAGTTGCTATAAGGCAAGTTCAACGTACTTTTGACTCACAACTTTCATACTTGTTTGATCTACACCGTCAAGTCGAAGACCTCGACAATCGGGGTCGTAGACACAATGTTAGAGTCAGGGGAGTACCCGATGGACTAGAAGCTGGTTCCCTGCCACAAACTATCTGCGCCATTTTTAATGAGCTGCTGGACCATCCGGTGGATTCCCCCATCGAGATGGAGAGGCTACACCGGGCTCTTAGACCTCCACCCCGAGACAATGAACCCCTGAGGGATGTAATATGTTGCATAGTGAACTTTCCACTAAAAGAAGAAATATTGAGAAAGGCTAGGGAAAGGGGCCGTATACTACACAATGGCAATGAGATTAAGCTTTTTCAGGACCTTTCCCCAACCAATTTACAGAACAGATCTTGCAATATACAATATCGCTGGAAGTTTCTGTTCTGCCTTTCAGCCTCCACTAGAGGCCGCACTGCTCTCCTACGGTCACCAGATGACTTGCCAGCCTTTTGTGAACAGCTCGATCTGCCCGACTGAGCCGTGGCGCCCGGTGTCACACAACCCCTCTCCTAAAGCGCCGAGGCATCACTCACAGAGATGGAGATCAGGCCCTCCCTCACCCGGAGCCCACACATCTTGTTGAACCAACATACCCCAGGACCCCCTGGAACTCCTTGTAGGGATCATCTGGAAGTCTGAGATCTTTTAAGAGCATTTGAGTCTACCTACCTGTAAGTACATATCAGCGAAGTTTATATTGTTATATACCCACCTGTTCCAGTTATATCTGTCCTTACTGCTTGAACTGAACCGGTTCTGAGCCCTGACCTGTTTCCACCATGATGCTAACTCTGGGTGATTATCAGTGATTGCTACAGGAGTAATCAGGGGCTGGCATGATGTCTCTGAATCCTAACCCTGTAACGAGGCTGGATATTTCTATGCAGACTTTCATTAACCTGCAACGAAATCTAATCATCACCGCAGGATTATAATGTGTCCCCTGAGGTTCAGTGCTTGCTGCACCACCGCCACACATACTGCATCTTCAAACGCCTATAAACTAAAAAATTTGTGCGCTAACATAACATGTAATAAGGTTTTACAATTAGGAGGCTCCTTGAAGTAATATCCAGAGCCACAATATATTTAAATCCCAATGCAAGGAAATAACAAAACAGCAAATTTATAACATATCTCCATAAGAAATAAATAGAAAAAGAAATGAAAGTTCTGAAGGTGCGATTGAACATTCAATCGTTTGGAAAACACCACAATCAGTCCATAAAAAATAAAATAGCAAAAACGAAATATGTGAGGAAGGAAAGCCGTTCCTTTGATGTGTCACATCAGGGTAGAAAGGTGAAAAGAGTGCAGAAACACTTCCGAGCCACCATTAGTTGCGGGAGAGGAGTAATGGATGTGCCCTTACCCCATTTGTTGGACCTCCTCTGTGGCGAGGTCATACGAGCTTGCAGATATAACCCTCTGCAGGGACAGGTGAAATATAGATGTCTGGGTCTTGCT